>NC_046223.1:74602429-74918992 GCF_009819885.2 Catharus ustulatus | reverse complement strand
TCTGAAGCTTCTCAGAAAAGTTCCCATAATCACTTCTAATTGCAGCAGCCCACAAGAGTATGGATGAGTTAAAAATTTTGAATGTCAACCTTTTGTCTCAATCTAAATAATTTTTTGATTTATTAGCAATAATTTCTGCATTTTTTGTGGAAGGTAATATATATGTTTGTATTAAAAAGAAATACATTCAGTTAAATATTAGCAATCACTTATTTACATGAGACTTTACAGGATGGACTCTCAGAGTGAAAGCTCCCTGTCAGAGGCCTTTTGTCTTTGAAAAATTTCATTGCACAGGAAAGCATGTGTAGAGCAGATTGGCTGGAACCTGCAAACGTTTTCTTCTTCACTTGAATTCACAAGTTAGCATACAACAGACCTCTGTAAATCGCTCTAAACATGTGCTTTAGAAAACACTTTCACATCTTACAGTTTCTGGAGGTTTCTGCTAAAGCAAAGGGATGGGAAGGTTAATATAGATATTGAATGGAAATGGAATATTTGAACTAGATGAGATATTTGCACTTGGAAAATTTTATTCCACTTACTTTCAAATTCATAATAAAGTAAGGAGAGAAGTGTTTTGGGCTGGTCATCAGAAAGAAATAAACCTATCTTAATGAGGGCCAAACTGACAGGAAAACTACTAATATGCAAGGTATGAATTCCGAACCTCTTTACTTAGCAAGTAGAACTCAAGACTCTGGAGTGTGATATTTCCTTTGCTGCCAACAAGTGACCAATGATATAGTTGATATATTGTCTACCTATTCTGCTAAACCTAATGGCAGAAATCTGTGCTGTGAAGGCTTGAGGGTAGTCAAATTTCACTTACATAGTGGTGTTATGCAGTGCTAAGAAGCAAAATTTACATTAATTGCATCAATATAATATAATTGTCTTTTCTGTAAAATCAAATGCTCATGAAGGATGTGAATAATTGTCCTTAGTGTAGTCACAGCTATGTAATCACAGAATAGCTAAACCTGTCAGGGTTGTCTGGGAATGGCTCAGACAACCACTGCTACTCAAAGTGCAGTCACTTGCAGCAGGTTGCTCGTGGGGATGACCAATTCACTTTTGTGTATGGAGAAGCTGGAGACTCTACAGCCTCTCTGAGCTGTAGTACTCAGATGTAGTAATAGTTGCACCATGCAATATTAAATATACTTTATATTCTTTTCTTTAGCAGGAGATTTGGGAGTATCTTTCCCCTACTGCAGAACCAGAACAAGGCAGTAAAAGACAGCTGGATGTATTTCCAGCAGTAGTTGATAATAGGTTACTGCATTTTTGCCTGTGTTTCTCCCTTTTTTCTTTTTTATTTTTTTTCTTTCAAAGATATTGGTCTATGCAGAAATGTAATACATGGGTACAATATATTTCTTATTTTAATTTTAATTTAACACTTCTAAAAGTGTTCATTTCTGGATGGAGTTATACTCACCTAAATATTAATTAACCCTATTCTTCACACTTATAGAAACTTAAGAGTAATTTTATGTATGTGTTCATTTTGAAATACATTTCTTTGATGTCATGACAGGAAATGCAAATACAGATAATCAAATAGCTAAATTGATTTTGGAAGATGCCATAACTTTCATTTGCAACAATCATTGAATGTCTGCACTTCAAATGCATTTTATAACATTTGTTTATTTCCCATTTGAAACCCAAATCAAAACACATACTGGAATGTATGCTGATTATGCAAGTTTTGTAATTATTGAAGTTTTAACGAATGAACAATTGCTCTAAGAATATTATCAGATGTAAAATAATTAATTTTGAAGCTTTTGCTGTTCTATCAAAAACATATCAACTGGAAAGTATTGATCATTCCTCTATTTCTTTTATAATTATACACATTTTAGTTTCTATTCTGAAAATCCCTTTGCATCTGACTTCATCTGACATAGAGACAGTTCCTTTGAGATTGATAATCATTCAAAAAGATGGAACCATTTGCATAAATTTGTCATCACTCTAGAACTTCTATGCTGTCTGTATTTTATGAAACAGATTACAGCATTTGTCCACTAGACATCAGAAAAAATGTATGTATTTTCCAGTAATGTATCTGTCTTTTGGATTTCACAGGTTTAGGTTTCAAAACTCTATTTATATGAAGATTCTAAAGGAGACTACAAACCTTTTAGTCTGCAGATCATTTCTTAATTTTCTCATGTTACCTAAGAGTGCATTCTGTATCTTCCAAGATAGAGTTAACAGCTTTGAGTATCAGGTAAAATTGGATTTTGAGTGAAAGGCAGAAGAATTCTTATTTCTAATTTGTTAGGAAAGTTTTTATGTTTTGATTCCTACAAAACATAACCTTAAGTATGAAAAAATTCATAATTAGAAAGAAGCAAGCCAGGCAGTGAATATATATATATTTTCAGTAAACCAGTTAAGGGATATACATTCTATTTTGTTAGCAGTCTGGATTATTTAGCTATGACCTTGAGAGGATACAGCACAGTTATAAACAATAAGAATGGTCACAGTAAATAATTAGTCTATTTTCATGTGAGAGAAAAAAAAATAAAATCCACTAACCAGTAAACAGCAGTTCCTTCTTTTTATCCATTCTTTCTTTTTTCTCTTCTTTACTCTTCACTATGGGGATGTCAGTAAGAACTGTGGTAGTTTTCTCTGTAGAAGTACTGTATATTTTACTTCTTAAAATAATAAGAAGTCTTAGAAGAGTATAATACAAGTAGGTTGTCAAATAACCACATAAGAATTAATTAAATTCTTTAATTAATGCTAGGTCCAGCTGTCAAAAATATAAAGTGGTCAGTCAGAGGTAATCAACTGGTACCTTCTATCATATATCTCCGAAGTGGTATTAGCTCTCTCTAGTGTCTAGGAGGTGCATGTTCAACCCTATATTAAATTCCTAACTTTACAATATTTTGGTGTACATTCACCTGAAGTAAGTCCTAGGCATCTGGACAGAATTTGTCTGCTTCTGATGTGTCTCTCTGGGTCCTCATTAGGGACAGTGGATGCATAACCAATACAGTCAGTCTGGCCACAGACTGGTCCATTTCAACCTGGAATCACCTCAACAGGGGGACACACAGGCTAAACAAACCTGGATTTCACCGAATATCTACCTATTATAGAAAATCTACCTATTATATTTATACTGTATCTCACTTGCAGAAGGTAGAATGAGTCTCTCTTTAATGTAAAGACTAAAAAAGTTAGGTTAGGAGAATCCTACCATAAATGTTAACTTATACAATTTAGGATATAATGGATAAGAAGATGTAAACACTTGTGTATCAAGAAGTAATAAAAATATTAATGTATTCTTTATATTTTTCTGAGATAAGTTCATATTCTTTCCTTAAAAGAGAAGGAAACCAGAAGATTATTAACAATGTTGTTAATATCTTCAGTGAGAACAGCATTTCAATATCTCCATTAATTTTTTTTCAAGAAAAATTTAGTTTAAATATACTCATTGTGTTACAGTTTCATCAAATCATAACATCTAATCTGTGTGAAGTTGTGAACTGAAAAGTCACTTCCTCTTTATCCTGTTGTAGAAGCTTAACTTTTTTCTGTTGTGCTCTTTGCCTGCTTTTTTGTTGGCTTATGCAATTGAAGAGTGCAGTTAAATCAAGGATTGAAGGACAAAAAAATATCTTATTCAACTCAAGTAGAAGTTTTAATGTTCTTTTCCAGCACATTATGAAGAAAACCAACATCATTCTTTCATGCATGGCTTCACTCAAAATTAGCTTTTATCATCCTTTTATTAGCACAATACCATAACTAGTCTTTTTTATATGAAGTAGATATTAGTATTTAGCATATTTTAATTATCTTTCTCTATGTGGAAAATTCTTACACAGCCTTTAAAGTAGGATTTTACTTTTTTTTTTCTTCAAACAAATATCTAAGATACTTCTTTAGTTTTACCTTGATCTAATGAGACATGAATTTATATATTAAGTAAGTAAAATGATTTTGCTTTTTGTGTAAAAAGTTTTTTAGTCTCAATATATATTTAACTGAATCTACTAATCTGTTAATTTAGACTAAAGTTTATCTTAGAGCCTCCTAAATTAGAAATTTAAAAAACCATTTGTTTTAGACATCTTCTGGAGACCAGTCTTGTGTTTCTCATTGCATAATTATTTTCTTTAGGATTGCCAGGTATCTATTTCTCAGTAAAAATAAAACAAATTTTGCTAATACAATCATTGAATCATTTAGTCTGGAAGAGACCTTTAATGTCAGAGAGTCCAACAATTAAGCCAGCACTTCCAAGTCCGCTACTAAACCATGTCCCTCAATGCCACATCTACTTATTTTTTAAATATCTCCACGGATTGCCCTGCCTGGGCAGCCTTTTTCGATGTTTGGCTGCCTTTTCTATTAAGAGACAATATCCAATCTAAGCATTTATCCCTGCCCCTCTCTCCACCGGGACCGTGCAGAGGAGAAGAGTGTCTGTGACTGGAAAAGAGACTGAGACTGAGTTTTGTTCTGTTTTGTCACTGATTTTCCCCAGCTGATGTTGTTCTTGATTGTATTTTTTTAGTGTTTTGATTCTTTTAAGGCTGCATTTAACAGCTACGCCGATCTGTGAAAAATGTTTGCAAATTGAGCACCTGTCAGTAAACCTCACGATCATGCGATTTCATTAGTAATTTGTTTGTTTGCAAAAGTTGTGTGTGGATCAACATTTAAAAGAAAAAAAGTGTGCCTTATTATCTGGTGTGCTTTATATATGGAAAAAGTTTGGAAATTTACCATTAACTGATACTGCACCTTATAATCCAGTGTGCCTTATAGTCATGAAATTACTGTAATTTATATGGTATTGTCATCCTTTCAGTGAAAAATTAAAGTGCTTTAACCCGTATTTAACAGTAACTGAAGATTTTTAATTTGCTATGAACTGAAATAAAGGCTCCAATAGTCATATATCTCATCTGAGCTGGACGTCTTCCAGTTCTGGAACTTTCTAAAATGTTTCCCTGGCCCAAAGATTTGATGTGTTGAAAAATTCAAAAGTAAGGTCAAGTACTGCAGAAATATACAAACAAAATTTGACTCAGAAGAAGCCCATGATAACTTTCCAGGATAAAACTTTTTAGATCTAGCAAAGGCCAGAAAGACATTGGAAAACCAGTCATCTTTTTTCTTATGAGTTTCACTCTGAACTCTTAAAAAGTGTGAAATCATTTTTATTGGCAAAACAATTATGTGCTTCTTCTTTGGGAAAACTCAAAATATAGCAGTCCACTATGAAATTTTTAAATTTATAGAATAAAAATATATTACAAATATTTAATCCATAATGATAGCCTATTTTTATTAATTTGCTTAAAACTTAAGGTTTTGCACTTCAGTATTGCAAAATCTGAGACAAATAGTTTCAATAGTATTCTGAATACTTGAACAAGGACTAGATTTTAGTAAACTTGCTTGAAAGATAAAACATTTCAAGATGGATTAGGATCTACAGTTTCTTTTTCTTCTATGATATAAATATTTTGATACATTTCTTTTTGATCAAATGGGCTTTTTGCATTCTTTGTACCTCAAGTAAGAAATCAGTAGTCTAACTAGAATTCAAAAAGAAGTATACTGTAATACAATATTGGTGAGCTCCATATAGCAGAAAACTAATTTTTTTTAAATCTTTTAATTTAATTTTTTAATGTCAGTTTAATTGATCCTTCTCTTCAAAATAATCAAAACACATACCTCAAGCTAATGCGTGTTGCTAAAGCTATTATGATTAGCTAGTATGAAAAAAATTGATCCAAGCTGAAATTTCCTACAGCTGAAGATAAAGCATTTCATTACTCCAGTTCTACCTTCTCTTTTCTTCTATCAAGTTCCAAATTAACACTGTCTTCATTGAAAAGTGAAGAATATTCTGAAACATTTTCCAGAGAAAAAGGATTATATGAGTTTTCTCCTCAGGAAGAGTATACATGCCTGCTATTGAAAAATACAGTTGAAAATAAATCACTGAAAACCAAGTGCTAATTGTCTCTGTATATGTCAAATTTGAGAATTTATCAAGCATAACAGTTATCAAGATAAACTCTCACATAGTGTCAGATGATTATTTGTATATTTGCTTGTATGCAGTTGCAAAACAGTCACATCCTTATAATAAAGTCTGAAGTTTAGTGAGATTATTTATTAATCAAGTGTCTGAATTGAATTTTCTACCTAGATGTCAAAACTGAGTGACACTGCTACAAGTAAGTAAGATGAGAAGGAGTAAATTTTTTTAAAAAAAATGAGATTAAGAGTCTTGCTTTACTATGAGCTCACATCTGAATGACAGAAATTATTCTCAAACCTTTTTTTTAATATTTATTTTATTGTTTTAGTGAGAACCCTATTTTATTTAAAAGCTACAGCTGTTGTACAAATGTTACAGAGTGGCCAAAATTTTTTTTCACAGTTGCAGTTCCCAGATATTTCCACTCTCCTGCTTCAGGCTGTCTCTGATCAGCAAAGGCAAGTGGAAATTCACAGTTAAGTCCAGTTTGTTGTTAAAATTGATGTGGATTTTGCTATACAACTTTGTCTTAAAATATAAAGACAACAGAAACATTCCCATGTTAAAATGCTACTGTTTGTGTTGTTTTTCCATTTTTATGGAGTCAAATTAATCCTAAAAATTATTCTAGTGTGTCCTAAATGATTGCCTACAAATAAAGATGAAAAATGTTGGTGCAGAAATTTCCACTTCTGCTCCTAAAAATCAAGTAAATACTTATATAGAAAAAGAATGTTTCTCTTGCAACATCTGCTATGATTCATATATTCAGTTTTACTGATATTGTGTAATAATCTTAATATATTGGTATAAGAAGAGCTATGTAACAATTTACAAATTTATACTAGATATCAGCGTGACAGTCAGCTAAATCTCTCACACACAGGTAAAATCAGTCTTCATTTGGGAAAAAAACAACTCTAACAATTCCTAATTACATGGTTTTACCTTAGCATTTAAACAATTTAGTACCACAGTGATGTAAAAAGGACAAAATAATGACTGATGTCTATTATAACACAAGTTATCTTGCAAGTCCAGACTATTAGAGTTTTAGACCACCCACTTTTAACTTGATTCATTGAATAATGACTAAATACTTGGCAAGAGATTAAAGGTAAGTTATTTGTCAGAATACAGGCTAACCTCTTGCTAATTAGTTTTCCTGATTTCCAAAACATTTGTACAAGGTATAAAAGAAACGGCACATGAAACGGAATGTGCTTTTTTCACTTAGCTAACATCACAACCATTTTCTCTCTTCTTTTTTTCTAAAAATACTCTAGATGGTCTTTACTTAAGACTGTATTAATGTTTACTGAGGTAACCAGGTGCAATATGAAACATGATTTCTTATGCATAAGATTTGCATGAAGAATAAAATATGATTTTGAAAAGAAGAAGCTTTATAACTGTAAATACTTCCCACAGGAACAGGATAAACCCATGAAACATTAAAAAAAAATCAGTGGAAAAGAAATTTTTTGCTTGAAGATTCTTTGAAGGCCTTTCACAGAGATCATGGCAGATATGATGGCCCTGTATTGCTGTTGTCACCAGCTATTGCTGAACTCATCATGCAAATAAAGAGAAGCAGAGAAACTAACAGACTTCTTTTGGAACTGCTTTGACACAAAAGTTTTGTGTGTTGGAATTATGTTTCTAGCAGGAATGTCTTTAAGACTCTTTTCTGACAGAAATATCTTTTTAATTTTTTTTATACATAGATGAGTTCTACTAACCAGTCCTTATCCAGATGAGGCACATAACACAAGTATATTTATTACTAAAGCTTACCAAAAATTTTTAATTTTAGTACCAACACATTTTCATTCCCCCAATGAAAACCTGACTTAATGAAAGCTTTGATTTTGTCAGCCTCATAGATGTTGGAAAGCTGTGTACTACTAGATGGTTTCCTGGCCATAAAATAGCATATCTTTGATGCTCAGAAGACCCACAGTCATTCTAAGACAAATTTATTGGGGAATCCTCTGTTCAGGGAAACAACTCAGTTCTGTACTTCCTAATGCCCAAAGTAGAGGCAGATAAAACACACCACCAAACTGCACACAGTTCCACAGACACACATTACATTTTACAGAAAAGGTTTTTAATGTCATTCATAAAAAAATGCATCAAGACATAACCAAGACAGCATTATCCTATGTAAATAATTGTTATATACACTCAAACACAACACTGAGCAAGGCAAAATACTTGTATTTTAATCTAGTGTCTAGAAAGTTTTCAGTCTTGCAGATTCCTGGATTATCCCAGTTATTTATCTAAAAACCAATATTTTAATGCAGGTGTTTTAAGGTATTTTTCAGCTAAAGTCTAATTTGAGCGAAAAAGAAAATAACATTAATTTTACAGATATTTCCTTTGAGGTCACTAGAAACTATTTGTATCTAAATCAACACCTTCAACATCTCCAAAATAAAAATATGAGTTCATTATTCAATACTGAATATGATTTTGCGAGTTCTGAAAGCCAGGATATCATCGTCTATATAAGATAACTGCTAAACATGAACCACATTTGAAACACTGTGCTTAAAATAAAACACAATTTTATAACGCTAGGAAATGTGGCATACAAAAGTGACAGAATGGGTATAATTTTTTCAAACTTGAAAATTTGAGGCTGTAACAAGTTCTCACAGATTTTTCTATACTAAAGATCTCCAGTATCAAGTGTGAAATATTGATATTTTCTGTAAATAGGAATTTTTGGGAAAAACAAAACCAAAACCAAAAAAAAGCAAATCCCTGTGCTGTTTCTGAAGCATACCTTGAAGCCTACCTTGTTAGATATCTAAAAGTTGCAGGTGCCATTGTATAGAGCAGAGAGTAATATAATAACGCATATCATTAATACAAAGCATTAAGCTGCAAGAGCATGTAGAGATGGTTTCATAATATTAGAATGATTTGAATAGCATGCACGCATCACCTTGAGAGCCTATGAGCAAAAATATTCTATGTGAGAAATATGTGCATATGATTCTTTGTATACAAGTCATGCCTGTTAGAATTTCCAATGTTTCCACTACAGGTTTTCTCTTCCCACAGTTTGGTGCCTCATACATGATTGACTTTCTGATTTCTGCAGTCATAATCAAGGAAAGATGGGAGTGATTGTAAAAAGCAACCTAATTTACTCCATAACCTTGAGCAACTGCGAGAGAAGCACATCTTCTGAGTGCATAAAGAGGTGTAGCTCTGTGACTTCATTGTACTTACTCCTAATCCAGATCTCAGGCCAAAACAAATATTACAAGAGAAAGTTCTGTATTGTTCTTGAAACCCTAGAGAAAAAAAACCTCAATATGAGAGACAAGTGAATCTGTAAGTTGGTACAGGACAGAGTTAGTGGAGATGAATGCATGACTTTAGGAAAACTAAACAAAAATACTGAACATAAAACAAGTTTGGGGGATTTTTTTTTTTTTTAAACTGTTCAAAACGGTTTAGAAGTAGCAGATACTGCATATGCCAGGGAATCCCAGAATGAGAATTCATGCTGTTGCCCCACCAGATACTGCATGTCTACAAATTTCAATTATTATTTTCATCAAATGTTCTCTTTATTTACCTGCCAGGTTTGCTGCATCTTTCAGCAAGGGAGCAATAATATAGAAGACAACTACTAGGCTGAAGACACAGAGTATAATTTTGTCTATAAATACATTATATTAGAAACTAAATGATAGAATTGAAAAAGCAAGTAAAAAGTTTTGAAAATGGAATATTACATATGTGGTAAATTTAGCAGGGGATTGAAAATGAATATTGACACTGAAAAATTCACAGATCAGCTGGTTTGGAGATACAGCATACTGATTGACTGAGAAAAGACAACCTATGATATAGACTATTCTATCAGCAGAGCCGCAGCAAAGGGATGCACACAAGCCCTAAAATATCTGCGCATGTTTAAAAAACATAATGTGAATTTGCAGCTATTACCCAGAACAGTGACTTAGGTGATACAATATGTCTGTTTTTAGAAAAAAAATATTGTAGAAAATAATAACAAGAATGCCTTTTATTACATAGCGAATGCTAAAGTAAAAATGATAGATTCGTTTGGATTGAAACACCCTTCAAAGGGTATTATCTTGTCAAATCCCCAGTCTTGGACAGATCACCTTCCACTAGATGAAGCAGCTCAGACCCCTATCCAACCTGATTTTGAACACTTCCAGGAATGGAACATGTACAGGCTTTCTGGGCAGTCTCAGTGCCTCCCCACCCCCATAAAAATATATGTTATTCTTATGTGTAATATAAATCTATCTCTCTTAGTTTAAAACCTTGTCCTATTGCTCTAGGCCCTGGTAGAAAAATCTCATCTTTCTTATAAACTCCCCTTAGGTACTAAAAGTTTTGCTGAAATAAAACCTTCCCAAAGCCTTCTCTTCTCACAACTCCAACTTGCTCAGCCTTTCTTCATCGGAGAAGTGTTTGCAACTCACTGATGGTTTTGTGTGTGGTATTCCTCTGGACCCACTCTAACAGATCCACATCCTTTAATATTGGAGCCCCAGGGCCAGATGCAGCACTCCAGGTCTCAGGAGTAAAGTAGAGGGACAGAATCACCTCCATCAGCCTACGGGTCACATTTCTTTTGATTCAGCCCAGGATAAAGGTGGTTTTTTGTGCTGGAAGCACACAATGCTGTCTCATACCTAATTTTTTGTCTACCAATATCTCAAAGTCCTCCACATGGCTGATCTCAATCTATTCATCTCCCAGTATGATTTTGTGGATTATCCCCACCAAGAAGCAGGACTTGACACCTGGACTTGTTGAACTTCATGAGGTTCAAATGGGTCCAATTCTCAGACCTCACAAGGTGCCCCTGACTTCTTAGAAGAGGATGTCAGGTAAGGTAAAGGATGACTACTGTGCTCACTGACAAAGATATTGTATTGCTGTGGAAACAGATGTGGGTTTTTTTCAGTAAAATAAAACATACTGTCACCAGCATGTATCCAATCACACATTCTGCATTTCATACTCACTTGTAACCGTTCCAGTACACCTTTCTAGGTTCTAGGAATTAGAGATATCTAATAATTAAAAAATGGGACAAAAATCATCAGTGAGTGAAAGGAAAGCATATGACTTAATAACTTTTCTACCAAAATGCTCTAGAACTGCCTTCCTGCTTTTTCTGTGTTCAATTTGAGACCAACTTGTAACAGATAGATGTTACACTCACTCAACTATCTGAGTTCAAATACTCAGAGAGACACATTTCCTGCAATGGGTTTCACATAAAAATGTATGGATTTCATCACTAGTTTAAGACATGTGGAATTCTTATGTACAGGGATACACAGTCCTTTTGCCTTTCTATTTTCCCATCTTTGTTTGCTTGAATAAGGGTCTAACATGTTTAGAAATACTTTCTCTCTGCTATCTAAATAGATTGTATTTTCTGTATTGGGAAGGTTTCCAAAAGATCCTCATTTATTAAATGATTGGCCATTTGCCATACCATAACTTTGGCAGAACATGGAACAACCTGACTTTTCATTTCAAAGTGAAGCTGTTTGTAACCATGTGATGATGTTTTTTAGGTTACAAAACACCTTGATTGGTCTGAGGGGATAAATTCCATCAGCCTCTTATTTAATGTTTATCTTGATATCTGTCCTTTTTAATATTTTTATTTACAACAATCAATAAAAGATTGCCTTTTTTATTTCTGTAAAGAAGAAAAAAAATTATAGTGATACAGTCTACCTTAAGTGAGGTCTAAATCAAGCAACTCATTTTATCAGTTTGAAATCATTGAAGTCAACAAGCATGCTGAAATACTTGAAAATCCTCAATTTGTTGG
The DNA here is from genome assembly GCF_009819885.2 of Catharus ustulatus. NCBI lineage: Eukaryota > Metazoa > Chordata > Aves > Passeriformes > Turdidae > Catharus > Catharus ustulatus. The sequence continues at coordinate 74,907,086 of NC_046223.1, read as the reverse complement.
TTGTCTTTTTTTTTTCCTCTTCTACCAATAAGGCTTCATTTTATAATTAAAAGAAAAAGAGAAAACTCTTATATAGCTAGGCAGGCTGCTGAAATTAAAGTATCTCTTTTGTCACAGACATGCTAAAGACACAATGCACAGGAGAGTTTAGAGATTAATTTGTGGTGTTTAACCCATCATATTTCCCTCTGACCAGACACATTCATACACACAAATAAGTATAGTCACACAAAAATGCACAAACACATCTACAAGCATTCATCCATATAAAACACAATTCAGATTAGTCTCTTCCTTCCTTAGCAAAATCACAGTCATTTCAGCATTGGATATCAGTTAAGTTTGTTTTAGTCCAGTCTCCTGATGAATTTTGAGTGCTGCTGAGTGTGATCTACAGGTTGTGATTTTCGTAACTTAGGAAAATGACAGAACTTTTTTCAAGCTATCCACCACCTGTGCTACTCTGTCCTTTTTCTTGTAATCCAGTCTGCTCAGACTGATGTTATGAAATTTTTAAACTATTATAACCCTCAGGACTCTATCAGCAGGATTTCTCCATCCAATGGTATGCATAATTTTCTTATATCTGATACATATCAGCATATTTCAAAGTGAGCCCAGATGAGATACTAGAAGCTATGTTAAGTAATTGGTAGTTTACTACACTGTTTTTCTGTCTTTTAACAGTGAAATATTAAATCAGGTCAAGTTGCAAGTTACATAGCTTTTCTTTTTAAGAAAAGTGATATTTTTTTCCTAATAGGTAACTTGAGCTTAAATATGTATGAAGATAGTTAAATATAAGAATTTGGTCACGGTTTGGATGTTTGTTTACAACTTTAAAATTTTTAAATCAATGATGCAAACAGAGTTTACTAATCTTGAGTCATCTAAACCTTTTCACCACTGCTTAATGGATATTCTGCTGCATTATTTCAGTTAGTTTGCTGTTACTACTATCAGGAGAGGTTCAGCTAAAATATATGGAAAACAATTTATAATCATTATATCACTTTTTTATTTTTATTAGTTTTAGCTTCTAAAGAAGAAAAAATGGAGGAAAAAAAGCAAAATCGATATAGAGCTGCAATGAAGAAATTATTTGAGAGATAATTTTATTCTGGTTGATCATGTCTAAGTGTGTCTCAAAATAAGAGAATTATCTGAATTTGACATTTCTACATATACTGGTGACTTTTTAGTTAAATTTGCATCACAATAAGGAAAGTAATTGATTATTGTGTTCTTCATCATAACTTATTTTGTCATCAGAAGAGTTCATGACCCAGTCAGTTGTCTTGATTTACTCAATGTCCTTCAAATGCAAATTTAATGGAAAAAAATTAAATGGTACTGTTTGGAAGGAACAGAACTGTATCCCAAGGAAGTTCAGGATCCGTTAGGTATGTGTCGTGTAAACTGAAAATATATTCCTACATGAAGCAAGAATTTCTTGCTGCAAAAGGAGTTAGACTTTTTCTTTTCATAATGAAAAAAATTAAAGTAGATTTTTCTTTGGAAAACCCACTGAATTTCTAGAATAATATATTTATTATATTTACATAAACCACCTTTTCGGTATTTGGGTAGTTATTTCCAGAATCACAAACCAGATGAATTCTCCCTTTTCTGATAATATGGATGTGCTGTATGTTGGCAAGAAGTTTAATCTTTATTTGTATTTCCTAACTATAATATTTCAGAAAGGTGATTTTTTATTATTGTAGATTTTTCTTATTTTAAATATATTCAGTCTACTTGTATTTTTATTTAATCAAACTCCAGGTTCAACATGTATTTCAAAATTGTATAATCATAATTAAGAGAATTCAACTTTTTTTTTTTACTTTTTCCTGCATGTGACAACTTCAAGACTGAGAACTGGTAGGTAGTTTCCTTTTATTTCTCTGTATAGACTCAAATTAAAGACCACTGCTTTGGGGGAATCAATTTTGCCCAAAGATCAATTAATAGTTTTCCTTCTTTCACCCACATCTATAACAGAGGTGACATTGTGTATGTCATTTACATATACAGCTGAGAAAATCCAAAATAAAGTGATTAAAAGTAAATTAAGTAAACAGTCCACTCTGGACTCCTGGGTAATTAGAAAACATTGGTTTTGATAGTTATGTATTATGCTTGTGCATGTCCTGAATTTAAATACAAATATAAACTATAATTTGCTCACTATTTACATTTCACTTTATGGTGCTCACATATTTATTCAAAAATACAAGAATACATATTAGTGACCACAAAACTGCTCAACAATACTAAGAGGATATTCATATACACACACACACACACACACACACACACACATATATACACCTATATATATACCTCTATATATACCTAGATATATATACAAAATCATTGTTTCAGATGCAAGCAATTTCAAATTCTGCAATCTTTATAGAGGTATCACAGGACTCCACTATTTCCTCAAGCAACATGGCAGCAGGTAAACAATCAAAGAAAGTATGACTGGTAATCTGTTTTTAAAAGAGCCTTTTGGAAATTCTTGAAGCTACATATTACTCCTGAATCTCCTGGTCTGTCTTTCCTGAGTTCTCTCTTGATTTAAATCTACAGCTAAGTAACTGTTTATCAGCTAGCTCTTGATCAAACAGGTAAAAGCCACTTATGGTTTAAGTCACCATATTAAACAAAAACAAAACTAGACCAAACCAAAATAAAAATCCTAAACACAATCAATAAATCTCATTCCAACAGTGTCCCTTTTGCCTAAAGAAAGATTTCTTTTCCAGACTAGTACTAGTTAGTGTAGATATTCTGCACTGTCTGAGCCATCATGTTTTTTACTATACAGACTCTGTCTTCTTTTAACACTTCTTCCTCAGCACTCCTTGTCTTTCAGGAAATCATAGAACCTTTGATGTGTGACATCTCTGAAAGTTTTAAGGTAAAAACATTAATGCAAATCTTCTGAGGTATTCATAAACAATTAATTTATATAGGCCGATTCTCTGCTCTGTAAGAAGTGGGTCACCTGAAACAGAATTAAAAGAGCTGAAGAGTTCATGCTTTAAATGTCACCTTTTGTTTAGACTTCCTTAAATGGAAACGAATTGCAGTTGTTGATTCCGTGGTAAGATAAGTGTGTAATATCTTTGGGATAAATCATCTCTTTTTTCTCTCCATTCATGATAGAAATAACATGAAGGAGTAGCTCAGGCTATTTCCTTAGCTTCTTTGGAAACCTGAACCTAACTGATATGAAACCTAGTGTTAGCCTCACCTAATATCGAAAATGCAGATCTACGATATCCAACTGAATACAGGTATGCAATTTACCTAACCAATAACTCATAGAGTGATCTAGTCATTACTCAATAACAAAATGTTTTTGCATAAGAAGAAATTCTCCAACATTCTTCTATTATGCCTAAATATGAATTTGCTTAAATAAGTGTATGGCAAAAGCATTAAAGTCCGTAGCTTCTTTGGTTTGTGCCTATTCTGAACACCTATAATTAACAATGACAAGTGATCTCAACTATTGGAACAAAAAGCGTATCTCAACTGAGTACAATGAAACACACTACAATATATTTAGAACAAATTCAACAAAATAAAACAGCAGTGAGTAATAGCTTCACATCATAAGATATAAGGCTGCATGCAGAAAGCTAAACCAGAAGACTGAATTCGGTAGTGAACTATTCACTTTGAATTTTCTGCTCATTGCTCCCCACAAATCATTCCTTGACACATTTTTTGGAAGCAAACTCAGTCTTAAGCTCGCCATTCGTTTGTGTGTCCTCTCCTCTCTCCTCTTTCTTCCCTGGTCAGTCTAAAATATCTTGGGGGAAATGCCATAAACAGATTCCCCATTGCCTTTATACAGCATCAGCAGCTGCATGGGCTTCCCTTAACTACTTCATATGAAACAGACTGATCAGTGATCAGTGGTGCCTCTCCTTCATCTGCCTTCAGCCATATGCAGTAAAGTCAAGAGATACAATACAGCGTTTGTCGAGAGCCCAGATGCCTTATCAGGCCTGTTTCAAATGAAGGAAAGGATTATAGTATGAGCCTGAAAGAAACAAATAGCTGTGGTATGTCAAAGAAGAAAACTTATGAAAAAAAGAAAAGGACATGTGCATGGGGGAGATGGGGAGGAGAGGGATTCTTACAAAAATGCTTAGGAGAGGTTATTTCTACACTACAAACACAGCACTACTACCAGTCCTTCATTTACATTGGGTGTGCAGGTAGAGGGCAGAAACAACAAGGATGCAAAGGCAAATGATTACAAATTGTCAAGAATTTTTGTTATAAACTTGGAAAAGGACGACACTAGAGGAGTGAAAAAAAAAACATGAGGATGAGGTGGAATTCAAAAATGATCACTTAGTGATTAGGTGAAAAGTAATATGGGGAAATAAAGAAATAAAAACTTACACTAAGACTGCACCTCCAGATAGCCTAATTTTAGTCAATATTCCTAACACATAATGATAGGTGTTATAGGATCTCTGCTAATGAATATGTCATGACACATCTATGGAATAGTACTAATTTTGTTCTTCAAGTAATCTGATCGTCTTACTTTTTTTTCCTAATTTTTGTTGCAGTTCATAATTTGATGAATTAATACTTTTTATAACAGAAAATTATTGTTTAATTGTTTTATCTCATATTAGCTTATCCTGACTTCCTCTTTTATAAAACCTTGCTTCCCAATTCTACTTTTGTTTGTATTTATCTGAGTTTAGAGACAAAATTTCTGGAAGAAATTTAGGGCACAGAAACCTACTTTATGTTAGACACTAAAAAATGCCCAAAACCAAACCAAACAACCAAACAACAACAAATTTAAACAATAAAAGTAATCTTCAAAAGCTCTATGGCTTCACAAAAAGTAAGACTCTTTAAAGACCATACTAGTACCCTTTATATAAAGCTAGCTTAATTCAGAATCAATCAAAAATAAACCATAAGTATGCCCTGCTTTATAAATCAAAAGTAAAAAATATCACTGGCCAGAAGTGGTCTTTGGAATCACAGAATTTTGCTGTATGTTTTGTGGGCTTGTGAAGAATATTAGACAACATTTTTAATATGCTTTTTATATTACTTACAATTCACTATGATCCCAAATACTGACTTTCATGTTCTACTAGGCCATTTTCAGCAGGAGGTTGGAAATCAGTATGTTAGGCACTAACTAAGAACATTTCCCATTATTCGAAACATTTGCTTTCCTTCTGTACCTTGCCATTGCTTTGCAGTTTTGTTTTTTTTCATGGAACTCAAATGGACATTCTCAAGAATTTATATTTGTTTACAAGACAAAACAGTTCTGTTAGCTGTGGTCTCCTCCTTAAGAATATCTGTTCATTGCTGCCTTCGCACAGACTAATTCAAACTGAACTGACAAAAGAAGTGTCTTATATTATTTACAGGTTTTCATTATTTATATGGGAGGTATGTCAGTTGTTCTCTGAAAGAAGTATTAATAGGTCTCTATTCTTCATGTTTTCTGCTACCCTGACAGTGTTTACAGATTAGTTCTACATCTTACTCAGTTTCAAAGCTAATTAATTGTGGCGAACACAGAAGGGAGTAAATTCTTCCCCAAATCTATCAGTGTTAAAATTAGCATTCATATTTTTCAACAGACTGGAGGTGGACAAGTCTTATCAAAAAGAACAAACAGTCCAGCTCAAAAGGCTTTCATGATTTATATGTAGGTGAATCTACTGGCATCTCAAGCATCTACCTATTAGCAAGCCTTGGAGTGCCACGTGACACAGTGTTGATAATCCCAAGATTATCACCCTATGAGCCATTCACTTCAGAGGTGGCCTTGATGATCCTTGTGAGTCCTTTTCAACTGACAATATTCCGTGATCTGTGATAGCCTTTGGGTGTTGCCATCTGGAGTTCCTTCTGAGAGCTGCCATTACACACATATCCACACCTTGATATCTTTCCCAGTATGTCCCAGTACGCTAAGTAAGGAGAGTGTTCAGGAGTTGTGATAACAGCAGCTAGATAGAAACAGATGGGACTCAGGATCTAAACAGATACAATTCTTGATTAAAGAATTTAAAATTTTTCAAATTACCAGCCTGTTCTTATAAAGCTATGTCACAGCATGCCCATCGGCATTTACTCACTGTCCAACCAACAATTAGAAAAAAGAAATATATTTGTATTACTGATAGGAAAATCAGATGACATTCCAGATTTGGTCTTTTCAATAAAGAACAACAGTGATGGATTCTTCATAATTAATCCAACTGCAGAATTATTTAGAACAAACAAGCCCTAAGAAGTACAGTAATTTCACGGATACAAGCCGCAGCAATTTGACAAAAATTTTGGTGGGAACCCGGAAGTGCGGCTAATAGTTGGGGGCGGCTAATATGTGAATAATTTTCTGACATTTACAACCCCAGACGTACCAGCCAGGGAGCCGAGCCAAGCACCTGCCAGTAAAAGCCGGCATTCTGCGATTGTTATAGTGTTACTGTGTTGCCCTGGCTCCCTGCAGGCAGCACGGGGGGCGGGGAGAGAGGTGGGAGAGCTCTCTTCTTCCCTCCTCTGCCGCAGCCCAGGGGAGGACGGGTGGGGGGGCGCGCCGCCATTGCCGCGGCTCAGGGAGCCGACGGGGGCCCTGCGCCGCCATTGCCGCGGCTCCAGGAGCCGACGGGAGCCCCGCGCAGCCATTGCCGCGGCTTGGGGAGGAGGCGGGGTGCTTTGTCCGCGCCCGCCGCCGGCGCCACGGGCGCGGGAAAGCTCCGTCCCCACCCGCCGCTGCTGCCATAGGAGCAGGGGAAGCTCCGTCCCTGCCTGCCACCGCGGGGCAGCGCTGACCCGGGGTGACCGAGCCCAGTGGCAGCGGCAGCCGGCCCCAAACGGCAGCACCGGGCTGGGCCACCTAGCCCCGTCGGCAGCCCCTAGCGGGCCGAGCCTGCACAGCCTTAGCTCAGCCAGTAAACCCCGCCCTCCCGCGGTTCTGTTACTAATTGCACGCGGGTCCTCGCTGCGAACGACAGAGCGGCTTATATTCGGGTGCGGCTTATTTATGGACAAAAACTGAAATATTTGCCAACACCCAGAGATGCGGCTTATACTCAGTGCGGCTTGTATTCGTGACTTTACTGTACTACACTTGTGCGGAAATGTGCTGCTGAATAGTATTTGTTTGCAAAAGTTAATGACTGGCAGCCTGTAATATTGAAAATGCACAAAATCAATACTGATATAAAACTCCAGAGCTGGTTGTCACAAAATACTTCAGTTAGTCTAAAGTTATAGGATTGTTTAGTATGGTTATATTTATGCCACTATCCCCAGAATGCCCATGAACTTGAACCTATTGACACTGAAAAGTCTCAGAACATCAGTCAAGGAGCTGTCAGGCATAGAAAAATATGCATGTCAAGTCCAAATACAACTGATGATAGAGGTGGAAAGCTTCACAGCTATCTCACACCATTTTTGTCACTGTAACCTCTTGCAATTCAGAAAAGACACTCAAAGAATAAACCTAGTGTAAACAGGTGCAAATGACGGGAAAGTTAAATCCAGAATGCTAAAATGCTTCTTTTAAGCTAAGTGTTACTGTATGTTAAGAAAGCAGGAGTGGTTGTGAAGTTATTGACAAGGGGGGGAAAAAAACCCATCCCAAATGTCCCAAACCTTGACACCATTAAGCCTAAATCAATTTCCACAAAACTAGTCAGAATGGATGTTGCTTTGTAGCTGGTGAAGAGAAGTGGAATGGTGCCCTCAAATGAGTTTCTGTTAATAGTATTGACTCTTCTGCTCAATGAGAAAACAACTAAAAATTAGTTTTATATAAAATAAGATCGTCTGAATTTTATTATGAGGAGATCATATCTTCTACCGAATTGTACAGAAAAAAAAAAAAAAGCAAAAAGAGTGAAATACACGTATGTAAATCACATTTTCTCGGACTCATTGAACCTTTCTGCAAGTAAAACTCCCATGGATACAGTGCTCAACGCTTTTACTTTTCTTAGAGATGCTTAACAGCAGGATGGTTTTTAAAAAGTAATGAGACAGTTTCTGGCATCTATTTCCTGTGGAAAATAATGATACTTTCTTATTGGAAATTCCAGAGGGAAAAAAAACTCTAGACTATTTTTGAAGAACAAAATCAAATTATCATAGCAAAAGATTAAGAGTTAGTATTTTCCTTTGTCCATTTCTGGACATCTAAATAGTATTCAGGTAATGGTCCCCTCTAGTGAATAACTGCACAGAAAAGTGAATGAGCATTTTCCACTTAACCATTCTCTTACCTAGTCTATGAACAGCTATTGCTCTGTTACTCTTACTTCCTTTTCTAGAAAACACCACGATGATTTGATCAATCAGAATAGTTTACATCATAAAAATATTTGAGAGTGACAAATATATAGGAAATCTCCATATAATCATAAATGAACATGTTTTATCCAAAATAATGCAACTCCCCCAAAGTCCTGGATATTCTCACAATGCTTGCAGTTGTGGTCTTTCCTCCTTTGTTGTGGTGGTGGTAGGCAGTAAACTTCCTCTTTAAATTTGCTGTTATTTTCAGATCTGAAATACAAGCCCAAGGTCATTCCCATGCCTGGGATATTCATGGATCTCCTGAACACATATGAAAATGTGAAATCTAAAAATGCTGTGAAAATGCAATGATTCCACAAGCTCAGCGCAGGGGAGATATCACTAGCCACAGTTCTCACTTTTGTGTGAAAGGAAAACAAACAGGTGGTGGTGTTCCTCGGAGTAATTTTGCAGCTAAGATTTAACTATTGAAAGACAGCAGGATAGTTCAGAGCAGAGGGGACCTCTGGAGACTATCTGCCCTGCTGTCTGCTCAAACCAGGGTCAGCTTTGAGGTTCAGGGCTGTCTCATGCCAGCTCACTGTCTGACACAAAGCCCAGTACACTTTTTTTTTTCTCCCCAGAGCAACACTCCAGCTGTGCAGACTGTCCGTAGTCCGTGTATTCCTAGGATTTGGCATCTGTTCTTCTTGATTTCCATAAGGCTCCATTGGCCCATTCCCCCAGTTCGTCTCTGTCCCCTCAGTTGATGATCTCCTTTTGCGCACACCAACTATTCCCTTCATTTTGATGTCATCTGTGAGGTTCATGAGAGTGTCCTCTGTTGCCACTTCCAGGTTATTGATAAAATCATTATGCAGGACAGATATCAGGATATGCTCCTGCAGTGCTCTGCTTTCTTCTTTCCAGCCTCTAGGCAGAGCACAAGCCATCAACCACAACTGCCTGATCCACCCTTGTAAGCTGTTTTTGTATTCATCCAGATCACACATACAAACAATGCTGCCCTTATTTGGATGCAAGAATATGGTGATACCTACTGTGAAAAGCCTTGCTCCAGTCAAGGTACTGAAGGATTTTATCACAGATGAGAATTTAAAAGAGTGTTAGTTCTGAGCTGATTAAGTCCAGAAAGTTAATTCAATTTTCACTCTTACTAAAATATTAACCCTCTGAAAACATACTTTGGAAAAATAATCCTGATGGAGTATTTAATTTTGAACCAAGTCTATCAGTCCAAATTGTTGCCTGTCTTGGATTTGATTATTTACTGTTCAAATATTAAAGTGAAATCTCTCTCTAAAAATATATAAACTTGTAATCTTGGCATTTCATCTAACTTTTGCATTAAAAAATATTTGCATTATAATATAATTCCAACTACAGTGTGCTCGAAGAACCTGGAAGAACAATATAAGGAACTCCAAGGAAAACACATTTATTAAAAATTTCTTTTACACTTGAAGAATAATAGAAAACAAAAATGATGCAAAGTAATCTTCAAATAAAAAAATGCAAACATTTTATCCAGTTTAATAATATATTTTCCACAAAAATCCAATGCATGACTGTGTTAAGGAGATTGAAAAGTTCAAGGAAAGTTGTGTTGATTTTAAAAAATACTTCAAGTTTTTATTACTTTGAATATTTATATGTTTGTTTGTGATTGCACATGAATTCTTTTTATTTTTTGAAATTTTAATTTTGTATTGTCATGTATTTCTGAGTGTAAACTAATCTCAAGATATTAACTACCATCAGATGTTACCAACCTGAATTAAAAATACTTGAAATATTTTTTATAAAAACCATGAAAAATATATTAGAGTATTCAAGATTGAAGCAAAACAACATAAAAAAATCAAGAATGTAGAAACATATGTTCCCAATATATGCAAATTTTATCACCTAATACAGAATTCTCAAGATTTGGCTTTGAGGAAACTTACTACAAGCTAAATTACATTTTTGCTCCAACACAAAACACTTCAGTTGCATATTCATTCCTACTCTATGCCAGTGTATGCACCAACCCTGTCCTGGGGGGCATCAAACACAGCATCACCAACCGGGCAAGGGAGGGGATTGTCCAAGGGAGGGTATCGTCCTGCTCTGCTCTGCACTGGGGCAGCCTCACCTCGAGTGCTGGGGGCAGGGGCACTGCAATGTAAGAAAGGCATTGCACTATTACAGAGTGTCCAAAGGAGGCTACAAAGATGGTGAAGGGCCTTGAGGAGAATCTTTACGAGGAATAGCTGAGATCATTTGGATTGTTCAGTCTGGAGGAGACTGAGAGGAGACCTCATTGTCTTTCATGTACTCATTTATAGTTGCTAATTAAAATCCTGTTTTCTGGAGGCTTTGAGTGGAGTTTTGTTTGTTTTGTTTGATGTTGGGAGTTGGTTTCGTTTGGTTTTGGAGGAATTTTTTTTTTTTTAATTATTTTTCATGAATTACAGCATTGCTTCTTCACTATGACGATTAGTATACTAAATGTCCAATTAATCTTTATGCTTTGGCCAGATATCATGCATTTAATGCTGTAGTAGACATTTAACAGAGGAAAGAAGGGGAAGAATCTCAGTTGTTTGCACTGTCTGTTGTAACACACTCTTTCTTGCATCGGGTAAGTCAGTGACAGCTCCTTATCAGGACTGCATCCAGCTCTCACTTGTAGTTACAGTGAATTCTACTTGAAGAATTATATCATGGCCATTCATTTCCTGCCAGACTGATCTGTTATAACAAATATTGACCTTTAATCTGTCTTCTCCAAGCCACGGACTCTACAGAAATGCAGATGACATATGTAAGACCTTTTCAAGCAAAGCTGCACATTCGGCTCTTGAAAAACTGAAACTTTTTCTGAAAAAGGTTCAGTGACACAGGCAGGAAGTTCTTCCTCACAAGGAAACCGGTCCTCTGAGGATAAAATTTTCAGTGTCTTTGCACTTTGGCAAAATCACACCTATCACCTTGAATCACAGAAATTGTGTTTTTCAGGGTTTTTTAGGGGGATTTTGTGGTGGTTGTAAAAAATTTTACACTAAAATTCATGACCTTTCCCTGTCACTTCTTTACACAGAAACTTACTTTTGTCCAATGATACTTTTCATCTGATTAATTTCTCCCCTAAACACAAAGGATTATGGCTTCCTATTAAACTCAATACTGGACCAACTGCATTTTCTAGTCTTTCTGTCTTTTTTGTTATGCTGGAGGGCACTTCAGGCTGTCTGAGAGTAACAGCATGGGTTTGTGATTGAAGCATCTGATGGCAAAGTGCAAACTATTCTTACATGTCCTTTATTTTCTCACTACAACATGGAAGATTTTAGATTGAATGTTCCTTTCATACTTGAAACTGTTTATGTGTATTTTACAGTGTACTGAAAATTTGTTTGAGATATTGAAGAGGTTAAGGAATTCACCACGACTTTTCCAATTTTATCTAGGAGATACAAATAATGAATTAAAAAAAATCACATGTTTTTTGAATATGGCATGGACTCTAGGCTTTAGCTAATGAACAGTGTTAACTTAACCTCTATTTATATTCAAGTGAGAGAGGAGAGAATTCCTGAGGCTGAATCATGCACACCCCAGCTCAGACAAGGGTTATGGCAGTCCAGTCCTGTGGGAAGGTGAGTGGGACAGACTGTAGAGTCCACTGGCACATTCAGGATCCAGTCAGTATCAAAGGAATTGTGTTACAATATGCCTTCACCATACAATACTGTACAATATCTTAAGAAAATACAGAGGGCTAGTAAAGAATGAACCTCCAAATTAAATGTCAACCTTCTTCTTAGGATATCTTGAGATATGGGAGGATAAAAAACCCAATTATTTTTCATGAGACTTAGAAGTGAAAAAATTATCATGGGCTTTAATTGAGTTTGCTTGAAATTCTCTCTCCAAAAAAGAAACAATCAACCAACCCAAACAAAAGAAAACTCAAGATGAAACAAGAGCAAAACCCAGAAAACAGGAAGATAAAAAAGTGTGAATACCAAAAACAAATATAACAAAATGAAGATAGGTTATTAACAGATTCCTAATAGTATGGTAACAATTTTTGATAGATTATGTTCTATTTATAAATTATCCTTTGTATTGCAGTTCTGACTAGAAAGTCTTAAGACACTGAATTGCTCAATAATCTACATAGCAATTTAGTTTCATTGCATCAGAAAGCAGCAGAATAAAAAGGTAAAAGACATTTGGCTACACAGCACTGATATATGTGAGATGTGAGTGGAATGAGTATTACTCTTGCTAATGTATGGACAGATTCAAAGTGAAAGCAGTGGCAATTAATGTTCACTGTACTAAACTGCTGGTACAAACATTGTCAGATGAATGTCAATTGACTGAAAACTGTACTTCTGTCTGATACTGCACAGAAATGAGCACTGCATCATATCAGAGATATTTCACATTATTTTTGAAACATTTATTTTCAGTGTTAAATCGTGCAAAAATATTGAAACAAACTGGTTGGTTAAAGGTGGATAAAAATGAAAATGACCTGTTTGTATGAGGTTGAGTAGAACACTCTCAGTATAATGAGCACTGGCATCAGGTTTAGCTTTTAGGTATTTAGCTATAGCGCGATAGCTTTTTTGGCTATTGTGGCTATTTACTGGATACCATTTTTTGAATGGATTAGAATATTTTCAGCTGTAGAAGTGATTATGTAGATCAGAAATCATGGCCTGGACTCTACTTCCTGCTTCGTACTTTGTAGACAGAGATTCCCAATATACTGCTGCTTTCTATCTATCTACATGTTAGAGGGTGGAATACACCTTTCAAATAAATTTAATACAGAATTGGAACTTTTTGTTTTACACAAGAGGCACAGTGTTTGCAGGGAGAGGTAGCAGGCAATACATTTTATCCTCTCTGTACTCTTTTTATCCTCTCTGTACTCTTATTTGTGGGAAAAAGCACAAGAGCATTAAGGGCTTTGAAAAAAGTAGAGTATAATCTGGATCTCTATCCACAATAATAATAGATCAAATTATGGAAATAGAAACTGTAGTTCCTTCAAGATATACAAGCATTTAAGTATGCCAAAACAACCTAGGTAGATAATACTTGTTAGTTTATTCTTTCAGATGAGGTAGATCTTCTATTGAAATATGCCATATAAAATATAAGCTAGAATAGTTCCTTTACTTCAGAAAGACAATGAAAAATTATCACCCAGGACATGCAGTGGAGAACTGGAAGAGGAAAGTTTGCTGTCAAAATCATCAAAATAAATTTCTGCTATGAGTTCCCTGAACCTAAATCAAAAGTGAAAGTGGTCTATATAAAGCATGCTACAGACAAATCATCAGTTCCAGTAACATTTACATAATTTACTTTATCAGAATCAAAGGATGAATAATAGGCAAAAATTCCACAGTTACTCTTTTTTACCACTAAGATCTGTGGAAAAATATTACCATTAAAAAAAACAAAAACAAAAAACACACTAATCTTTTTTTTCTGCCTTAAAGAACTGTTAATCACAAAATACTTCTGATGCAGCATTTCCTTTTCTTTGTATCAGAATATCAGATATCAAAAATAATCACATTATCTAGAACTCCTAGCATATTTTGAAAACTATCAGATAATCTTTGGGCAGAAAGATCTGAATTGCAAGTGATGAATCTTAAAGTTCTAATTTCTCTCCTAAGTTTCTTAAGTTAGTACTTCAAGAGATAAGGTGTTCTGGTTTGAAAAAGTTGTCTGCTTTATTTTGTTAATCTAGTAAAAAAGAGAGAGGAGGAAAGAAACCTTAATTATTATTGTGTACTATTTTACTTTCCCGTTCTCAATTTGCTTGTGAAACATCTATATTGTTTGAATTATCTGTACCTGGGGAACTATGATAGCATACAAAAATCGCACAACTTCAACAATGTATTCTTAGAGTGAACACAAATAATTTTAAGGAAAGTTTTCAATGGCCTTCTTTAAAGACAATACCAAGTAATGAAGGATAATTAAAAATTAAAAATGTAGGAAGTAGGTGCATATGGAAGACGTGTGCGTGAGGAAACTTAAGGTTCAGGGCTGAAATACGACATGGATGCCTCCTTGCACAAGGGCAAAGAAATATATAATTGAACCTTAGAAAGTAAATATCAAATAGCATCTTACTCTATGAAATGGATTCCATTTTTCTGGAGACTGCACATGTTCGAGATATAACCGTAACATGGATGTTCTTTGACGGAACAACTTAGTTTGGATCAGTTAAAACTATTACAGGAGACATGTGGTAGGGTATAGAAGAATAAAGGAATCAAGAAAAAAGGGTGAAGAAACACGATTGCCTTTCTTTTGATGGCATATTCTTTGTGGCCTGGAAAGTATATTTGCAACATTGCACACAATGTATAGCTCTAATTTTCAGCAACACTTCTATTACTAATAACATTCCATATAAAAATGAAATTTCTGTTAAAATTGCATATTTAAATGTCTTCACATAACGTGAGGTAGAACAAGAATGCCTTGAGGAGACAAGCTGTGTTTGCTCACGATTAGCAGCCCCTTCTTCTTGGAATAATTTGGTTTCAGGGCTGAAATAAATTATTTGTGTCTTAATGACACTGAAGTAATTAAATGTCTATTTGCTTATAATTTATGTTTATTCTTAGATAATAGTTTACACTAGTTTTCAGTTTGCACCTTTTTCTCTGTGTTAACAGTCCTTACCTAAAGGGAAGCAAGATAAGAAAAGTTTAGAAAAAAGAATATTTAAAAGTTAAATAATTTTTTACTTACCTGCTATTCTTCTCATACATTTTTTTGCTTGCCCACTCCAGAACACCAAATCTGGTCCTCCCCAAAAACAGGCATATGAAGAAGTGCAACAATTATCCTTCACATGATTTGTATACTCAGCTAAGTTTTCTCCTCAGACACAAAACTTTTCTCTAATAGACTAATAAAATATCCAAGTTAAAAATAATTGTATGAAAAATGTGTTTTAACTACTAAACCAGCTGATTCTTATTGAACACAGAGAAATGATATTTTAATAATCTGGAATCATGTCTACTGCTCTATGTCTGCTGTTCTTACCCCTACAGAATTGTGTTCTTCAGGTAAAGTTGTGTAATTATTTTTGATCCTACACATAGCTTTCTGCCCAAGAATGTTCTCATGGTATCATGATGTAAGTTTTTTAGGGATAATAGAAGACAGTTTTGTCATGTGTTCTAATTTGAAAATTTCAAGAAGGTTTAATTCAACTGCAAAAAAAAATATTTCTTATGATGGCATCTACAAAGAAACATTCTGAGTCAGAGCTACAGAATACAGTCAAGGTAACAATGCCACATAATGCTTTCTGACCTATACAGTTACAAATGTTTAGGGTGTCTGTTGACAGCACATAAAGTAGAAATTCTCTAATTACTGAAAGTACTCACTAGCCACAATTCCATATGACTTTTTCAAGATAGTTATCTCATTTTAAAAAAGACCTAAAACAAAGCTGGATCATGTTCCCGAGCCAGATAAAGCAACAGGAGTGTAATTCTCATCTGGACTCCTATCCTGTCGTTATTCCAATGTCTTAAAGTTATAGAAACAATGTTCGTATCCAACAAAATAAATATATCTAGAACATTACCATCGCAAAAAAAAGTTTAGCTGTCTAAAGTAACTCAAACGCATAGCAAAAAAAAATTCCCATGGATACCTGATTATACTCTAACTATCAAAGGAATTTAAACAGTTAGATCCCATCCAATTTTTACACTGCTGATACAGTTGTCAACAAGAAGGGTTAGGAGAGTTACCTCAATATTTCAGTATAGAGCTGAAAGCACTCTAACGTGTCCTTTTGTGATAGTGTGAAAAAAATGAGATTGGAGAGATAAAGCAGGATTCTTTATGTTATTTTTCTAATTAGAAGTTTAATAATGAGTGCCCACTTAGTGCACAGAAAAAAATGCAGAATTGCAGGACTGTCATCTCTCAAATAAACGCAATCATTCTAAAGAGTCAGAATTTCTTTTCTGGTGCACAGAGCAATTTCCTGGGAAAAAGACACTATGAAGTTCTTCAGACTGCAGTTTGGAGCTGTGAAGCTTAAATGCCACTAAAGTCTTCTAATTGATTTAGCCCCAAGGAAACAGTGCACTGCTGACAAAGCAAGCAGGGTGCTTTGATGGGAAAAGCAATACATACTTTCTTGTCAGTCTGGAATATTGTGGGCAGATGGGAGCTCACTCTGCATCAACTAAAAACCAGGCAGAAGCCAGAATTTATTAGTTTTTATGAAGTGATAAACTGCTTTCAGCTGTTTCTGAATGTGTGGAGGGACAGCTTCATATACACTCCTTGTTGTCCCACTCTAACTGTCATGCAGAACCCATGCTTGCTCACAGTCAAGACTATACATCTGTGCTCACCCAGAAGTAAAACCAATCCATATAGGAAGGGTTTATGGTTAACGCTTCACTTCTCCGTATCTGCAGATCAACTGTTACAGAAATTAAGCTTCTGGAACTGGAAAATGTACTTACGGATATCTGCTAAAAAAAAAAAAAAAAAAAAAAAAAAAAAAAAAAGGAAAAGCAAAAAGGAGAACATCAAAATCAGCTTAATAAAACAGTAGTTCTTCATTGTTTCTCTGATTTTAGTAAGTTATCCCTGCATCAGGGGTTTTCTTTCTCTTTGTGGGAACACATCTTGTCTCTGCTGCTGACAGATCTATTCTAGCAAGAGGTTGATCATCATTGATTAATTCCCAGCATATAAACATATAATAAACATATGTTGGAAACATGCTGCAAGGAGTAAGAACAGATTCTGTTTTTCTATGTTGATTTCTACAGGATAGATGTTATTGCCTAAGCTACTCTTTCAAGGATGTCTCCCATTCCAGATGTTGGAATGGAGTTGTTACTATATTTGCATTAGCGAATACAACCTATGTGCTTACTCATCCTTTTAAAATTCTCAGAAATTAGAAACTGCAGCAGAATCGACACAAGAAACTTATAATTCAAGACCTGAAATTTTTCTGTAATTGCGATCATAACTGAGGCCAATGGCAGGAAAGGAAATCACTTAACACGGTCATCAAAATGCTCTTATAGACTGGACCCAGAATTTAAAGACATTATTCTCTAGAGATGATCCGAGATACAATCATAGCAAGACAGAAATAAGAATTTTAAAAAGTGAAGTGATTGTAACTCTATTCTAGCAGAAGACCGTGACAGCTTCAATACAACACTATGATCATTTAAAAAATGTTATTGTGGAGCAAAAATAACAGATGTTTTGGGAGAAAAAAGAAACAAAAACAAAAATCGAAAGGAAATAGAGTCACAGAATCATAGAATGGTTTGAATTGGAAGGGATTAAATACTTCCTGAAAGCTGACAGGCATCTTGAGGCCATAGCCAGGGAAACTTATTCCACTGCTTGATCTTCTTCTTGAGTGAAAAACATTTTTCTAACATCCAACCTGAACTTCTGACACAGCTTAAGGCACGACATTATAGGTACATCACCAGGAACAAAAGAGAAATTATCACCTCTGTCTCCACTTCTTCTCATGAGGTGTTTCTGGACAGTCATGAGGTCACTCCTCAGTCGTCTTCTCTCTAAGGTTAATTAGCCCAGTATCCTCTGCTGCTCCCCTTACGTCATGCTCTCTAGTCCCTTCACCATCTCTTTTGATCTCTTTTTAATGCATTCTAATATATATCTATCCTTCCTGTATTGCAGACCGCAAAACTGTACAGTACTCAAAGTAAGACCACGCCAATACTTAGTCAATTCAGATTTCTCATTCATATTTTAAATTATTCAGTTTTTCTTAAAAGCTTTGATAGTTTCAGCAATTGCTCTCCTCAAGTTTATTTTGTCTTTTAACTGTGGTTTTTCGTATTTAATTTAACTTACCAGTTTAAAATTACCTCTTCTTTTTCATTAATTTTTCTTTCTCAATGACACTAATGACTTAAAATAGTGAACATACTTGAACATTTTGTAATACTAGATTTTATTTTCTCCCCTAAATGGGTTATTCTAGCACTGAAGTGCTCATGAACATTAGGGTCTCTGATTTCACTTTTAATGGAAAAAGCTTTCTAAAATTAGTTATGTCACATATTAGTAGATTATTTTCAAGTAAATGTCTTAGTGACATATTTGTGCATTTGTTTTTTATTTAAAGCAATGAAGATGGTTTTGTATTATTTTGCCTTTTTAATATCATTAATTTGGTAGTATCCATCTCCACTTAAGTTATTTTGAACAGAGAGATTATTTTATATTATTTCTTTTTTCTTGACATCAGAATCTAACATAATAATTTATTCAGGATTCATATAGGAAATCAGCAAGTTTTTTTTTATTTCTTTCAGTTTGTCTAATATACCTTGCTTTATGTGCTTATGAGAGATGAGGGGGGATAAAAAGAGAAAGAATTTTATTTTACAAATGTAAATAACAGCAATTTTGTTTTATGTTTCACAATCGCCATAAAATAAGAATGTCTTACTAAATTAATGAAGTAAATTATAAAAAAAACCCCATATAATATATGTAAGAGGTCATCTACTACATTAAACTGAGGAAATTAAAAGACAAGCAATCAAACAAACAAACCTCTATCAATAACAGGAAATTACGTATTTAGTTGCCTAAGTCTATGAGAGATATAATCCAAAAGAGGCCAGAAAAAAAGGGATAAAGCCGTAGTCATTGTGCCTTTCTGTTTCTGTATTTTGAAGTTACAGTTAATAGCTGTTTTGTTGATTTAAAAAAGAAATTAAAAGAAAAAAAGTAGAAAAATATTGGAACATTCAAACCAAGGACGCTTTATTAAACTAGGCTGTATTATTAAAGATTCATGAGTAAAATATTATTATTATAAAAATTAATTAAGAAAGACACTATAATTTCTAATTAGTTTCATTTGACCTGTATACCCTATTTTTTCAGTATAATTTTGTCATACTAAGTAACAATGAAGTGAAAGTGATGATTGTTGCAATTGTGTTTCCAACATGTTTTATGTGACTGAAATCTGATTGTTAAGTTTGAGATTTTTCAAAAATGTTCTGTACCTCAATACCTTCTATGTACTTATGCATGGTCATAGTTATGCATTTGTAAATAAATAATAATAAAAGAGACATATTGTCTCTTTGAACTTGATTTTCAATATGAATTGACATTTGCTGGGTTTTAGATTACTAAATACTATCTGGGAGTTCCTGTGCTCCAAGTGGCTTACAGGGATTTTTCCTAGAGTTGAAAATCATCAAAATTATCATGAACCAAAAGCCAAGTTCTCTTTTGAGTTAACCATGTGGGAAAAATGAAAGCCGACCGTAATGACCATATATGAAAACGTGGTTTTGTAAAATGAAGTAACAGAAGAAAAGTCTTGTGCATCCCAATGACCTCCCCTATCGCACTTGTCTTGAGCATATGTACATATCTTTTGTTTTCATGGTTCTTCTTCAAGACGCTTTAATTCCACCTTTCACTGGTATATCTTCATCCAAATTCTGACACAGCTTATTGCATTCAAAGGACAACCTCAGGGTAAACTGTGACAGAATTGTGAAAGCTGAAATCTTTTCAGAAAATTTTATTGTTAGGAACATTCAAATATCAAATATTTTCTCAAGTTCCCAAAGTCAGGTATGCCCTTAAATGCAATTGGAAAGCAGTGTCCCTGTCATTGTTTTACACAAGCAGCAGTCCAGATGTAACACTGAATCTCCTTTGCCCCTCTTCTTCTCTTTCAGATATGGTTTAAGAAACTGAATTTATAGATCTTACAGATGATACTATAGAATGAGTGATACTATAGAATGTTAGTAACTCCTGTAGAAAATGCTTCAGTGTGTCTGGCTCCATTCTTGCATCTCTGCTCATTAAGCAGAGATCTCTCTTGAGATTAAAAGACTTGAGAACACCGCACAGAGGAATCTGAAGTTGTTCAGATAGATGTACCTATATCTGCTATGAGTGATATTGAGTATGGGTTTGGTTTGAGCTGCTTCTGTGACTTAAATAACCTGTTTTGCTGAGGTCATAATCATAACTAGACTGGCAGAGATCTGCATGAAAATTGTTTATGCGCATTTCAAGTCCTAAATTCTCTACCTTCAAGCTGGGTAAATTTCAATAATGGCTTAGATAAACATTAGGCCTGCTAAATTCTTGCTATGTAAATAGCAAATGGTACTTCATACCTTAAAACAGCCTTTATCATACCTGTAGGGACTCATTGTCATTCAGATAGCATGGACGAGTCCCAGAAAAAAAATCTGCTCTGATAAGACTGCAAAGGAAGAATTGATGAAGAAATTATTCTTTTATAAGTGTGTTGCTCATCTTGAACATAGTGCAAGTTACAAGATTAAAGTTTTGAAGACTATCTCACTTAGAAAGAAATGCAGAGTGGAGTTTTGCCATTAATGGTGGGTGTGGCAAATTTTCTGACAAGATAGAAATTAACTTTGCATACATAGTAAGACTCGTGAAGAGTAACAGTTGGGATAGAAGGGCATAAGAAAAAAAATAATTGAAAATATAGTAGTTTATTGTCACTAACAAAGAGCAGTGATACATAGAAACAATATGAGAAAACAGATTCCTCTAAAACTGCATATGTAATCTCATTATTTTTTCTTGGCTGCAGCTTAGTCACATGTTTTAGTACAGAAATATTTTGACTTATTCTGTGGCTGTTCAGAGTAAAGTTACACTTCAAATGTTGTAGCATGTCCCTATATCATGGGCTCACAGAATCACAGAATGGTTGATGTTGGAAAAGTTCTTTTGAAGTCATCCAGTCCAACCCCCACCTATCAAGCAGGGCCACCTAGAGTTGGCTGCCCAGGATCATGTGCAGATGTGAAAGACTACATAATGTCTCTGAACGACTTGTGGTCAGAGATCAAGCACCCTCTCAGTGAAAAGAGTGCTTCAGGATGCTCAGGGGTACCCTCCTGTACTTCAGTTTGTGCTCACTGACTCTTGTTCTATCATTGTGCACCACTGAAAGGAACCTGGCTCTGACCTGAGCAGACCTCCCTGAGCCTTCTCTCCTAAATGGCTAGAGGGTCCTGGATCTCTCAGCCTTCCCCTGTATGAGAGGTGTTCCAATCTTAGTGGCCCTCCACTGGGTTGTCTCCAGAACGTTGACATAACTCCTTTACTGAGGGGATCAGAGCTGCACACTGCTCCTGGTGTGGTCTCAGCAGTACTGAGCAGACGGGAAGGATCACCTCCCTTGACATAATTACGGTCGATTGTCTAGTGCAGCAAGGGCACACTTGGCTTGTGTACAGCCTTATATTCAGTGGCATTCCCTAGGGATCCGTACAGGGTACAGTCTTACCCATCTTTATCAATGACCTGGACCAAGGGATAAGAATGCCCCCTCAGCAAGTTTGCTGGTGATACAAAACTGGGGAGTTACTGATACACCTGAAGGCTGTGCTGCCATTTCATGGGACCTTGGGCAGTAGAGTTGGGTGGAGAAAAACTAGTGAGGTTCAACAAGGATACTGCAGCTGGGAAGGAATAACTCCAAATACCAGTACAGGTTAGGGGCTGACCTGCTAGAGAGCAGCTCTGAAGAGAAGGACCTGACCTTTTTTAACACTTCTTTTTAAATCCCAGTAACTATTTCAATGTCAAAAAATTTGTGTGAACTTCAAAAATCAATTTCATTTCTATTGGTTCAATGTATTTGCCAGCGCATACAGCCCAATATTACTAAAATCTGCCGTTTTAGGATTACTGAAATATACTGGTATACATGAAACATTTAAACTGCATCTGATTTAAAAAATATATTTATATTTTCATCTGCCAGATTTCAAAATCACTTTCTTACCCAGTCAAGAAATTGCCACAGAAAATAAGAAAATCAAAATGCTCTCTGTGTCAAATGTAAAATTATTTATATGCCATTCTTTTCTATATCAAATAGTGAAGGCTACACCTTCCTCAGGCTTTAAAAACATTTTTAAAATAATTTGAATAAATCTGTGCAACCTGTATAAAGAAGCTATATTTTTTGTAAATAAAAGAAAATTGTCCCTAAATAGTCTCTGTAGTCATGTTTGTGAAAATGGACAATTTTTTTTTTATTTTACATTGCATACAATTTGTCCCTGTATGGTGGCTTAGAGAAAAAGTCAGGTTGTTTAGACCCACGATACAAAGATATCAATGAGACAATGGGGATATACTAAGTAGAGAGATAGATGTATAATAGGGTTTTCAGCAAGAAATAATTGCTGAAAGAAAAACATTTGTTAAATTGTTTGCATTGTAAAACCTGGATTGTATCTTTGTCTCTGTGAAGCAATATGCTTCAGACAGATCAACTTTCCTGTATGTTCAGCCCTATCATGTTTGACTCCTTTTACAGGTTTAGCCATGATTCTACTTAATTTCTGACTCATTTTCTAATGTTGTGTCTCATATAGACTATTTTTATTTTTCCATCTCAGACCCTTTTCTTTCAAGTGAATTCTTTTTATTTTTACACCTTTTGACAACCTTCATCTCTAGCTCTGACTTTGACCCTCTTCACTTATCCACATTCTTCCTGCTGGTTCGATTTCTCTCCTTCTTCCTCCCCTGCTGGGCCATTGCTCATTATCCAGTCTTAATGCACACTTTCAAACCTCTCTAACTCACAATCTGAATTTTTCCTTTTCTTCCCTCTTCCAGATCCTGGATATTTATCATTCTACTTTTGACATATAATCCCTTCATGAACTTTGTTTTATTCTATTATAGAGTCATAGTTTCCTGCCGTTGGCAGCTTCAGTCTTCCTACAGGTACTGACATTCCACGTACATAGAGTTATGCACATTCTGAAATCCTACCTGAAATTTTACACTTTTCCTTCTCTCATTACTATCTTACTTCTTCATTCTCCAAATTCAGATGCTTTAAATTAATTCCAAAGTGATTCTGTTCTACTAAAATATTTTTCTTACAAAATGAGAAAATGAACTGGTATTCAGTGTAATCCTTCTTTAGTTTTGCATAAATTAAAAAAAAAGTAGAAATCTATGCAAATAACTTATCTCTAATGGTGTCCCTTTACTGCCTACAAGCAGTTTGTATAATCCATAGAAAGATGATTATTATCTTATTCTTCAAGATACTGTATCTTTTTTTTCTCCATTTATTTAAAATGTTCAGGTAAAAATACAACATGAAAGCAATTTCATTTCAGCTGAAGATGTTTCTATGTGTCTATGTATTTTAAACTGCAGAATACATGTTTATGTACTTCATCTTCAATGTGAAGAAAAGACAGAGTGCCTTTAGAAAAATATGGAGCTACGAAATGGCTGGGCAGCACACCATGTAGACTTAAATTGAATGGTTATAGTTTCATATATTTTCAATAACATTTTTGTATGGGTGAGTAGTTTCTGCATCCTTTTTCTATGCAAATTACTCATTTATTTCCAATCACTGGGCCAGCAAAAAAGTATGTAGAAAACAGAATTATTTTTTCTCTATTTGGTGGTAATATCTATTTTGAACATCCTATGAAAACTTGCACACCATTAGAAATGCAACTAAAAGATAATTTTAAAAAGTAAAGCTTGAGTCACAGGAGACCATTTGTTATTTCCTTTTTGTATTATTTTGTGAGAAAAAAATCATAAATACATATTTTAGTTAGCTTATAGCATCAAAGTAACAAGAAATAGTAAAGCTGCTAGAAATTAAAAGAAAAATGAAAGAGAACATCACAAAAACATTTGCTGCTTTATGTAACAGGTTTTGTTTTTTTTATTGTAGGCTTCTCAGATGGGGTTGCATAACTTTTATTTTTTTAAAATTGCTTTTCAGAGGCTACATACTCACAGTAATGACCAATTGGATATATATGATACCCATTGGGCTTAATCATTCCTCGTTTATGCTTCTTATTCTAGAAATAACTCCAGGTAAACACCCATTAAGAACTAATCTTTCTGCATTTCTTATTCATCATTCAGAAGTAAACTCCTTTCTTTGAGTCTTTCTTTCCTAACTAGATCTCACATTTTCAGAGTTTACAACATTTCGGTACTCACAGAGCTTTGGGAAACTGATGTTAACATACACATTGATTTTCTGTTATACTGGAGGAGACACATTGTTAGGTTTCTCTCTGTAATTCCAATGTAAAGGAGCATTACACAGCACATACTTGATTCATGGACTGGGTTCTTAAAAATGTAAGTGCTTACGTTTTAAGTAATCTTGATGCAGCTTCTGGGTTTAGCACTTCATCAGCACAGATGCCAAGAAGGTAACAAAAGGCCTTTTGGCACACATACAAATCCCACTTTGAAATGAATTTAACTGCCTAATGTTGTCTGAGAGAATTTCTACTGGCCTGATGACTTTTCTGTCATAGGAGAGCTAAAAATAGAAAAATGACACAAAGGCAGTGCACACAGCTCACAAACTCTGCATTTCTGGCAATTTCTGAACAAAATGAGATACTTTAACCCACAAGTCATTGCAAAACTCTACACAAATGTGCATCTCAAAGTTTGCATGCGGTACTTTTCACAGAAAATGAGCCCATAACATTATATAACTTCCTAGAAAACAAAGGTCTGCATAATGAGGGTAATTTGAAAGAAATAGATTGTGACAGACTTTTAATAATGGTGTACAAAATATTCAGTCACTAGAAATTAAAGGTTTTATGGTAAAGTATATCTAATCCACTGACAGGATCATGCCTTTTGTGGGAACCAAGGGCATACTATTTAACACTTTATTGCAGCTGTTCAGTATGTCTATCAGAAAAGGCAAAGCCAGTGATGTTGATAAAGTTAGTCAGGAACTCATAAGAAACAATCTTAGCATATACTAAATACCATTATTTAGATGGTTTTTTTTCTTTCTTTCTTTTAGTCATGCCAGCCTTCATAAAGTTTAACAAAGAATTTTTAAATTATTTACTGTAGCCCAAGCTTAAGAGTATTCATGTGAGCAATGACAACTTTGGCTCATTGTTAGCATTACCATGCATTTTCCATGACTGGTATGAAAAATTCCTCTCAAATCCAAAGGCAGATGATATTTTAGAGACTATTTGGTATTAAGTGAGAATCCTTTTTCCACTCCAAGATGGGAATACGATTTTAAACCACAATTTTACTTATTTATTTTCATGTTTCCTTAGCCCAAAACGTTATATTGTTCAAATGTTAACGCTTGAGAATTTTATGCTCTTAGAATTTACCTGACCTGTAACAATTTTTCTACCAGTAAGGGTAGAATTCTCTAAATAGTAAATTGCACTGTCAGTAAAAACTTGGAAGACTGTCAGCACTAAAATTTTCAGACTTTCTCTACTTCACATCTCTAACACTCTTCTGTTCATATCATGTAATCATGCACTAAAAATGCAAACACTAATGATGATGATATTCCCATTCCTTTTTCTGTAATATTTTCCCAGTTGTTTTTCCCCGGAAAAGTTCCAAATCTCTGGAAAAGAATCATGGCTTCTTATTCTTAATTTAAACCTCTTCAAAAAATCTTTCCTTTTTTTTCATCTACTGGTAGAGTTTACAAGACTATCTACAGTAGTCATTCTCTTCCTATGACATGTCAAGAGTCATTTCCATAATAATTCTGTGTTCACTTGTCACCTTCATCCTCTAAAGCACTTATATACTATCCCTCAGTTGCACAACACTGTCTTCTAGCAATTTTAGAAAAAATCCCTCTTCACCAGCTCCTAAGTAGGTTCTTCATTATGGTGTCTTTAGAAAACCAATATGCCATTCTGAATAAATAAGTACTCAACAGAGAGAATTATTTATAATGAATAATCTCTGATCATGTTTAAATGTCAAGTTTCAGACAGACAATCCAAGTAATAACATACTTACTAATGTTCCACACCTGACATCCTTTTATTATTCATTATAGTTATTGACTTAAGACTTTGAACTAGATAACCTTTTAAGTGTTTGGATACCATTGATTTTATCTGCAATTTCAAGGTATTACCATAGCGCTGAGACTGTTTTCACTATAATTTTTTAATTCCATTCTGATTTTTCATTGGAGTAGGAAAAATGTGATTCTCTAAAAGATTTTTAAAACAAATCACCCCTCCAAAGCAAAGAAAACAAAACAAAACAAAAAAAAAACCAAAAAAAAAAGCTGAATGAACCTAACTATAATAGGCTTGTTTCCTGTATTTACACGAAATTTAAACTTTGAATACTGAGAAGTGCAGAGCACTGTTTATTTACCACTGGACAATTCAGATCAGAGAATTCTATTAGCTCTAGCAGAGTTCATAATTTTTGCAAATACCTCAAACAGCTGATGTTTATACTATGAAACTAAAAATTAAAAAATGACACTGCTTAGTTTTTAAGTTTTCTAGAAATAAGCCAGCCATGTGCAAGAACTATAAAAAAGTAAATTATAATTAATGATGTTCTTTATACTTTTATAGTATTTTTTCCCTTTTACATGAGGTCCTATAAAATTATTTCAAATTAATTAAATTATTTTAATGTGAATTCTTATTAGAAGTGCAGTACTAATCAGAATTGGGGTTTTATAAACTATAAAATTATTAACAAATGAGAATAATCTTTTACAATATGATAAGAAAATTATCTCATTTTCATGAAGGTAAATCGCACTAATTTACTATCATCTCAGAGTACAAATCCATATCTTATTTTAAATACAGTAATTTCACGACCATAAAGTGCACTGGACTATAAGGCGCACCCCCCGGGAGTCGGCAAAATTCGCAAATTTGTAGATCATATAAGGCGCACCGGACTATAAGGTGCACTCTTTTTTTGCAGCGAGGCTCCGCCCCCAGCTCCCCCCACACAGTTGCTGGCCGAGGCCCCGCCTTCACCCAGCAGCCATGGGCCCCCGGGCCTGCCTCCACCCGGCTGCCAGGGCACTGCTGGCTCCCCCCACGGCTTACAGCTCACACTTCTGGTTTGGCAAATTTCGCAACTTTGTAGATAATATAAGGCGCACTGGACTATAAGGCACACTTCTGGGTTCGAGGGAAAATTTTAGTCAAAAGGTGCACCTTATAGTTGTGAAATTACTGTAATAGTCCTTAATTACTCTTTTATTTTATGGGTTTGTATCAACTATAGCTATCTGTAGAAACAAGATCATATAAAATACAAGTTCTAGCATGTATTGTCATTATTGACGTTTGAATCGATAGTACTAGCTGAAAAGTACTGTTTTCTTCAGAGTGGATTAACAAGTTTTCCTGTAAGTACTGATGCTGGAACATATCCAGTATCAATATCTGTGATAGTGCCAGGAGTCACACTAAGAAGATCAAATGACCAGTGAAAAGGAGCAAGAGTTAGAGCTCTTGTCGCTACTTTCAAAGTTTGGATAGAAACACATGCATCCTCCAAATAAGGGAATGGCTTTAAATATATTGACACCAGTCAAGTGTTGCTTTCTCAACATTAAGTTATTATTATCGAATTAAGGTAGCCTTCACATTGAAAAGGGATAAAATATGACCTATTACAACCAAATAAGGAAATAGGCATTGCTATTCTAAAAATGATGAAAACTTGAAACTGTACATTCCAGAAAAAGAATTAGATCTGTTCTATCCCCCAGGACTAAACAAAACCAAAGCCTTAAGTCATTTAAAAAGTTAGCAGGCTTGATCAACAGAGTATCCTTTCCTTTAGAAGGAGTTTGGTATGTAGGTTAGGAAGGAAAATAGAAATCCTGCATGAGTATTCAGAAAAGGTTGCAAGGCGAGTGCAGTGATCCTGACTGGAAAAGGATTGTACCCCAAAGAGTTGCTGATCTACATGTCAGCTGACTGGAGTATGCCCAGTCTGTGCTGTCCAGAGGGGCCCTGAGGCTGCTTTGTGCTGCACAGCTCCTCCAGCTGTAGCACAAGCTCAGTGACTGCACTGGAGCAGAGGAGCCTGCAAGGAATCTTCCACTTGGTGCCAGTGATTATGCCATCTGCATGGCATTGCCTCGAACTGAAAGTGCAGCAATAAATTCTTGTGCAAACATTATTGCTCTTTGACTGTGGAAATGCTGGATGAAGTTGTTTCCTTGTAAGAAAATCTTATGGACAGGGTCTATGCAGCATGCTGCACATGGATAAGAGCCTCACTTAAGGCTATGTGTCCCAGGCTCCCAAATCCAAAAGGACATAAGATTATCTGTAAGATTTTCTCTTTATCTGTTAGATTTTCTCTTTATAGTGTTAGCTCTAATAAATAGCATTTTAAAGGCATTTTACAGAGTGTCTTTCTTGCTGGCATCTAAAGGGACTTCCTGATGCAAAACAAGTAAACAACAAACAAAGGAAAAAGACCCAGAAGACTATTAGCAAGATCCCCTCTTGCATTAAGCAGATGTGGTTTTGTTGAAGATTCTGTTTGTTTGTTTGTTTTCTGGGGGTTTTTTGTTGGGTTTTTTTGTTTGTTTGTTTGTTTGTTTTGGTTATTGTTCTTTTCTCACCTGTGTCTTTTCTAACACCCTCTTAAAG
The DNA here is from genome assembly GCF_009819885.2 of Catharus ustulatus. Lineage (NCBI taxonomy): Eukaryota > Metazoa > Chordata > Aves > Passeriformes > Turdidae > Catharus > Catharus ustulatus. The sequence continues at coordinate 74,878,182 of NC_046223.1, read as the reverse complement.
TGTTTTACCGCCAAGGTTCTAGTAAATTTATGAAGTGGAGAGCTAGGATTCTTTTAGAGGTTCTTCAGGTCCCCAAAGCATTCCCTGGAACATCCAGCAAAATGTCATCCCACAGCTAGTACAGCATACACAGGTTTGATAATCAGCAAAATCAGTTGGTAGGGGAGGAAGAAATGCCAACCAGTGAATAGGAATTACCCAGTGCAATCTTTGGTTGAATGCAAGGTATCAAGGAGCTCACGAGAACTGCACACATAGCTGGAATGTTTTTCACACCCTCCTCTGTGGATATCCTTGCTCACAAACTTGACCAACAGTAGTCTGAAAGACTTTCTAAAGCCCATTTCCAGCCTCAGGATTAATTGATACTCTCAAGTATCTTATTTAAATCATAGCTAGGGGAAAAAAAGACAACTGTTTTTTTTTTTTTTCTTTGGCTTTTCTACAATGAATTCATAGTTTCTTTAATTGTATTGCCTGTGACTGAATTGTCAAAAATCATTCTTTAACTCGATTTTTCTGTGATGCTAAGAGTAAGATGTTCAGAATGACAGCTGAAAAACAAACTGTGTGATCTTTGTGACAACATATATTCTAATAATTCTGGGCAATTTTAGGAGTAATTAGTAATCCAGAATAACTTTCCAAAGAGCAGCAAGGTATTTCTCTACTAAACTGCATAAGCAACATAATCTTACAGTTCTCACAACAGAGTCAGTGAAGAAGAAGTATCTCTTAATGACTACCAGTAAATACCTTATAAAAAAGAAAAATGGGAAATGAAACATCTGAGAAGTTTTTCCTGTTGTGGTTTTTTTGTTTGGTTGGTTGGGTTTTTGTGGGTTTTTTTGTTTATTTTTGTTTGTTTGGTTTGTTTGGTTTTGTTTGGTTTGGTTTTGGTTTTTATCATGTATCATAACTATTAATTGCAAAATATATCTACATGCTTAAGACAAGGTCTTTCATTTTTAGCCACTTCTACATATATAAAGCTGACAAGCTTTAAAAAACAGAAAAAAAATAATCTCAAAATGCTACAAACATCCTATAGTTAGTGTGTATGGAAAAGCTGATTTTATTTTGTTTCATTTATTCGGTTTATATGAGAAATTATCCTCATTTCTCTTTTGCAAACAATTCTTTCCCCTCCTATGGGAAACCTAATGGAATCTAGTTAAGAAATTATTTTCCCTTTGGATGTTCTCAATTTGTTTTTAATGCAACAGGAAGAGAATGAAACATTTCCCTGTTATATGTTAACAAGAATTTGGTTTCTTATATATGCAGACATTGTTATTATTTCACCTTTAAAGTGCCTGCTCTTTGAAGACCACCTACACTCTGAAAACACTTCACATGCACTATCCCAAATATACGACACTTTTGTGGTAAAAAAATGCCCTTGCCTTTGTCTTTGCTAAACCTTGTGTTTCTGCAGTAGGTCTTACTGACAATGTACCACATGGAGTTACCTCTCAATTCCTTAGTTTATCATGCCTTAAAATGATAACATGTCTTAATATTTCAAAACTGTGGAGACCTGACTGTGGAAGGATTGTAAGTAATTTCTATTCTGTTTATACTGATTTCTACTAAAGCTTCTAGGGTGATAGATTTTTTAGATTTTTATCTCCAGTATCATTTCAGTATTTGAGAAGTTGTTTGTCTGATGACTTGACTGTATACTGAAATATTAGCCTTGATCTGTAGCTTCTCTCTTTTATGTCTTGTATATTTAATTTTATTTCCTTTGATCCCTCTTTCTTCATCTTTGCTGATATTTTCTTTGTTCTTTTGCTCCCCACAACCCTGTACTTTACTCTTCTAAGACTCAATCACCTCCATTTTAATTTAATCCCTAACTCTGCCACTACCTGTATCTTTGTTGTCATAGTTCTGATGTCTTTCTACTGGTTATCTTTTCATCTGGCTATCTGATTTTTTTTAGATTTTAGTCTTTTAAATTCTTTGCATTGCTTGAGTCTCTTTTAATCTTCCCTTAGTAAATACTTCTTGTTATAGCTCTTGATCTTTCAGGCAGGAGTGACAAAACTGACAGGGACCATTGCTTATTAAATCTAAATTTAAAACACCAATAAGTAGTCACTCATTGTTACTGAGATATATAAAGTGTGTGACTAGAATTAAAGATGCACAGCACAGTAAAGCCTTATTTCTACACCTGGTGCCTTCAGAGACTGCAATGGAGGCTTATGGTTGACTAGAATCAGGGGTAAACTTTTTAACTCTGTATGACCTCACTTTTGCTTACCAATAAATCCAAGACATTTTATGCATGTTTGAGTTATTCATACATTTCTGATGGAGGATTTAATTTGAGTACATGGGCACTAGCCTGGAAGATTTGGTACATCATTAATATCCCATGGAAAAGACAGGCTTCAAACTGAGCTATGATTTTCCCAAATCACTTCATAAATACCCTCTTCCCTAGGTGTATGAATCAAACATAAATGTAAATGTCATACCTGAAGAAATTACAAAGAAATTAAACATGTATTAGAAGTGATGTTTCACATTTTGATGTAGATGAAAGAATAAAAACTGGGTATAAGAATGGAAAAAGATTCTTAGAATATCTGAAATCCTACTGAAACTTCTTCAGTGTTTCTTTTTATGTACAAAGATTATATTTCTTCCTGATGCAGGGATATAAAAAAATTTCCACATCAGTAATCTTGTCTGCTAATGTTTTTTCGACGTGTGTGTGTGTATATGTATAAAAATTGAAGTTTCCATGATCTAATTAGGACTATAAATGACATTGATACACATAAAAATGCCAAGAGCTATATATTCTTTTCTCTATTTAAGTTGAAGTTCGTCTTTAAATTTTCCTATTAAATTCCAAGAGGATAAGACAGACAAGTTATTCAGCAGATTGATTAAGATCAAGTTACTTCTGGCATTATATGAATCTTTTCTCATCCTTTTATCAGATGACATCCACACCTACCCAAGTGATTTCTGAAATTAAAATCATGTATATATCTTTTGGATTTGCAAGTGCATGGAACTAATGTGCAAGCATATGAAATTACAGATGGATGGAAAAAAGATGTAGTTTGACTTCCATTTTCCTAAAACCAGAAATGCTTCAAAAACTTGCTTTTGAAGTTTATTAAATGTTGTAGAAAGACGGTTAGGGCTAAAATCAGAGGAAACTGAGGAGTTATATTCTCATTTTAACAGAAGTTTGAATGGCACAACAATTACAGGATGAAATTGAACTGCTTCTCCCTGGATGGAACACAGTTGACTTGCTCAAAACCTGTTCCATGGTGAGTCCCCACACATACAGTCGGCAGCCCTAAGCACCTGCTAAGATAAAATAGATGGAACAGAGGGTGGAGCAGAGAGGAGATATTGCAGCCAGGATCTGATGAAATCCTTGCAGGAAGGGGAACTTGATGGGACTTTGCAGCTGAAAAACCACACAGCACCTGCTAGCCAGGAGAGATGAGTGAAGAAGTCTTGTTGCTGAGCCAACAGCTTTGCTGAAATCGCTCTCCTTGGATGAACTTGGTTTGCTGTAGCCTAATTGTAACATTAATGTATGTCTGTTGGGTAAGAACCACACTGTACTCATGTAAATACTTTTAGTGGGGATTAAAGCTTGACTGTGTATTGCTTTGAATATGTTTTTGCAGTCAGATACTGCCATTGGCAATCCTTGAACCTTAACCTGGCACAATTTTATGTTAATGAAGAGTGTTTTTCCAAAGGTGGTTACTGTGAGTCCTTCAGAGGTTCTGGCCGGCACTGCCGGTGGGCAATATACTCAGATAAAGTAGAAGGGTCACTGAGGGGTCTCCCTTATGCTGCTGATGTATTTCCCTGAATAAGTCAGTCAAACCATCCTCCTGTACAGTAGGACTGTTCTGTGAAGGGTTTCCATAAAAGGATGCTGACAGACTGGTCAAAAACACTGACCAACAAGTCCAAAAGCAAGGTCCAAGGAAATCTCCCCTTTCCATGTGACAGACATCATTGTGAGAAAATTTCTGACACTACAATTTTTGCTAACAAAGCTTTGTGTCAATACTGATATTTGGTGTCCTGTCTGCTCTTTGTTGTTCATATTCCTCAGAAAACAAAATCTATAATTTACTTTCAGGTTATATCATATTTTCAAACATCTCAGACAAACTCATCCTATGGAATACAAAGTCCTGGTCTTCAGTCTTTTCTAAAGGGCTAAGTTCATCAAAAGAAATCTCTGAAGTCAGAAAATTCTGTAATGTTGAATCAAAAATGCTTTTCACTACAGCTGTTGGCAACACCAATGCCTTATTGAAAGTCATCATTGATCACCATTCACCGAGCATTCCATCATGTCATGGTTTGATCCATGGTGATCTTCCTCCATCTTTATTTTTGTTATCTGAGTAGTTCAAGAACTTAACTTTTTCCAGTGTTTTGTCTCAAGTAGATCTTCCTGGTTGGAAGAGAGATACATCTTTTTTTTGTTTGTTTTTGTTTTGTTTGTTTTGTTTTGTTTTGTTTTTCTCTTAATAATGTATGATACCCTCTTACCAAGAACTTTCTATAAAATCTGATTAAATCCAGCTATTCACAGTTATCAAGGATCTGCTTTGGTTCCTGGGGTACTTCTTCCCTTGTTCTCAGCCTTTCTTCACAGGGATCCTGAGTGAATCTAGTCTTTTTAATTACTGTTTCTCTGCACACCTAAGGATAGCACTGCAGGAAAACAGTGGGTGGACAGCTCAGCCCTGACTCATAGTTTTGGTGAAGGTGATGGCGTGACAGATTAAAGCATGGCACACTGACAGACAGAAAGAGAGAGCTGAGTGTGAGAAAAATCCTCATCTACTTCATTGTGTTCTGAAATCTGTCTCGTATGAATGGTGGGCAGGTATATGATCTCAGCTCCCCACTTTTTCTGGCATTTCTAAAGTTTGTGGAAATTAAACTTGCTCTGAAATTTTAACTTCTAATTCATAAGCGAATGCAGTTTTGAGAAAACTGGAAACATTAAACATTTAGATGAAACTCTAATTGATTTTCTCATATTAATAATCTAGTGGGGTATAACTTGTCATTGAAGTTATAATATATTCTCCTCTCCTAAATATTTCAAGATGTAGCTTACACCTAATCAGATAACAAGATGTGGGTTCCAGACTTAAACATAGGCTTGTATCTCTCTCTACTTTTATTTGTGTAAGAACTTTGTCATTTACAGTTACAATGGTGCAGTTGTGCTGCCAGCAACTACATTAAAGAAGTCTTCATAAGCATGTTACAGAGCTATTAAAAAGTAAATTAAATTGATATCTCAAAGCCAAATTTAAACACCAGTTGCATAAAACCAAGTAATGTCAAAGGAAGAAAAAAATTATGTACTGAGGCCATCTGAAACAAAAAGAGCATTCACATAGTTCTATTTTTCTATAATTGAGTTGTCTTAATGAAACCATGATTTTTTTCTATGCTAAGCCATAGTTGTATTAAGGCTGAAAATCTTGTAGCACTGTTAGAATGCAGGGAGGTACGAGGCTGTGACTTAACCAACACTAAGGGAACAAGGCAATGCAAATGTGTGAATTTAGGTTTAATAGTCCAAAAAAGAGTTCAGAAAAAATTCAGATTTCAAATATAAAATACTCCAGAAGTATGTTTCTTATGTGATTTCTTAGATGAAAAGAAAGCTTTTCACACAGTAGGTGTTCTTATAATACTGTGTGCTGCAAACTAAAGCCCTATTCACAACATATCTTCTTTGCAGACAAATTAATTACTATCTATTTTATCATTGGGATAATTATGATGAATGCATAGGTGATGTGCCTCGTTCCACCCATTTCTGCAAAACAGTAATTAGGGTAGTTGAGAATTCAATCTAATTTTAAAAGGAATATAAACCAAGTGTAATATACTTAACAGTAAGGATATCTCAGACATAAAGATAATAAATATTGGTAACTTAATCATATTCAGAATTAAAAAACCTTTACAATATGTAACACATGGGAAAGAAAAGCTAATATTCTCATTAGTAACAGTTGGAAATGAGCAATTTATTATTTGATGGAGTTTTCTTGAGGAGATTCTTATATGAAGAAAGCATATTTAATTGAAACTGCTAAAATTAATACAGGGAAAAGAAAAACTCTATAATGTTCTTTGACTTTAAATAAAACTTGAGAAAACACTTAAAGATGTAGGTCAAGATCTTTGCAGCAAATATGGCATAGCAAAACGATAATGTTTTACTCCAGAAGTTATAGAGGAAGATTGCTTGAAATACTAAATATGGAAACGTAATATAGAGCAGGAAACTTTTCATTTCTCAATAGAAAGAGTAGACCTATAAGGAAACGTGTGGATTAATTATCATACACACAAACACACACACACACACACACACACACACGTAAGGACAGGGATCTAGTCCCTAAATTAATATAAAATTGTTTCAGGGCACGTATGTTGATGTGTATCACCTGAATAATAGATGCATTGAGTTTAAATTGAAGTTCCATAAGTGTGGCTGAAGAAAAATCTGCACTATGTCCTTATTAAATTGTTAGTGTTAGTGACCTAAATTGTTACTAGACCCAACTTTAGGATTGTTTAGATGTGGAGTTATGAGACCCATAACTTTAAGCTTGTTCTTGGTAAATCTTTCCTGAGAGTGTCTCTCTGGAAAATTCCTTTGTAGCAACCTAGAATCCATGTGCTGAATACAAAAGCTGAGCTGAGAACTGCTGAAACACCTGCTCACCACTTTGAATTATTCTGATGGGTTTCTTCTTGGAGTAGGGACCAGGACCTTCCAGAACTGGTTTGCTTTGTAGATATGAATATTTCTCTGGCCTAGGATGAACTAGAGAGTGGGTGATTATTCTGCTCATAACACTAGCTTTTAAGGTTTTGCCATGCAAGAGTTTTTTGCCCTTGATGCTCAAGGCCTGAAAGCATGAAAACTCTATGGTCAGTTCAGCAGGGCTTGAACTGCAGGGACTTAGCAGGAAACCTTTGTCCTGAGAAATGACTTCTGAAGACTCAGCTGCATGGCTGAAACACTGTTCAAGCTAATTTGGGAGACCCTTTGTCACCTGAGCATCAGAGATTCACACCCCTGACTGTAAGAACCAGTTTCAGCATTTCAGAGATATCTCAAGGAAGTTATATCTCTAAGTGTATGCAACACTGAGGCCAAGTTCAGGAGATACAGATGGTAAAATGCTAAGACCAAATCCCCTGTGTCCAATTGGTGTCCAGCTTTGCAAATGGCAATGGGTATGTTCTTTTGTGCCTAAGCGCCTAAGCATCAGGTTTGAAAGTAACCTAACCCAAAAAAAAGGCAGAACATGAAGTAAATTTAGAGTTAAAAAGTAGTCTATCTGCGTCTGTCAGCACTAAGAAAATGGGAGCTGTAAGGCTGTAAGGAGGAGATAAATGCAGATCTTGAGAGCATTCTGCTTAGTGGTAGAATCTGTGAAATTTCCAGGAATTAGTTCTACAGAGTTTCCAGGTAACAGAAAACACATGTCCTCTGGGAAATCTAGTATTTTTGTTATATAGCACGTTCACACAATGGGATTGTGCATATTTTTGCATTTAAAATTTCCAACGTACTTGAAGTATTTTAAAGGCAAACTACTACACCACTATCTCTGTCAGCTCAGTCTCGTGAAATTAATACTTTCTTTACCATTCCTCTTTTCAGCAAAATAAAATTGATGGACAAAAAAAGTGTACTAATAATGTGTGTACAAATCACACTTGCTACTAGCTGATTATATGAATCATCTAAACAAGCAAAATTAAGGTCTAAAAGTCTGACATAAAAAACAGTTAGAGAAAGGCCAACTGTGTAAATATTCTGAATCAATGGAGGTTTCTGAGTTCACTTCAAACCAGAAATTTAGATCTTGGATATTATAATGCTGTTTCTATTAACTGAAATTTTTGAGCAGAATCTCATGAAGCACAACAAACAAACAAATAAAACAAAATGCACAATTCTGTAAAAAATTCTAACTAATTTATGACATACATTTACAGTTGGCAATGGTGGAAACTCTATTTCAAGCCCTTGGGTTTGTTATAATGATGATTCCATAAAGGATAACCCAAGCTGACAATCCTCCAGGCATCTGACAAGCTGACATTGACAGTATTGTAAGCTGCAATATTGCAACTGTCTGCAGGAAAGCAGCTCAATATCTACAGAGTTGGCCCTGCTCTAGTTTTTGGTGTCAGATCTATTCATCCTTCTAGTCTAAATGAATGCCTTTATTAAACCTATCAGAAGACAAATATTTTTTCTAGTTTTTCACATACAAAACCAAAGCACCCATAAGGACATGAATTTAACATCTGTGGAAAGACCATGCCCTCATTAAATCTGTCGTGTTCAGTAGATCAATGTGACTCATGAAAATGGTACCTACTTGGTTGTGCAAACTTTCAGCTTGTGCATCATTATATTGTATTTCTATTGGTAGCTTTTAGTTTGGAACTAAAACTAAAATATTGCAATCCTCCAAGAAAACAATTGTTACAAAAAGAGACATGTCAGAGCTCAGGTTAAGTATAACAGAAAACTCATCAATAAAGAGATAGATATACAATAAGGACACCAAGGACTTTTTCTTTTAATGTATTACATCTATCATGCATGTATGCTTAGTGGATATAAGTATTTATAGGTCTGAACAGGATGAAAAACATTTTCATAAAGATGTTTTATAAGAACATGTTAAAATTTTTGGCTTTGATTTTGCCGTTTCACAGATTTCACAGAACATTCTGAAGTGACCCACAAGGATCATAAAGTCCAACTCTTAGGTGAACGGCCCACAGAGGGATCAAACTCTCTACAAGCTTGGTATTATTAGCACTATGCTCTAACCAACAGAGCTAATCTCAGTATTCTTTTTTTTTTATTTCATTCATCTGCAACATATTTAAAATAATACATTTAATCATAACTTTGATTAATTAATTTAATGGCAGAGTTGTATTTTAGGAAAACAACCTCCTCAAAGAAAAATAAAAATTAGTTTATCTGGAATTTCAATCTTTCATATAAAGTGTAAAATTGATATTCTCATAAGCAACAGTAATCAAAACTCTGTGGCACTTCTAATAAGTACAGAGTTGTTAATTCTGGTGCGTTGGTTAAATTATATTTTTAGTAAATCAGTTTAGTCTCCAGTTCCAGTTAGACAGTTACAGTCTTCATAACTTCTGCTACATTACCATAAATCAGTACATTCGAAGCGGTTACACTTCAGTGGAAGGGATTAAATTTTCATGTGTTTGGTTTGCAAATAGCTTTAGGATTCCCTGCAAAAAAGTAGTAGCAAATATTGGGAAGTCAAGGACTTAAATTCCACCATGGGGCAAAATTTGTTCATCAAACTAAAATAATCACAACATTGTCTTGCATTTTTTTACATATATATATATATCAGGAAAAAATTTAACCAAAGATGAGTTGAATTTTCATGTCTAAAACATGTTTTAAATAAAAAGATTTGGATTTTTAATTCCAGGATAGATACTATTCTTTCACAAAGTACTTGCTTGCCTACACTAAAAATCATTAGGTATGAGGCTGTCCTGCGAAAATTATGATTCAGAACCCTTCACTATCTCCCAAATTAGCCTTGACTGCTCAGTCAGAAAAATAAAAGAAGGTGAAGGAGCATTTCATGCCTGCATGGTGTGACATGATGTGTCAAATTAAAATAATGATAAAAAGTATTTGGACTTGTCAGCATCCTCTTTGTTGTTGTTCATTCAAATTATTTTTACCAATTTGGTCCAACTCTTATTATCTCTTGAGTAAAAATAGTGGCAAAATCAGAGATGTTCAGTGCAAGAATTAATTATATATGGATTATTTATCCCTTTATATCATCTGTGATCCTCAGATTTAAAGCTGTTTGAGAGCTAAAGAAATTCCTAATTTGGAAAGATGTGTTTTCCTGCTCTCTCTTTTGCTTTATAGCCTAGAGTATTTTTTCTGAATTTTTTAAACCATGAACCATTGACTAGCATTTCTGTATTTTCATGGTTTATGAATGCACCAAGGGCAAAGGAGCACTTAATCTCCCACAAATTGGAATTCTGAGGTGAAAGGACTTTGACAAAAATCTCGAAAGAGTTCTCAAGTTTATTATTTTGTGGTTACAGCAAGTAACACCTACCTTGCTATTGCAAATTGATAGCTACCAAACTATTTTCTATTTCAGCCATACTTTGGGAGGTATTTGACAGATGATCACAAACACTTTTATCACTTATAGTACAATTAAAATTAATTAACCAGAATGTGCTTTGTGTGAGGAGATATATATAGACATATATACATATATATATCACAACACTGCTTACCATGGGCTTTAACAGGTGCCTCTGAATGTTAAAATCTGCAGTTCTTTTTTTGTAATGGCTGTGTTTTTTCCTTGAGCTTCTGAGATGTCCTCTGCAGACAAAACAAGGGAAGGGACCAGCCACTACATTATCTGCATCTGAAGATCTTCCTAAAGTGTGAACATAAGTTTTCTGCTCTTTCCTCCCTGCTGTGTTGGTTTCTATTGCTGCCTTTTTCTCCTCTCCTGTCTTCAATCTTCTTCATTTTACTTGCAATCTATTAAGAACCTGACTTAGAAAAGCAGCTGGTGTTACATAGTTGGGGCCAAATTGGCACATGAAGAGCAATACTATGTTCAATGATTTTTTTCAAGAACTTTACTGTAGGAAAGTGAAAAAGTGACTTTTTTTTTTATTTTAATTTTCCTTTTTTTTCTTTTCTTTGCACATGTGTGTATAATATGCAAATGTTAATATACTTTGTCTTGTCCCAAATGAAATGGATTAAGCCAGACCTAAGAACTTTCAGGAAATGCCTGAAACTAATTGTTTTTACTCTCACACAATTAAATTTACTGTAGAATTTAGAAACAATAGTCCTTGTTTTCTTTCTCCTCATTCATAAAGAGACTTTATAATTAACAAAATTATAAGGCAGTTCTTTAGAACAACACATTTCCAATTTTTCATTTGAGAGTAGTTTCTATATGTATATTTCCTATTAACTTCTATTCCACTCTTTATGCAATTAATATTAAGAGAAAATTCTTGCTTGATGGTATGCAATTAGTGTAAGAATATCCTGTAGCAGAAAACCAAACTGAAATTGCATTCAACAACATGGGGAGGGAAAAGAGCCCAAATATATTTAAATCAGTGTAATTCATCGAGGCAGAACTGTACACTCTAGCAGCTTTTATTCTCTAGTAGCATGGAAAATTTTCTCCCTTTTTGACATCCCTAGCAACAACTATTGCAGCCTCCACAAGACAGTTCTTTTCCAGCAACCTCATCCAGCATATGATTACAACTTTACCAAGAGGTGGTGGCTCTGAATAGAGGAGTCAAGTGAAAACAACCAGAAACAGCTAATCTGCCATCCTGGGAAACAGAGTTGAGATCAATTGATTAGAAGTATAGGTCTTCAAGAATATCTGTGATCTATGTGAGTTAAACAAACAAAAAAAGAGGATGTTATTTTCAGAGGAACGGAATGAAACTAATTTTTATAATTCAGTCTATGAGTAGATCCTAAAATACTTAAGACAATTGCATTGAGGTTATATGCTAGCTTACATTTTATATAGCAGGTTTATCTGGAGGCCTTAAAAACTATGTTTTATCAGAAACACTTACATTCACATTTTTTCCCCCCAGAAATATTCACATCATGCCTAATGCAAAGCTTTTAAAGACCTTAAAATCACATTCATTCATTACTGAATTGATCACGGTCCTTATGTACAGCTCCTTAGCCTAAATGAAGTCAAAGAACACAAACTGCCTGAGAAGTGTGCTTATGTAAGCTTCCTATCTATAATGTCGGTTTGAATACCGAGGAAAAGTGGCACCTAGGCTCTGAAAGGCAAAATGCTTCTTTTAGAGAAAGAAGAGACCCTGCCTTTTTTCATGGCCACAATAAGGTCCTTCAGACTTTGAAATGCTGATTTCTGACATTATGTGCTTAGACCAAGTGGGGTAAGATGAAACATGCACATTTTAATGAAGAAGTTGGAGAAATAAATCTATTTTTTCTGCAGTGTTTGCACAACAGGATTCTGACATTTGACAGTAGCCTCCAGATAAACCTGCTATATAAAATGACAGCAGTAACCATTAGAAAAAGTGGCAGCAGGCACTTTGAGGTTTATTCCACCCTGTATTCAGGAAAAAGCTCTCTATTCTGTCATTCATGTTGTGCACAAATAGATTTGTGTTCATCAGTGTTGACTCTAAGTGATATAGCTGGTGGAGGACACAGCCATTCCTGGCATATGGCAGTTGGTATTATCACTCTGGCTTTTTTGCCACGCCTTTTTCTCACCATAAAGATGTATATTTCTTGGATCTTCCCCCCTCCTGCTCAAATAGGCAGCAAAACAGCTATTTAAACCTGATGGTCTTGTACTCGCTGTTTGGGGTATCATATTAAAACAGAATCTTTTTAAAGGCATGCCTTGAGGATGACATTAAGTAGATTGTCTAAAGCAGTAAGTTTTTCTCTTTGAGGTTTTATTGTCAAATAAGAGAGAGTCTGTGTTCCTCTTCATTCTTCATCCTGGTTGCTCTCTGTAGAAGGCAGACATCATAATATTTTGCTGTGGTTCAGTAAGCTGTGCATAATAATTGTAGATTTTATGGTTAAGGTAATTCTCTACGTTTACTTAAAAAACAAATCCAACTAAACCAAACCAAGCAGAAATACACTCAGCCGCTCCCACTCTCTCAAACCATGTTTTCAAGCCTTAGAACTAAAGTTAAGTCAAATAATTTCAACGAACCATTTCTATATGCTCAATTGCAGGTTTCTGCTATTCACTAGCTAGAGTGTATGGGGAAGGTATTTCGAGAAAATCCTGACTTACAGAGGGAGGTATGGACATCTGTTATTGCATTTGACAACTCCTCATTGCACCAGCAGCTGTGTTTCATAGTGTTTTATTTGTGGATGATTGGGCTTAAGCTTAAATCAAGATATGCTAAAAAAAGAGTAGAGATCAGGAAATTAAAGCCAGCTGACTAATCAAATAATACCTAGATATCCCCTTACACTGATTAGAATTGACTACTTTTTTTATGTGAAACTCTTTTCACCAAGGAAGTAGAAGAAAAAATGGCTGGCACAGAGAAAAATTGAAGAGTCAGGGCAGAGATTACAATAAAAGGAAGCTGTGAGTGTATTGAGAAGGAAGAAAAAGCTTAAATACATGACTAGAACCTGTATGGAATTAGCACAGCTAATGGTCAAGTTCTGTGTAAGAGAGAGAGCAGAAGCAAAATCAGAGGGCAAAAATATTGTCTTAGATGATCAAAAGCTGTGTTTTATACAGGAAGTGATTAAAATGAAGAAAGCAGAGAGGATTAAGATGGAGGTGATAATTAGAACAGGCTGTTCATTTTTCCCATTAACTTACATTCCAGCACTGTCCTGATTTGCAAGTTTATGGATTTCTAGACTTTTAACCTGGATTCTTCATAGCCAATTTGCTTGCATTTCATCTTGAGGCCATTAGTAGACTCCACAGGTAGAAGTGCTTTGTGCTTCTTGTATGATACTGCTTTCATATGTCTGAAAAGGATCCAGCTCTTCATTATTTTCAGTTCATGACATCACTGAGTTACACTTATAATACGGAGGTGAATTTATCTAAATAATGAAAAGCTGAGTTCCTGCTGACAATGAGATTAATATTCATTTATTGTAGCTTAAGAAGATATGACAGATTTCCCAGGTGAAAGCAAATAAAGAATTCTTTGAAGAATTTGTTTTCACTGTGTTGTACCACAAAATAATGTGGCTCTGTATAATACTTTTATGGGAGATTTAGGGACGAGGGGTGTGTTGTAACAGGACTAGTTAATCTAGACTAAAATTTTTGGAAGGAATATTATATATTCATAAAGATGTATTATGTGTTCAATAGGTCAGATTAATAGTTTCAGGGATGGGGGATGAGAAGAGAGGAAGAAAATAAAGCAAGCTTAAATATTTTACTGTTAATCCTGTAAAAATATTGCCTTTTCTTTCAGCATTCATCCTTTTCTAAAGGTGCTAAAACCTTCAAGTGGTTGACTGGAGTTATCGTCAGTCCTGAATCAATCACCATACTAAAAATAATATATTTGAGGAGAAGAAAAAACCCAGCTAAACAAATCAATAAAACCCAATCAGTATTTCTTTTGAATTTTGGTTCTTCTAGGGACCAAACAAATCAATAGTTGATAGTCCTGATTTTGTGTACTGTTAAGAGGTGAGGAAGTGAGTTAGGTTACACTTTCCAGGTTCTCCTGTCCAGTCTAAAAAAGATTTCCAAGTATTCATTCACCAGTGCCAAGGAGGTCACACCAGGTCCTTCCTGATTACAGGAACAAATCAGAAAAATGCAGAAAAAATGTCCAAATCATGGTGGTTAAACATAGAACTACTTTGCAAGAACTCCTGATCCACACCAATAACTTTATGTATCCTTTTCTCCAGCTTTCCTTTCCTAATCTCTTCACCAGTTATTAACCTTTGCCAAAAACAACCAAACCAACCAAACCAAACCAAAAAGAATAAAAAACCCCACCTGCCTCTGGTTATTCTTACCCTATTGGCTTCATTCTTTTTTCATGGTATCCCTCTCTTGATATTTGTGATAGGATTACAATGGTAATTCTTCCTATTCATTCCTCCTACAAGCCACAAGTTTATTTTTCCTATCTAAAAAATATTTTTCCCGCCACTGTCTTGCTACAATAGCCATAAATCAGGGTCAACCATCTGCTTAGACTTTAGTTCCTCTTTGATTTAAGAAACATTCAGCAGTTTCTCGTTGCTGTTTTATTAATATAACTATATGGCCAGAGTAAGTAATTTATCTGCAGAGCTCAGCAACATCAACTTCCATTTCCAAATATGTAGCCTACCCCTTTGAACAGAAAAAGCTTTTTGCATTCATCCTTTCCAAGTACTTTCACTAATTTAAAAAGTGAGAACAAGCTTGATGAGTTGGTCTACTATAATGAATGTGCAGATGTCTGGAGCAACTTGTGCTAAAGAAAAAGGAAGTAAGGGGTAACCTCCATAGTTTGCTGGTGACCTGAACCCACTCAATTTACAGAACCAGATTTTGTGTGTGTGTACATGTTCATGTGTGTGTGCATAAAAGCCTCATCCAACTCATTTCTCATCTACACTTGTAGGGCTGATTCCTAGGTTTAAAATATTCAAAACCTAAATAATATTTAAAGATCTCATGAAGAAAATCCTTGAAGTTGCTACTGAGAGGAGATGCTATCTAAAAACCTCTAACTTCTAGTGGAGAGCAATAGGTAAAAGGAACTCTGTTTTTCTCAACAGGCAGAAGTTTAAATTATATAATTACTGCTTAAATTATAAAAATTTCAACATAGTTACAAGATTATATGAAGTTCTTCCTTTGACAAAATTTGTCTGAAACTCAATCAGTTGGATCACAATATAGTCACTTAGAATACAGAATACCTTCACAAGCATGCAGTAATGAATACTGAAGAGAAATAATCAGTTGGACATTTTGGTCGCTCTTGGAGGCTTTTTTACAAAGTTAACATTTTATCCTACTAAATGTTTTACTTTGTACCACCATGCAATGGTAGTATTAAGACTGTACATTTTTTCTTCCCTCATTTTTCTACATTTTCCTCCCCATTGCTTAATCTTTTTATATTTAAACTTTTTCCTTATACTTCTCTCTCTTTTTATAATTTATTCATTTCTATAGCGGTATTTTCCCCTAATTTTTTCAGTTTCAAGGAAAATGGATTCCTTCATTTGTTCTTAAGTTATGGTAAGATTTTATCATACTATTTTTTTCAATGCAGACAAGTAAATAGATTTTTCAACAAAAAAAACCCAACTTAAATTGTAAACTAATTTAATTTCTCTGTGTTGCCAACATACTACACAAGAAGGCAATCATAATCTTTATGAAAAGTCAAAAGGTATTTACTTGAGAGTTTTCTTTACCTGTCTGTAAATTAAATATAAGTATACTGCAAACAAAGAAATAAAGAACTAATGTAATTGTGCATTAGTTGTACAGGGTCCCATGCCTGTTCCATGGTTTGATCTATGCAATAAATCTGTTTAGATCAAGTAATATGGAATTAATAAAAGGGGTAAGAAGAGATTTCATAAACTTTTAATAAACACACACTGATCAAAATTTTAAAATTCACCCTGATATCACATATTTCTCATTTTATTGCAGTTGCACTTGAAAGCATATTTTCTAGCTACCAAAAATTCATCAGTGCCAGAAACAGACCCTGTATATAGTACCTCTCATGGCTTTATAAAGTAACATTGCAATTTACGGCAAAAGAATGGTAGGTTATAGCTAAAATGTAGGTTTGTTCCAGTATGCATGTGATAAGGCAATCGGTAAATTGGAAGGGAATCTTACTTTAAAACAAAATCAAAAATAAAAACAAAAAAGCAAACAAACAAATAAAAACAAAACAAAACAAAAAAATCCCAAACAAACAAACAAAATAAAGTATACTCACTGTTTGAACTGATTCTGGTAATGACCTTTCAAGCTCTTTAGCCTTAGAAAATTCTTTTCTATCACAAAAGAAATAAATAGAAAGAAATTGTAATTTGATCCTCAAAATACTAAAAATATTTTTTTCTTAAATGTTTTAAGATTAGCATGAAATCTACAATTAGGAAATCATTCACCACAGTCTACAAAGGAAAAATACAAATACTCCTAGTCTGAATTTTTAAGATATTTACTTTCTTGTGAGTTCATTTTCTTTCCAAAAGGAAAAATATTTACCGTTTATTCCTGAGCTTTACACTGTTTTCAGAGTATAAAACTGCCAATAAATTCCAATTTTCTAATGAGTTGAAAATGTACCTATACAAGGAACCTTTTAACAGATACTAATTCCCAAGGCACATGTGATTGACACCTGCGGAGACGCATGTGGATGCTGGTACCTTTTAAGCACTAAGTGCTAGATTTCCTCTTTGCTTGCATCGAAGGACAAAAACTGTATGCTCTGCTTGCTTTCTTTTACAAGAGTAGCCACAGAAAACAGCTTTTCTCTTGCTTTTATCACAGTGAGCTGCCAGACTCCAGTCACGACAGGAGCTATGCCATCCACCTGCTTAATTCAGGAATCATGCTGGTTATTGCAAGCCAGGTCAAGGAACTGATAAACAGTTCAGACCATACATTATCTTCAGCTGACAAAATCTTTTACCCTTTGTGCCTATAAAGGAGAGTGCTGCAGTAACTACATTGGACACTGTGCATCAGACTTCACTTTATCTTGCTTGAAGTGTCTAAAATCAGGTGACTAATCCATATCATCGTCTGGTATTCCTCTAGGCACTTAAAGAAGGTGATTCACCCCATCCTGCTATACACATCCAAGATAGCAAGGACAAATTGTCAGTTGGAGTGCCTACCTCTCTCCACTGACAGTCATGGAAGCCTTCCTAATTTTAGATGGCACTAATAAAAAACCCTTATTTTAGATGGAGTTAATAAAGCAAGACAAATCCAGTCCCACAGCAGAAAATATTAGCATAGCCCTTTGAACGTAAATAGAATTTCATAAAATTCTGGGTCTCCTGCTTTCAGACTAACCAATTTATTACATATGATAATATATGTTCTGTCTATTTTTAATAGATTATATATACTATGCACAAGTCACACAGTCTCATGCAGCCATTCAAAAGGAGAAAATGTCATGGTGCTGGAAAACCTATTGGTTTTAGCATTAAGTAAAGGACTTGGTTGAGGCCAAAGAAGTTGAAGTTACAGAAAATGTGAAAGTAGCAACTCAGAATAAAACTATGAAACCCACCCATCTTGGAAATCTGACTTTAAAATGTGAATTACAAGAATATAATTGTTCTGTTGAGACTAACTTCCTGTTTGTATTCTTGATTATTTCAATTATAATAGGTACCCAGTCAATTAGTAAACAAGTTATCTCAATATGAAGCCATACCAACAAAACACAAACTGCTCAAGTAGTTAAAACTCTTGAAGGCCTAGAAGACTTCAGGCTAAACTATTCTTTATATTTCTGAAAGACAAAAGAGTGACTGTATAATATATTAAAAAAAAAAAGAAAAACACTGTAAAAGAGTGAGAAATACCAAAAGATGACATGTCCACTGATAATATCGAATCAGAAAATGTCAAGCAAATATATTGTCAGAATATTACAGTAATTTCACGAATACAAGCCGCACCAATTTGACTAAGATTTTGCTCCTAAACCGGAAATGCGGCTAATAATCAGGAGCGGCTAATACAACCTCAGAAGTGCCTGCCAGAGTGCTGAGCCGAGCAGCTGCAAAGTCGGCATTTTGCGATTGTTACAAATCGCTACTCTGTTGCACCGTGGGTGGAGCCTGGCTCCCTGCAGGCAGCACAGGGGGCGGGGAGAGAGGAGGGAGAGCTCTCTTTCCTCCTCTGCCACAGCCCAGGGGAGAGACGGGGGGGGCCCGGCGCCGCCATTGCCGCAGCCCGGGGAGGAGAGGGGGGACCCGGACCGCCCCTACCGTGGCCCAGGGAGGTGGGGGGAAGCCCGCGCCGCCATTGCTGCGGCCCGGGGAGGGGGGGGGAAGCCCGCGCCGCCATTGCTGCAGCCCAGGGAGGGGGGGGGGAAGCCCGCGCCGCCATTGCCGTGGCCCGGGGAGGGGGGGGGAAGCCGGCGCCGCCATTGCTGCGGCCCGGGGGGGGGGGGGGAAGCGCGCGCCGCCATTGCCGTGGCCCGGGGAGGGGGGGGAAGCCGGCGCCGCCATTGCTGCGGCTCGGGGAGCTGACGGGAGCCCCGCGGAAGCCATTGCTGTGGCCCGGGGAGCCGACGGGAGCCCCGCGCAGCCATTGCCGTGGCCCGGGGAGGGGGGGAAGCACGCGCCGCCATTGCTGCGGCTCGGGGAGCCGACGGGAGCCCCGCGCAGCCATTGCTGCCGCCCAGGGAGGGGGGGGGAAGCGCGCGCCGCCATTGCTGCGGCCCGGGGAGGGGGGGGAAGCGCGCGCCACCATTGCTGCGGCCCGGGGAGCCGACGGGGTGCTTTGTCCCCGCCCGCCGCCGCCGCGGCAGGAGCGGGGAAACTCCGTCCCTGCCCGCCACCGGCGCCACGGGTGCGGGAAAGCTCCGTCCCCGCCCGCCGCCGCTGCCGTAGGAGCAGGGGAAGCTCCATCCCTGCCTGCCACCGCAGGGCAGCGCCGACCCGGGGTGACCGAGCCCAGTGGCAGCGGCGGCCGGCCCCGAGCGGCAGCGCCGGGCTGGGCCACCTAGCCCTGTCAGCGGCCCCTAGCGGGCTGAGCCTGCACAGCCTTAGCTCAGCCAGTAAACCCCGCCCTCCCGCGGTTCTGTTAATAATTGCACGCAGGTCCTCGCTGCGAACGACAGAGCGGCTTATATTCGTGTGCGGCTTATCTATGGACAAAAACCGAAATGTTTGCCAACACCCAGAGATGCGGCTTATACTCAGTGCGGCTTGTATTCGTGAATTTACTGTAACTAATTAATAGCAGTATAAAAAACTTAAGAGTGACTGAAAGAAATAGGTCGCTGACAGAGTCTAAGGCAAATCTTTCTACTTAAGGAAACCTTAGGAGAATTTATCTTTCTCTGGGTACAAAAGCCACATATTCCATATAAACCCTTCTATTTAGCCGTGTAGTTCTGCCATTCTGAGACAAAAAAATTGACTTAATTGTACTTCAGAATGGTAAAAAACTATTAGCTTAAATTTAATTTAAAACATTGTCATGCAAAAAATTTTACATTACTGAGGTTTCCCATCATGCAACATTTTGGAATGCTGGTCACTCAATTCATAGTACTATGAATTCCCTCTCATTTCAGAGAAAAAAATATGTACAGTGCTATTTTGATGTATTTTAGCTTTTCTAGTATTCCTTCTATTAAGTTTTAATTGTTCATACTTTCCCACATTTCTTGTCCTTACTTTGCTTTTTTCTAGCACAAATCTATCTGTACATTCATTAAATTTATTATTAATATAATATTTATTTCTTTTCTACATAGAAAAGAATAAAAATTAATGTGACAAATATGTTTTATTTTCTCAGTTAACTACTTGATTTCATACAGATGCTTTAGCACTAGATGCGATTTAGGAATTTAGCAAAACAGAATATCTATCCAGACTGCTACAGGTTCAGGTCCGTTGGAATGCCTCATTCATTTATTTGGTAATAAGCGACTATTCTCTTTTTTTATTATTTTGTCCTATACATAAACACAACATCTACACTTTCTTGAAATATTGCTGTAATCACATGTATGTACAGTAATGCTGCACAAACTTCTTCTAACTAATATAAGTGTGGGACAATTGCAATAATAATGTGGGAAAAAGTGAATAGTAGTTTAGAAATATTATAGATGTAAGCTGGAAACAGTTTTGAAGACCTAGAAAAGTTCCCAGAAAACAGAAAGCAAAATAAGTGTAGGTCTGTAAATCTCTGCTGGGATATATTGCCTCTGGTCACTGTAACTGTTTTATTTTTCAGATAAATGTATTCATTCAGCAGTGCTTTGCAGCCTGCATATCCTGCAGCCTCCTGACGGTGGAAATTAGGTGCACATTGCTCTGTTTTTCCACATGAGTTGACATGCAGCAAAATATGTATAGGCTGCACATCATAGGTGTGAAATAGAGCATCGTGTAGGTGTACAATGCTGCAATCAAACATAATCACTATGACTGAAGTTTAAAAAAGGCAAACATGTACCTTAGTAGAGAGTTTTTCAGTCTGGAACCCTTCTGAACAAGGATTAGAAACATACCAGCTAGTAACTAACCCAGTTTTTTTTAAGTTCTTCAAAACAGGGATTAAATTCTTCAGGGCTCATACCTTACACAAGAAAATGCATTCCATTCGTGCAACCTGAGACTGGGAACCTTTGGCTGAACAAAACTTGTCTCTGAAGGGCTCAAAGACACCCAGGATATCCAACAGCTATGAGTTTCACTTTGCCAAGCAGCATCACAATTGCACCTGGTGTGAGCCACCAGGAATGGTAGTTAGCTGCTGTTGGCTGGCTAAACACAAGCCAACCAAGTATAGGTTTTATATAAGTACAGCTGAAAGGGACTCAGACAAGTCACAAGATACAGAGAACCATGGAGCCTGGCTGGGAGAGCAAAACTAGCTACTGTGGGCTGGACAAATCAAAGCAGTAACAGTATTCTCCAGGTTTGGAAAATTAGGAGAAAAGTGTCCCTCCTGAACTGATCTCGAATTCTGGTTGCATCCACCAGTTCAAGGATCTATGTTAGGTGTTTCACTGTGTTACTAGATTCTTATAGATATTTTCAAAGTAGCATATGTTAACCTCTGTAAGCTAGAACTATGTCTGGCTCTCTGTCATCACTTTCTTTTAACCAAGAGTCTGTTTCTGTGGAGAGCTAGGGTAGTGCAGGAGGCAATCTTCCCCAACAATTCACAGCTGTACTGATTGCCAAAGAAGTAACACCTGTGCCCGGCCAACCAGTCTCAAGGATATAGAAGAGTAGGTCAGTTTTCTACTAGACCCTGGTACTTAAGGGTGTAGATAGGTTAGGAGGCTGCTGGCTGTGTGGAGCTAAGGGACATGTGGTTGCGTAAGGGACAGATAAGGCAAGGATGATGCTGTGTGAGGGACAGTCAGAATTAGGTGGCCAGGATGGAACCAGAGCCATGGAAACTGCTCACAGGTAAAGGAATTAGTACAAGCTGGTAATTAGAGAATGGAGTCAGAATTAATAGAGAGGTCTATAAGGTAAGGAGTCAGGGTTGTACGGAATTAAGAGAGGAGACAGACTTATACAGAACTAACAGAGTGGCTTATGAGGAGAAAAAAAGATACATTGGTGTATAAGAAAAAGCTCTGTGGAAGAAAATAAATTGAGTTCAGAGTTGTGTAAGAATAAGGACTGAAGATGAAAGTGTGTAGAGCTAAGACTGGTAAGAAATGCAAATAAAAGGGCTGATGGTGTTCCCAGCCCTACCTGTCTTGCCTTATCCGTGATATGTTTCTACAGACATTTTATCTGATGCAGGTAAATACCGCACTTCCATCTTTATTCTTCCTTTTTTTTGATGTGGTTGAAACAATTCTTGGTTTTAGATCTGAGGACTTTTCAGCAATGTGTTTTAAGCAGCTTAGTCAATATCAGCTATTTGTCATGTTGTTCTCATTTCACATTGACTTTTAAATGACCCTGTAACTGCTAAGGCACAGCTGTATCTAGAGAGGGGAGGATGTTGCCTATTGAAATAATTTTTCCTTGTATCTTGCTATATTTAAATGTGGAGATTTATATTGTTTTTATAGCTATATAAATGCATGCAGAATGCACCCTTTCCTATGGTGTATCAGGCCCAGCATTACAGCTGGGCAAGGGAGGGATTGTCCTGCTCTGCTCTGGGGTGGCATTATCTCGAGTGCTGGGAGCAGTTTTGGGGGCCACAATATAGAAAAAGACATTAAACTATCAGTATCCAGAGAGCCATGAGGATGGCAAAGGATCTGCAGGGGAAGTTGTGGTCACTTCATCTGTTCAGCCTGGAGGAGACTGAGGGGAAACCTCGTAACAGTCTTCAACATCCTCATGAGGGGAAGCAGAGAGGGAGGTATAGATCTTCTGTTGCATGACCAGTGTCAGGAATCAAGAAAGCAGAGTGAAGGTGAGTTTGGAGAGGTTTAGGTTGGATATTAGAAAAAGGTTCTTCACCCAGGGATTGGTTGGGCACTGGAACAGGCTCCCCAGGGAGGTGGTCACAGCACCAAGCTTGTCTGAGTAAAAGAAGCACTTAGTGCTGCCAGGCACATGATAAGGTCCTTGGGATGAGTGTTGGGCTCAATGATCCCAATGAGACCTTTGCAACTCAATTCCTGTGATTCTATGATCACAAAATAAATCAAATACTGAGACTGAAAATTATCTTTTGCTGCTATGTAAGAACAGAGTCTTTTGTTTCACCATAAAAAAAAAAGTTGGTTATGAAGCTTGAGGAAAGATGAAGCATGTAATGCTGGTATTTAAAATTCTTTGACAGTAAAATAGTAATACAATATCACTTTTAGAACCATTAACAATGCAATATTGAAACTAAATTTTTTTAAAATCCAGTATTTTGGAATGCATAAAATGATTTTTGTTAGTCTTTTGGGGGAGTAATATTTTTGCTATTATGCTAATGATTTATTTTATTTATGTTTGCATAGGGCTATAAAGAAAATAGTTTATAGTTGACAAAGCTGTCTCTTCCCTCTTAACTGGGACAGATTCCAGCTTTTTAGTTAGCCATCAGCCTAGAGAAGTCTCTCCCCAAACATCCAGAATTAAGTTATAATCATACCTTTCTGGCCTGTGACAACAAATAAGTGTGACCCCACACATATCCAGTGTCATTATAGGTTATTCATATTTTGTTTTAAAGAATAATTCTGGAAAGCTGCACTGCCAGATCTGATGTCTGATAACATGAGAATTCCCAACCAGTACTCATAGTGACTTTTGAATCCAGCTCTGTTTTGTGTGGCCCACTTCCAGGCAGACATTATGAATTGGAGCATCATTCCAAGAGAGTAATGGCAAAAAGCTCACAAGCACAAAGCTAGTTTCATTATAAAGAGTGAGACCATTCATTTAGCTGTTTCCCATCACTGATCATGTTAATTAGGAGAATTGGGCATAAAACAGCAATAAGGTAGAGATGTTGCCAATGCATTTTGTGTCTATGCATGGGTATATGTGAGTCTGGGTAGAAGACTACTTAAGATGGTTATTGCAGCATTCTGTTGCACTTTTCTGCTTTAAAAGCGAATCCTGATTTGGGAAGAGAGAGACACATGCACTTTTTCTACTGTTCTGTCCCACTCATCTCAGGTCCTAAAGAGTATCTTATATGAAATTTTACTTCATTAAATGTGAAACCTTGAACACATTTTCCCTCCAAGAACTGTCTTACCACTAGACTTTAGAGTGAATTGAGTTGTGGTCTTTGTGCAGTTATTATACACCACATAGACAGCAGAAATGTAGCAATGAACAAATGAAAGAATAAGGCATGGGGAAGAATTCTGGACCATTGTTCTTGTGTAGCTGTAGATTGTAACAACAAAGCAGGTACTAATTGCAATTCTTTGTGCAGGCAAATGTTTGTAAGACTCCAGTGTACACCCCATGGACTCTAAAGAGCCCTGGTCACTCAGTTTCTAAGCATCACTTCTGGGAGAAAAATGTTACCTAAAAACTAAACTTTGCATTACTACCTTTCAATAGTTTGAGTTCATCATGAGGTTTTTTTGGTTCTCAGCCAGAAAAGGACAGCAACCTGATTCTCATGGCTGTTGCTGAGCTGTAACAAATACAGAAAGGCACAGGTACACACCTCAAATCTACTATTGTTTTTATTTCCCTGCTTAGAACAAACCAGGAAGGAAGCTATTCCTTTGATATTTAACTACCAGATAATAACTTTTGTAGTTTTTTTGTGCACTCATTTAACTGTTGTCTGCTATAGTCAGGGAAAAGTGGCAGTGAAGGAAACAGGATCTAACTAGCACCACATAGCTGTCTCTCAAGTTCCCTGGAGTAAGTTCTAGTCTTTTAGATCAGAAGATTTCAAGGAGAAAACCTTTTCCTGCTGCAAAGGCAAGTTAGCAGAAAGGCAGGCCACCAGAGAGACCCTTTAGTACATTTATTGCCACCATTCTGCACATCAGTGAAGAATTTAGGTATCAAAAAGAAGCTTGAAATTAAAAGGCACTGATGTATTTTTGAAGATTTTAAATGCTCACAATAATCACTCTTTCTAAGACAGTGAGGTCTGGCAGAACTCTAAAAGTATACTTTCAAAGCTTTGTCTGGGGCTTTGAGTTTAATTCCATGGTTTTAGTGATGAATGTCAACAAAAGTATATTTAAAGACAACCCTCTAGGTTCGCTAAAAAAAGAAGGTACAAAAAAAAAAAAAAACCCCAAACACCAAAACCCCTCAAAAATAGCAACAAAAACAAACAAAAAACCACCACAAAACCAAACAAAAACCCCCTGATGAAGACTTCCACATGGTTGCCGGTCCATAGCATTGATATTTTTAAAGGTTAGTGAATTCTGGCCCTTGCTTTCAATACTGTGCTGTAGCAGCTGCTTTCTTTTGATGAGATTTGAGTTATGGGCATTAATACCTATTTCAGACTGCTATTCTAGAGTATCTCATTAAAAACACAATGAATTGTTAATTTCTTGAATTTGGAATCAGGTCTTCACAAAAATGTCATGGCTGCTTTCATTGTCTTTGTGCTCCAGGGTAGAATGATGAAACTGAAGATGATATTTATAAAGTTCCTTGGACCACAAGGTTTGGAAGTGCTATGTATTAGTTCATTTTACTATGACAGTTTAAAATAATATTCAGGTTTAATATTTTTGAGGTAGGAAAAGACTTGTTTAGAACCATAGGCCATTCCAAATGCCCTGTTTGGAACCATAAAATCATTTTAAGTATACAAGGAAACGGTTTAGAAGAAAACTTCAAGAAAATTGAGAATATTTCATATGTAGAAATATGTGCTAGTGTGTTGGCAAATAATCCTGCTGCAAATATTATCTAAGTCAGCAACAGCCAGATTTTTAAAATTTTTCATGTGGGCAATAGCATATTCCTTTACTACCTGATTTTAACTGAAGTCATGCCAGGAATAATGAGATTTCCCAGGCTTGGCTGTTCACCACATCTTTATTTGGTGACCTGTACTAGATTAGCCTTACGCCAATTTGATGTCTGAAACAGTAGAACCATAACAAGGATTCAGACATTCTAACAAAATATATGTTCACAGAATTCACAGGACCTGAATCAGAGTTGGAGTGTCTGGGAGAATTCATGTACAAAGTTTATCTATTTCAGCATTATCTTTCTAAGAAAGCACATGATAGTGCTTCAAAATATATTCTACAGGAAAGTTGTATATGGTCATGTTGTTAATATTCAGGTGATAGGAGAGAAAAAACTGAAAGTGACATACAGAGTAAAATACAGACACAGAAAAATATATTTATAAACTCTTGAATTGAGAAATAGCATAGAAGTTGTAACCACAAAATTTGTTATGGCTGAAAACCGTGCTAACTATAATTATATATAAATTAATTTAGTGGTGGTAGGTGGGTTTTTGAGGGTTTTAATGGGATTTTTTGATTATAGTAAAGCAGAAGTTGGTTTTGATGATAATTTCTTAGCTTTAAATTGGAACAGCCATGAACACATCTCAGGGGAATTTAACAGTTTACTGTAGAAATATTTATCTTAAATATCTTCAAAAGATATTTTTAGATGCACTGTTAAAATAGTAAATTTATTTTTTTTATTTTTCCATTTTTTCCATTTAAATTTTTATAATATAAATTTTTAAATGAAAATTTAGGGGTTTTATGATTTTTTAAAATATTCTGACTTAAATATCCCCTTTCATTTTAATAGGTAAAATCATGGGCATTTCAGAACATTAAGGCTGAAAATTCATTCTTCAAACTTGTTCCTTTAACTGCGCAGTTAAGTAAAATATTGCTCTCACCTACCCCTTCCTAATCAAAAAGCTTGCTTTTGAATAGTTTTTGAATACTTCAAAATATTTTCTGTGAATAATTAGGCGGGTATTGGAGTTAATATTTATTTTCATTGAGTTATTAGGAAAAATCTGACTTTTTGCTTTTTCAGAGAACAAATAGATACACAAACGACCTTTGGCATTTATCACAGATTTAGAGGAATAAAATAATGGTTCAAATATGTAAAATTTCTCATTCAAGCTACTACCAAAGTCAAAAAAAGTTGATACATTCGGAAGTCACTTAAATATCTACTGCTGGGAATCCACCTTTTCAATCTGCCTATAATCAACTGGTGCATGAAACTGCACTGACATGTTTAAAGATATCCAAGATTGTAAGGTTAAAGATAGATCAGGAAACACAATTCAGTCTGGTAAAGTAGTTGAGAGGAAATGTATTCTGAAGAAAAAGCTATAGCTAGATCCTCAGTCACTGTGCACTATCCTTTTACATCTTATTAAGGCTTCTATTCTCTCCTGTGATCTTCATAGAAAATCTCAGTGCCTAACTTAGACCATAAGTAGAGCATTAAGGAGTCTTGCTACAAAATTAAATCATGTTTGAGTATATTTGGGATGATGAATCTGGAACTGCTCCTCAGCACCAGAACCCAGCTATGCAGATCATTTAGTATTGATCAAAATCAGATATGCCTCAGCAACTTTTCTCTGGTCTGCTCTCCTTCTGTCTGCCTGCTGGGCATGTGGACCAGAATCATCTGGGGATTAACCAGTTTGGTTGTGATATGAAGTCATCCTTGGACTTAACATGACCTGGTTCCCTTAAAGCATGATCCTCTACCTCTGATGTAGATAAAATTAATGACTTTCATTAGTGTACAGTGAGAAAACCAGCAAGTTCCATACAGTATCTATGGATATCTCACTCTTTGCAACCAGAAGTGCTGTCAAATTTTCTTCTTGGTGTATGAATAATGCATAAAATTATTTTAAAGATGTATCTTTAGTTAACAAGTTAGGCATTACTAAAGAGCATGAAGAGTTTTCTTTGAAACAACTCACAGGCCATCATCTACCAGAATGCCAACATATTTTTTGTATTTTATTGCAATGCCTATATGACAGAGGGAATTCACACAGGCCTAAATTACTAAACTTACATAAACACTTGTGTTGCTCTGTTTCAAACCCAAAGGAGATAACCTCCCTACTACTGCTAATCAAAACAAACTTGATCACAAGCAATTATAACATCCTGACCTTTTAAAGTCTATATTAAGTATTTGAGAGCATGTGATATTAGTGTGTGTTGTGGGGTATTTTTACCATTAGCCTCATGCACTTGCATGAATACAAATTGTCTACCGGCAGCAACTCCAGGAAAATTAATACTTTTTTTCCCCTCAATCTTTGCACAAAGTAATGTCTTCCTCTATTAGACTTTTGGAATTAGTATTTAGTGATGTACACTGCTATTTAGAGTTCCTATATCTATGTTTTCATATATATATGCAAGTTTTCATATATACATACACACACATGCATATATATACACATAGATACATATTTATATATCAGAGTTATCACTGAATATGGATATACACAGGCACATAATATGCACAGGCACATGTAGTCCCTTCATGTGTTTAAAAAAGAAATCTTTATCTCAAAAATATTTATGTTGTGTGTGAATTCCAGCAGCTTCAGCGAACACTCATTAGCAGCACTGTGAGAGGTGACTGTTGTGCAAGAGAAACACTCACACCTCATACAAGAAGGAAATTATATGGACTTTTCAAAAATACCTACCTCAAAGTAGCTCCCAGATTTAGAGTTTATGATGTCTGTTTGTAAACAATTGCATTGAGATGTCTGAAAAACAAATTACTGTCTTTTCCAGTATATGTAGGCACATAAAGCTGCGATGATGCAGTGTCTATGTCTTTGTCAGGGTATTTGTCAGTCTAGCATAGTAGTCCACAATTATCAGCAATTCAAAGGAATTTATTTACCCACCAGACAGAAATTCTGCTGTTTACTCCTACCTGCAGCTGAGGGGCATAATGCTTGTTTGGATAGATGGTATAATTTCTGCCCCAGAAGGACTCAAGCTGCTACATTAGTCCCTAGAATTGAGCTTTGTTCTGGTTCCTAAAATAGCCCAACACACCTGGAACAAATGCTTTCTCCTCTACCCCTTTCTTGGTGGCATTTGCAAAAGCACCTATTATATATAGCTTAAGGCAATTTAGAAGAAAGAAAAAATTCTAAATCGCTACAGCTGCTTTGAAAATTACTTTTGACAGAACATGGAGTTTTTGGTGCCTGAACAATTTTCTAAAATCTGACTTCAGGCAGCTTCTCAAAACCAAAGAGGTGAGAAATCAGTTGTTCCTGTGTTTCAATATCATGCTTCTAACATTTGTACCATTCAGTCTTGTATTTATTCAAGATGGAGAGATTTATAATAAAATAAAGTCAACAGAAAAAATCCAGCTGAATTCTAATTACATTTGTGATGGAATGGTCATGGAATAGTGTCCTTCTACATAAATATGAATGTTAACTTAGAAGCAACCTTTACAAAATGCAGCATTGAAAGAAAACAAGTATTTTAAATCATCCGAGGTTTCCCGATTTCATGTTTTTATCGACTAAATAAAAGTGAAAAAATTAAAGTCATTGTCACAGCTGGGAAGTTTCTCGTGCTTGGCATAAGCAATATAAAAAGGTCAGTTTTAAAAATATGACTGATCTTGAGCATGTGATTCAGAACTTTTGATTTGTTTTTATGTGTAGGTAGCAGATCAGTTCAGTGTGTGAGCTATATCACATTTCACCAGGTTTTTTTAAATTCTTATTCTGAGTCTCACACACAAGTCAGTTTTGTCAGTATGGTGTCAACAATTTTTGTCCTGTTTCCAATTTTGAAAATTATCTAATTGGTAATAGTATCTTGAGATACTCTTTTGAAACTATTTGTGCTTTTGAGATGCAAAGTGTCAAAAAAAGGCATTTAAGTAATATATTTACATTCTGAGATGCAGAAGAATAGATGTGGAAAAAGAACATTTTCTAAAAGCCGGGAAAACGGGATGCTATTCTTTTACTAATATACTTTGTGCCCTAGGAATATCTGTTTCCATATTACTTTCACTAATAGAGAAAAGAAATATTAACAGGGTTTGGTGATTCTAGGGAAAGGATACCTTTCTCAAGATTCTCTCCATTTTACTTCCTATTTGTGTTTGATGTGCATTTATGTGATTTTGGTTCTTTGATTATAATACTATATATTTTACCCTATAGCTCTGTTTTTCTATATGTCTGGGTAAGCAGGACAACCTTTCCCAGAGCTCTAGCCCTTTGTTTTAGATTTGCACCTTAGTTCAAAGTATAGTAGGGAAAAAAAAGACTCACAGTAGCTTAGTCACAATTTTAAAAGTTTTTCCCTTTCTATTTAAGCTAGTGACAGCATGCACTTGCCCTCTCAGACAAAAAGCAAACAAAAAACCCACCAAAACACACGAACCACTCTGAATCAAAGATGAAAATAGGTGTATGTTTTATTGTAATGAATGCTCATTAGCAGTTACAGTGCTTTAGATGTGTTCCTGGAGTGCATCTCTCAGCTTAATTTAATCAGAAAGAAATTGCTTTGCACTCTCCAAGACAGCCTGGCAGCATGAGCCAAATTGTAGTACACAGGGACAATTAGAAAATTCACTTCAAAAGTGTGCATCTGATCCAAATATAATCTCAAAAAAAGATAGAACTGTTGACACAAACACAACACTATAAAATCTGTTGACTTTTGTTTCTTTTTCGCATACCTTTTCAAGCTCAGTTATTTCTTCCAAAGCTGATATTATCATTAAGAAATTGCAGATAATTCATCATTTTACCATGACAAATCTCAATATTTCCAATTAGTTTTCTGCATAAACTTTAAAAGACAGTACTTTTACTTTGCCTCAATGTTATTTTTTTTCCTTTATTTTTTCATCCTGCTTTTAGGCCTTCTGCTGTAAACATGGACAAATTTAGGTTTACATTGTCATCTTCTTGGGTTCTCACCAAGTCAAAAAGTTCTGCTCTTGCTCCTCATATGGAACACAGCAAGTGCAGTCTTTATTGTGTGCCTGATGGCTTAGAGCGAAGAGAAACTTAGTAGACTTAATGAAAATAGATTGTCTGTAGAAACACAGATTCACCCAACTGCTATACCTAAAAGAGCAGTGGTGGTGCATTTTTCATTTTCAAACCCACTGAATTTTGCTTGCCCAGAATGTAACAAGACACAAAAAAAGTAATCAGCCAAAAAAGATGAGTTACACATTCCCTCAGTTGAACATTTGACCATCTGAGAGTCAGAAGGTGTGGGAAAATAAGGTCACAGTGTGAAGAAAGAGCTGGATATGATTATATGAGATAGTCTTACAGTAATGACAATAGGTTAGTGCTTGACACTAACACAGAAAGGACTAAGTACCATTGTAATAATTCTTGGCATGTAAGAATCTCAGGAATTACCTAAGAGTCACAGGCACTATCAAATTATCTTACACAATGCTAGAAAATAGGTGTAACATGACTAGCAATGTTCAGTCATTACAGTTAAAAGCCAGGGGTTCATGAGGATGGAACTCTTAGTGTGATGTATTATGACTATACATTACTGGAAATTATGTCACTGCTGGTTTAGTGAATTTATTGGATTATTCCCTGCATGATTTTATTGTTTAATTTGTGTATTATCTTTTGTTTCTAAATAAATGAAATATCCTCATAGGCAATGCAGATAATTGAATTTCTGTTCTGGACTCAATATAAGCTTTAAATGTTCAAGCAAAATCCCCAAATAGTACAGACTGTTTAGCTGTCTCCTGAATTAGACAGCTTGGTCGAAGTCTTCATTTGGTTCTGGTGGGCAAAGCCGGTAAATGAATATCAGTGCCTATATATGTTCCAAAAGCATAGAAGATAATGGAATTATATAAGTTCCTCTTAAAACAACAGAAAAAAACCCCCAAACTTAACCTGTAATCTCTACTATTAATATTCATCCAAAAAATCATTCTACTGAATTTAATTAGCTTTCCTGAAAGATAGTGAAAAAGTGTTACTTAGTCAGCCAATTATTTAATAAGAGAGAATTTACCCTATCATGAGACAATTTTATGTTACTCACGATTTCCATAGTTGTCCCTGTGTAAAACTTTTCCCAGACAATAGGTGCGAAATTCATTATCATGGATCAACCTGACAGCATCTGAGAAAGGTAACTTTTGAATGTGGAAGGTAGTAAGAAGATGGCAAAGGCAAATGCCAGAGTAAGTAATGACCCAGAGTGAACGACGCTCAAAAATGAATACATCTAGAAAGCTTGCAGAGAAAACAAATACAGAAATAGATAAAAATCATACATAAAATGAGAGCATTCCTTATCCTTTCTACACATATAGCCAGCATGTCTTTGGCAAAACCTTATTGTTAATGTATATATGTTTCTTCAGCTGCTGTATATAAATGCATATAAAGGGTAAATAATGGACTCCAACAGGCTTTATATCTCTATCCATGTTTCTTGATACTTACATTAATTCATCTTGATTTAGTTATATGACAAAATTCCAGTAAATTAAAAATATTTCTCTAAAATCTATCAACATTTCAAAGCGACTCTCAGATTTCATATACCGGTATAGGGGTATAGGGTAAGCATCCTGGGTTTGACAGTATTTGAGGAAGGATTTTCCAGTGCGCTATGTTCTAAAAGAAATACAACAGAAAAAAAAAAAAACAAACCCGTATCAACAACCCCTTTCAAAAGTTCATCTCAGATTACCTTATTGTTTTCATTCTTCAACATATACTCAGGCTTTAAAATGCGTCCAGTCACTCCTTACGGTCTCAAATGGTTTGACTTGAGCTAAATGAAACTAACGCAAAATCAAACTCAAAAAGGGTTTCACTCAAACTCAAGTGCTTTCCACTCCTTTATAGGCATTTATTGCGATGCAAGGAGCTTGCATCTCAAAAATTACCTATGAAAGAGTGGAAAGCACTGTCCAACTAGCCTAAATTCTAAGCAGAAATTTCAAAAATTTCTCTAAGTCTATTGTGTACCTGATAAGAGACTAGTAGGTTTTTTTAAGAAATAAAGATATCCTTCCATAGAATTCCTACAGTTTTCCCTTCTGAAGATGTTTCATTTAACTGTAGGAACAGCTAAAATCAAATTCCAGTAATTTCACAATTATAAGTCGCACCTGATTATAAGCCACGCTTTCGTTCACAGCTAGGATGCTCGCGCAACTTTTACAAAGTTGCCAATTAGTAACAGAATCGTGGGATCGCAGGGTTTACTGGCTCACTGCCGGGGCCATGCGGGCTCTGGCTCGGCTCGGGGCTGCTGTGGGCTCGCACTTCCAGGTTGGCAAATTTCTGAACTTTGTTCATATATTAGCCGCTCCTGAGTGTAAGCTGCACTTCTGGGTTGGGACCAAAATTTTAGTCAAAATGGTGTGACTTATAATCATGAAATTACTGTATTTCTAGACAGAAGTGATGAAAAAATATACGGCAGTAGATATTATGCAAAAACCTATGCAGATAAAATCTTGCTCTTTTACTTGTCAAATTATATTCAGATATTTTATTTTCCATTGGTCTATTGGCATCAAATGTCACTGTGAAGAGGTTTTTTGAAAGAAAAAAATCAGATCATTTACATGTTGTAATAGTCAACTTAGAGACTTGTGAGAATATTTTTAAAATCACAGCAAGGCCTTACTCAAGGCAGCTTTCAAGGAAATGGTGAAGATATATGAAAAATCAAACCCCATTCAAATAAAATACACTCAATGTTTTGAAACATTGAGAAGGCCCTTACCAGGTTTAGGGGGAAAATTACATGTAACAGTTTTCCTGAATCCTTTTTAAACTTTGAAAAACAGTTTTTCTGTTTTCAGAATACTACAAATGTGAAGAAAAATTTTAAAGATTGGCCTTTTTTACAAAAAAAACCCATAAAATAAGTACATGATTTAACCTTAATTCATACTCCTAATTTATATTATTATTATGTGAAGGATACCTTATTTTATTTTTTAAAGATGATCTTATGAAAATTTTCCTTTCTCATTTCTCATTGCCATAAAATTTTCTATACTTTTTAATTTTGATAAACTAAGAATAATTCTTCACAGATAGAGAGAAGGTTGCTGAAATTTTAATTGTATAGAAGTAAAAAATGCAAGATGCACGTTTAGTAAAAAACTAGTAAATTTGTTCCTTTCTATCTTTGCCCCTAAAAATATTGGTCTCTTTTTTTTAATTTTTCATGTAAATAATTCAATAAGTTAATAAAATATATGTTTCTTGTGGTGTTGTAGATGTAAATGATGGTATCTCCTAAGAAAAGCAATTGGAAAGAATGATTTTAAATAAAATGTTAAAATGTTTTACTCTATTACATTATTATTACATTGGCTTTAATTTTAGAATCATAGAGCTGGGAAAAATGTATATATTAATCAGTGGTGAACTAATGAATATCCATAGCTGGTTCTCCTCTTCTCCTTTGAGCTTTTACTATATAGAATACATCAATTAACAAACAGCTGTGAAGACTGTTTCTGACTGTTTCTGCGGCTGGTAGTCCTCTTGGATGGATTTCATCTTACAAAATGCACATGTGTATGGTACAGAGCTAGTCACTTTAAAAGATACCTTTGTGTGAAAGTAAGGAACTCTTTCAGGTTTTAGGTCTTCTCATCCTAAAACAGACATCTGAAATGCATCTCTTTTCAATGAGTCTATTTTCTTCATTGCTTCTAAAGGAAGCTTTTATGGTGCATACACTTGAAAGACCAAATGGCAGTTACAGTAATTTCACGAATACAAGCCGCAGCAATTTGACCAAAATTTTGGTGGAAACTCGGAAGTGCGGCTAATACTCGGGGGTGGCTAATATATGAACAATATTCTAAAAGCTGCCAACACGGAAGTGAGAGCCCGCGGCAGCCCCAAGCCAAGCTGGAGCCCGGCCAGCCCCGGCTGAGGTGGGAAAGCCTGGCAGAGGCGGGGCAGCAGTGCGGGGGGCAGGCGGCAGAGCCCGGGCCAGCAGGGCGGGGCAGGGGGGGCGGCAAAGCCCGGGCCAGCAAGGTGGGGAGAAGCCCAGCAGAAGCGGGGCTAGCAGTGCATGAGAGCCCAGCTGCACAGGGGAGGATAGCAGAAGCAGGAAGCCCGGTGGGCGGGGCTGCCCAGCGGCGGGGAGAAGCCCAGCAGAATCGGGGCTAGCAGTGCACAGGAGCCCAGGAGAACCAGGACCAGCAGCGTGGGGGAGCCCGGCAGTGCGGAGGCCTGCAGTGCTGACCAGGGCGAGCAAACGTGGCAGCGGCGGTGCAGACGGGAGCGGGGAGCCAGCGAGCCCGGCAGCGGCAACTGTGGCAGCACCGCCCGCAGGGCGAGCAAACACGGCAGCGGCGGTGCAGACAGGAGAGGGGGGACCAGCGAGCCTGGCGACAGCAGCAGCACCGCCCGAGCAGCCCTGCCGAAGTGTAGCGCCGAGCTGGGCCACCCAGCCCCGTTGGCAACCATGAGCGGGCCGAGCCTGCCTGGCCCCGCCCCGAGCCAGTAAACCCCGCTATGCTGCGATCCTGTTACTAATTGGCAAATTTGTGAAAACTGCACATGGATTTTTGCTATGAACGAAAGTGCAGCTAATATTCAGGGTGCGGCTTATCTATTGACAAAGACATCAACATTGTCGACGCACCGGAAGTGCGGCTTATACTCCGTGCGGCTTGTATTCGTGAAACGACTGTATGATCTATCAAAATCTCAACACACAGCAAGAGTGCACAGAAAGTTTTTATCCCTTTAGCTAAGTTACCTGCCTGAGAATTCAGTATATTTTTCTTATGGAAAGATGTAACTTAATCTTATATTAATTATCTGTTTTTCTAGGCAGTGGTTTGGGCGGTGATTTTAGAGAAAAAGGAGAAGCAACTGCTTCAACTTTCTGTGGCTCAAGAATTCACTGACTACAAAATTCCCGAAAGTGGGAAGATGGCTTTCACTATTGGAGAAAAATAATATGCTCCTTTGGAGATGATATTTTGAACTCTTTCCAGAACTGCAAGTGCTGACACTGATCAGGACAGAAGATGCTGGCATTTCGGGATTTTTCATTGTGAAAAATCTGTTCATACCTTAAAATCAGTGAGTTTATTTTGTTCCCTTCCCATAGAAAATTTGTGTGTCTGAGAACAACAGAATTAAAATGAGGTACTTAAAATGCAAAGAAAGAATGTCGTTTTTTCAGTTTTTTCTATGAATTGTAGCATTAATCTACCCAAGAAATGAAGAGTAAGAATCATGATTTGGATTCTGAGTTGCTGCTAGTGCTAGCAGAACTTCCTTTTAGTCCAAACTTTTTTTTGCTTTGGGTGTCACAAATATAAACCATCTGGTATGCCAGCTGCCCATGTTTCTTTTTACATATACAGCAAGAGAGGGTGGGAAAACTCCAAAATTGCAAACATTATCCTTTTTCTGCTTATCATCATCCTCATCATTATATATATTTTTTATCATTTTAATATATGACTTTGCTGCTTTTTGCCTCTTCAATCTCTTGAAGTTCTGTAGGGTACAGTTTTGTTTTGTTTCCAGTGAGTGGTCTTTGTGATTTAGGGGAGTCAGAAATCTGGAATGTATCTTATTAGAGTTTTACTGTTCATTAGTTGCCAGTTCATTTCACAAGGTAGCATAAAATTTATCATTAAAGTTACCTACCTGTCTGTCTTTAGAAATGGTTAATTTTTAATTCAAAACAATTTTAAATACAGTTGAAGAGTATAATAAGTTTAAACTGAGGATGAGTTTTGTTCTCTGCATTTCACATCATTTACAGAAATGTACTACTCAAAGCTGTGTATTCTGCTTAAGTTCTAAGAGCTAGCGCCCTAATTTAATTACACCCTAGGTGAGGTTTATTACCTTTCTGCCTGAGGAAAGCAAAACATCTAACTAAGAGTCAAAGGTTCACTCATAGCAGCAGCTGTTTCAGGCACAGTTTCACTCAGGCACACTTTAAAGAAAATCCTAGGTTGCTGGTCCATCATTCTTAATAATTGTCCTGAATGTTATTCAAAACTTTTTCCAGGCAATTCTCGAGAAATCAGCTTTTCTATAGGTAACCTAAAGCTATTATTTTCACAATAAATTCGTGTTTACATGTCTGGAGAAAAAAA
This sequence comes from Catharus ustulatus, assembly GCF_009819885.2. Taxonomy (NCBI): domain Eukaryota; kingdom Metazoa; phylum Chordata; class Aves; order Passeriformes; family Turdidae; genus Catharus; species Catharus ustulatus. Next base: position 74,841,230 of record NC_046223.1, on the reverse strand, counting down.
AAAGTGTCGAGAGACAGACTTGTTTTTTCTGTTAGAATCATCCCTATGGGTAGATATGGTCCTTGTCTTAAATGGGGTCTGTGAATTTGGAGGGGCATCAAGGGCTAAAAAATTGAAGATTGATTTTGCAGGTAGTTACTCCATATTTGGGAGCACAGTATGGAAAAAAAGACCTAAATGAGCAGCATGCAAGTCTTTCCTTCAGGAAACCCACACCTTCAGTCTAGGTAATCAAGGGAACATTATACACCAAAAGCAAGCTACAAGATACTATTCCTTATCAGTAAAAATCAGAGCAATTGTATTCACAACCCAAAACCTGCTAGGATTTTGTTCTGTGTTTGTGTATTCCCAATGTTAACCTTCCTGCTCAGTAGAACAAGATATTTAAATTCTGAAGGATCTTGGAAAAAGAAGTTGATCTAAAGCACTTTGGCAAGGTTCATTGTAGATGTTATCAAGTGGTAGAACAACTGCTCTGAATTAGTCAGAAAATACTCTATAAAGGCAGAAATATACATGGGAAAGGAATGTACACATTTAATCATGTAAATCAGAATTTAAGTAAATAAACAAATATTCATAATTTCTTGTAGGGCGATTTTCTAATTACATAAGAAAAATAATTGGTAAAAAAGTCATATGCCTTTCTGTGTTAAGTCTGAGGAAAAAAAAGCATAAAACTTCAACATAAAACAAGTTAGCATTTACCCAGCTATTGGTTAATAGTTTAAAAAATAGTATTTAATTCCACTCCTATAGTACAATCAGGAAATCCACCTCTGCTGGTTATCTACCTTAAATTATAGCAAAATTAGGCCTGTTCTATAATATTCTCATGAATTAACTGTGAAAATGCATTACTCAAATGTCTACTATGAAAACTCTTCTATTTACTCCGCCAATCTTTTTAATCTACTTGAATAAACACGAGGATAAGATTTTTCTCTCCTAGGACAAGAGCAAGGTAATGTAGGTATTGCCTACACATAACCAAGTCCCTTACACCAAATATACTAACTATCAAAGCTTTTAAATTGATATTATACCCAATGGCCTGAATCTATTTTACCTTTATTTCTTCATAACCATTTAGTATAATCATAAGCTCATTAAACAAAAAAGACTAGAAAAATTCATTTTTTTTACTCATAATAACACAATAGTAATTCTATTCTTTGGAACAAGATTAGACATTATATTTTTGATCAAATTGATTTAGTTTGTACATCAATTTAGTTTAGGTTTAGGTTTTTCACCCAGTAGGTGCTTGAACATAGAAGAGAGTCCTCTGGGAAGTGGGCACAGCACCAGCCTGACAGAGTTCAAGAAGCGTTTGGACAACACTCTAAAGCACGTGGTGTGATTCTTGGTGTGTCCTGTGCAGGGCCAGGAGTTGGACTTGATGATCCTGATGGGGCCCTTCCAAAACAGTATATTCTATTCTACCATCTTGTATTGTTGTAATTTCAGATCCCACTGATGGCTTTCTAAAAAATGCCAGAAATTGCACTGAATGATTCTACAAAAGTCAAGATTAAAACCACAGCTTCCAAGGAAGGAAAAAACCAGTTAACTATTCTGTTCTATGAAAGAGCTACATCCAGTTTCCTCTTGAAGCTGAATGGTAACAGCTTGCCCAATTAATTCCTATTAGTTCTAGGAATCAGTGCCACTGCTGCCGTAGGAGTAGTCACATAATAACTTGTTCTTCTACAAACCAGCGACTCTGATGATCACAGAAAATAAATTTGTGTGAATTATAAAGATGCAAGATATAATGATAATCCGTGTTTCCTAGTTTCTCTCTAAGAAAGAAATTTTACTCTCAGTATAGGTTAATAAGAGATTAGATGGTTGTAAAAATCTTACCTTGATTTTGCTTCCTCATCATTACTCTTTAATTCTTCTACAAGTATCTTAACACCAGTACCAAACGTACATTACTTCTCCGTTAAGGAACAGCAGGATTGGAGAGAACTGGGAATTTGGGAAAGTGATAATTGACAGATGAGTCTCACAGAAAGTGATAGATAAAACATTCTGAAATGTTAACATGAGGAATAAATGTGTTATGCAAAAGAATAAAAGAAAAAAGCATCCCTTACAATGTGTAACAAATAAAACTTTATAGATATCATTACATATCATTTTGCAGTGACCAACTGTGATCTTTCAGTTCAATTGTGCTGTAAAAATGAAGCAATGAGAGCTTGTTATAGCTACCTGCTTGAACATGTGAGTAACCTTGTTAGTGATGGAATGAAAATGCCTAGAACTCTGCAAGAAAACAATTGTTTAATAAATACTGTGTGTTTTTGCATGAAGTCCACCATGTTATCATGTGCCTTTAATGACAACAACCAGAGTTTATCTTTCAGTGTTTAGACCCACGAGATTATTTTTTTCCCTGCAGGGAAAAAAATAGCACCTGCAAGAGTCTGGTTAGATAAACTAGGCTCTTGCAAGACAGTGGTGAAAGAATGGATGCAGATGATGACAATGCTGGCAGGTTTCTTGCTTGCTCTATGCCTCACTGCTGAGTATTGCTCACATGCTGTTATTAATATAGGCATTCGAGACCAGCACTACGAAGCTGATAGCTTGCTACACCAAGAAGTGTTTTAAGGAGATAAATAATAGTGATAAAATGCCAGTGCTTCTGACTGTGTAAGAAAAGGTGTGTAGTCAGCTCAAGAATAATTTGTTGTTTTATATTATATCTATAAGCTAACCTGCCTTGGGGAATCCTAAAAATTTTTTTTTTTTTTAATGAGAATGGGATTTTTCTTTAAAAGTTAATGGCAGCAGTTTTCACAATGGCTGCAGAACTCCTGAAGATAACAATGAAAATGCAGCTATGACAAGGAAAAAAAAATTGAAAGCTTTACTAAAATAAGAATTTCTAATCATTTATACTGACATAAATTGCTAGAATCTGGTTTTCCAGCACTTTAATAAAAAGTTGTTTTTCATTAAAGACCAGGGTTATTACATAATAGATTTCTATTTTCTTTAGATGTATGCCCAAAAGCTTTTAGATTCTTATATCAATTTACTGCTAAAATGGGAAATTGTTCTGTATCACCTGCACCCAAGAACAAGAGGTAGAGCTTTTGTTCTGAGTCTGATAGAAGATCAACCTTAAAGAATACCCTAATGGAAAACTCGACAAAAATGCCAGAGTAACAAATACTAAAACACTCAATAATTCTGAAGCAGCCACCACTGCTGTGATTCCATGATGTTTCTTGTAGCCATTTACCACAGACAAGGCTGAGAGTAGCATATTTCCAGTTTTTTAAAACCCAATCTTCCTAATGTAAAGGAATAGGAATTCTTCCCATTACCTACAGTTTATCAAAGATTTTAGCATTTTTCTTTATTAAGCTGGAGAAAAAAATGTTTGATTGAATTAAACTAATTATTCTGATCAATGGAAATACTTTAGTTCATTTGAATACTTATCTCTATTTATAAACTAAAAATAATACTGTTTCCATGTCACTAGTTGTAAACTGCAAATGTGCTTCATTGTATGTTCCACAGAAAGTGATGTGAGGATACAGTTACCCTGTGCAGAAGATTTTTTTTTTTTTTACATTTTATTTTGTCCATATTGGTCACTGGCTGAAAGTTCAAAAAATTTAGCACGGAATGGCATAAATTCACAACTTTGTTCACTAGTAACAACTTAAAATTACTTAGATTTATTCTTATCTTCCAGGAGCTTGGCCCTACAATCTAAAACATACCCTATTCACTGTTTAGCATATTTTTGATTCTCCATATTCTTTGATTCTCCATTCTCTTTTCACATATAGATTGTTCTTTGAACCTAAAGTTTTTGTAGTATTTTTCAAATTTGATTTTTCCTTATACAAATTTAAATTAAAGCCTTCTTAGATGTTTGCCAATAAGTTTTTATGTATTCTAATTTAATTGATGAATTATTGTCTGTGTAGTGGAAAGATAAAAAACATATTAGAGAATATTGTAGATTATAATCTCATTTAATCTTTGCTGTTGACTGGTTCTTGTGCAAGCAGCACCAAGTTATTTCAATATTATTCCATTGACAAGTATTTCTCTAGCAAAGATTTACATTTCAAAGTGCCTGGCAACTCTTCAAATTGCTGTTTATTTTCTACCCTGTTTACATTTCTGTTTCATCTCCCTTTGCAGAGTCACACATACTGATGTAAGGAAGGCATCATAGCAGTTTTGATGGCATGTTTGATAGCTAAGTATAATATTACTGGGGTCTACCTACATTAGAAAAGTCCTGTTTTAAAAGCCTGTAAAGTTGTATAATTTATATGATCACAGTGGAAAAAATCAAGGTTTTTTTCTCTATATTTCTCTGTCTACAGACCTATACAGTAAACAATTGGAAATGTAGGCATCAAAACATAATGCAGAAAACAGTTTCTGCTTGACTTTACACAAAGAAAATAAACAAATAAAATGAAATAAAAGTCAGACTCTTTTCTTCTTCTTATATACATAATGAATATTTTCCTCATATTATTTCACCTCTTGGGCTTTGAGTCAATCTGTTATTCATAAGTAGTGAGATATTAAGGCGAAAAATAGAGTTCACAGCTAAAAAAACCCAGCACAAAATCTCTTTGCCCATTGACACATTCCCTCATAACTGCAGAAATCTACTTTATGGCAGAGGAAGTCCCCCAGGTAGGGAGTAAAACATTCATTTATCACTGGCATCCTCACTTCATCTACCTATTGGATCACCTATTTGACAGAACTGTCTCTCTGAAATAAATATAGGTGCTTTATTAGCTCTATATAATAACTTCTAAATAATAAATTCTAATGATTCCCAGAAATAAGTAGACTAGAGGAAAAAACTATTGAATAGAAGAAAAATAATTTAAACCGTGTCTTGAGGCAAATCAGTAAATAACTCAGTAAACGACTCAGCAAATCATCCTTACAAAAATAATAATTTTTTATTAGTTCAGTTTTTTGAATGAAATCCCTAAAGGAAAAAAAAAAAGGGAAGGGAGTGTGAGAGACTGCATTCTTGTAACAGCTTTTGCTGTCATTCCTGTTAGCAAAGCTAGTTGAAGTGGATTTTTAAGGACTAACAACCAATGTGAACTTGTTTAGAACTTAAGTGAACAGGACAAGGTCAGCAATGGAAGCTGAAGCAAACAGGACTATGATTTTTTGGAACTGTTTAAATCTGAGATGGGAGAGGGGACAGCCTACATTTGAACAACTAAGCTTTGGATCTGAGTTAAGGAACTCACTTTCACGTAATGGTGTGAAAGAGAGAGATAATCTACCTTCTCTGCTGGAAGACCATGGTGTCACATCCCCCTGTGCTGATCTAGCATCAATCTGTTTTGCTTCTCTCCTCTGCTTCCCCAACTTTCCTCACGTGCGTTGACATCTGTCTGCTGCTCAGTGAGATGGGTCAGAGCAGAGAACTCATCCAGCAAACAAGTGAGTTGTTTCACACCAGTTTAGCTCCTCAACAAGATCACTGATGAGGGTCAGATAAATGTCAGTGCTGACACAGGGAAAGACAAGGAAGGGGTAAAAACGCTCCTTTGGGCAGATTTTATGAGGTTAGCTGCTTCCTCTAGTTTCGCTGATAAATTCTGTCTCTACATCAATCTTTAATGGAGGTTTTTGCTCTCTTTTCTTGTTTAGAATTCTCTATCCTAGCTAAACCACAAGGACACTAAGGAAATTAACATGTTAGTTTAAGTATCCAATTTTAGGCCTAAAATGAGACAATATTGTTGCATTGGAGGTTTACCATTTAAGACACAGTTTGCACAGTGATAAATTTGCTATCTTTACTTAGCTGCAATGGTCCCATGTCACCCTGTTCCAATTCACCTGCTAAGTTAAATCAGCCATTAAGCAATAAATCTTTAAAGCCATGTAAGGGACATGTGTGCACAAATCAAATTATTTATTAACAATACACCTCAGCAAAATGTCAGTAAGTACTGAGGACCTCCTGCACACCACTTTAAAAATAAGCTCCCTGGAGCACAACTCAAAGAAATTGATTGAGTGCACTAATGTATTCTCATGTATTTCTCTTGATGCTGAATTTATCTCATGCATGAAAGATTTTGCAGGGCAACACACAAGTTCTTTATTCTTTGTTGTTGAAGGTGCTAAGCTAAGAGTTTCCAACTATACCTAAGCATGTGCAAAAAGCAGCTTTTTGCAAATGCATCTGAAAAAAATGCCAGTGTAAGAGTGAACTTTTGCCATTGTTCTATTATTTGCTTGAACGAGTGAGAACCATTGAGTCTATTAGCAAAAGAACATATTGCACCACGACACACAAGTATACCTGAGGTGAAGACAAGAGTGAAGACTGCACATGGCTAACAAAAAGATTTTTTTTCTAATTTCACTTTAACACATCTTCCAGATTAGTTTGCTATTTTGATCCTAATTTTATTCAAAGTGAATTCCCTGGATTTTCTCAATTTATTTCTGGATGCCTTATCTTGTACTTTTCCCCATTTTAACCACTTCTATTTTCTCCAGTCCTCATTTTCTATACTATCTTCCCTTTTGTGTTTTGTGACAAGAAAATGACACATGCATTGTCTGTTTTCCAGTTAAGGAAAAAAAAAAAAAACCCAACAAAAAACCCCAAATGAATAAGCATTTAACAACTGGGGAACTTTATTTAGTAAAAAACCAGGCTTTTAAGAGTGATACATTTTTACAGTGTGTGCTTCTATAACGTATGTTTATATAAGCCTTAGTATAGCTTGGTAGTACACCACAGAAGTGAGTAGGTATAGAGAATATATGTTATAATTTCCCCAAACAATGCCTGCAAGCAGGCACTGAGGCAAGTATTAATTATGCAGCTCCTGAACTGCTCAGCTTTGCCAAAAACTGTGACTAAATTTCACAAGGCAAGACATATGGTAAATGACATTGTGTCTGTCCTAATATAACAAATGTGATTTAATTTTCATGTAAAGCTATTCTGACAATTTCCTTATGTGATTTACATATGCATTTTATATTAAGCTCTTTCCCCTGAGGCAAATGTTGTGGATTGTATACTATAATTCTATTAGCAAGGGAACACAAATATCATCAAACTCATCAGTTTCACACTTGTATTAGAATGTTCCTTTAAGCAAAACTTTTAGAGACTAGTTAATACTTTTTTTATATTATAAACATTAGGATTATATATTTTTTAAACTTTGCTACAATATAATTGCTTCTTCTCATTCTGTCAATTTTTCAGGCAAATATAGTATAAAGCTTTTGTCTTTTTTTGTCTTTAGGAAATTGGAATAATGAAAGAAAAAAAAAACCTGTGGTTTTTTTTAATAAAAAAATATGCATTTGAGGGTGATGGGGCTCCCCTCAAGAGACAGAATACTCCAATTTCCCACCTTCCATCACCTTGTATTCTTTTTTCTTTTCTCATTCTAATTTAGCAAAATTTCTTCTCAAAATGTCAGTCAAACCAGTAGTGAAACCCCCAAAGCTCAGATGGTTCTTCAATGTTCCTGTAGTATTGAGAAGCTTTTTTTAAAGGAAACTAGAAACAGAAAACTGTAATTATCGTGGATTTGCTGCACACAACTTCTTCTGCAGAAACCAGGGAAGTATTTGCATAATCCTTCACAGGAAGCAGAACCCAGGGGCGCGGCAGCTCCCTCCCTCCACAAGAGTTCCTGATCAGCAGTGAATGTCTTGTGGTGTCCAAGTTTAGCTCAAGCATCTGGATTTCCTCATAATGCACATGAAATTGCAACTCCAGTCTTTCACATTTAAGAGACGTTTTTCTAATTCTTTCTTTTTCATAGCAAATTAAAACCCAAGGCATTAATGCAAGTATAGTCTGCTAATCACATGATTCAGGTTCACATTCCTTTCAATGTTTTCAGCACTTTGCAAGAGCATTTGTAACAATATTTCTGAAACCCAGTATGCACATTTGTAGAAATCAAATAAATCATAAATGCTTCATAAAATAAAAAGAATCCAGAAGTCAATATTTTAATAATTAATTAGTTATAAAAAAGTGCACTCGACAACACTGTTGTTTTTCCAGATGAAATTCAGTAAGAACTCTTCATATTTTACAAAGGCTTTACTAAAATCTTATCAAAGAATGAAGAAAATCAGTGTCTCTTGGATCCTACCCTAGAAACCTGTTTCATAGAACACTGATGATCTTCATCATACGTGTAGTTAAGAATAGGTGAATTTTCTGGGAATTAGATTATTAAATTGTTCACATATATTTTCGCATGTTTTCATGTAGTTAAATTATGTGTGATTTCAATAGTGCTTGATGACTGTGTACAAATAGAACTATCTAACCCAGAAGTGGCTTTCAGGTATAATTCTTTTATCTTTGTTATTGAATTAACAGGGAGAGTAGTTTTGAGCCTTATTTTTTTTTTTAATACCTGGCAGTATTGCTTCTCCTAAGAAATATTTAGAAATATGTCTATCCAGTCCTTCACTCCTCATTGTAACCTTATTTTCATCAACCTAAATAGGACGAGAGTGAACAGTCAGACACAACTATCAGTCTTTGTAACAGTTGCTACAGAGCAAAAGGCCTATCTAAACAGATCCTATTATCATCAAGCTAAGACATAAGTACCACTTGAAGGCCACCTGAAACTGTACCTCTTAAAAAAATCAAGCTTTGAATAATTTAATTTCCTAGAATTAATGAGGAAAATCACAACTATTAAATAGATGGAACGAAGATAATCCAGGTAGCTCAAGAAAGATGAGGTACAGACAATAGGGTTTTTTTCCCTGTATCTTTACTGTGGTCTGCTATGAATAAAAATAGGCTCAAAGATCATCCTACATATGTTAGCATTAAGCCAGAATATGAAATGGTGATCAGAATGGTTTTCTGGGTTGTTTGAGCACCTTATGTCTTTAATATGTTTTCTTTTTAATGGCAAAAATTAAGAAATCAGAAGCTTAATAACCAAAAATGAGAAAATGCAGAGGGATTATGCATAAAATCGTCTGGTTTGGCCTTCAGAATTTAAAAAATAACTCCACAATACCTTAAGTAATGATTATTCCCAAAAAGTTTTGAAAGTTTCCCTATGCAATTCTTCTATGAGAATACCAGTGGGGTTTTGCACCTTAATTGTAATTTGTTTCTTGACACAAAATTTTTCTTAGTATGTCATACTGTGTCTTAATGATTCCAACTGCCAGTAGAAGCCTGTAGTAACAACACAAAACACTGTATTGTTAAAGTCTCCTTTATTTTTTTTTCTTTTTAAATACCTTTCAGTTATAATTAATCTTTCTGGGTTTGAGACATATTCATTTTATTACTATGAATAATATACAAGAAATAAGAAATGGAAATAATTTACATAAAGGCATAGAGAAAAAGAGATAAAGCTTACTACACCATGACCACTCTGGGAACAACTACGCTGTCCACCTTGCAGAGAGAATTCCTGCTGGGTCATAGCAAACAATTTGGAAATTTCCTTCTACCTATACATGGGGTGCAAATCCAGTTATGTCTATATAAACAGCTATACTTACTTAATTACACTTTACAGGAAAACTTAGGAAAAGTAATTTGGATACCTAAAGTAAAGCAAGCACATATATATTTGTAAAATATCTCAAACTTCAATTAAGATAGGCAATTTGAAGCACCCAGTGGCTGAAAATACTTGAAGAGAAGGATAATATTGCACTTGTAGCACTTATCTACAGCCATGATCTTCTAAAGAGGAGTGGGTGTGAAGCTGTGAAGAAAAGCAATTCCATTCTCAGTAGGCTACCACAGTACATTTTCAAAAGTTTCTAATTGAAGATATGCTTCATTTGCCTTAGCTATAAAAGAAGTCACATTTACTCATGATTATGTCTGCAAATGACCTCATAAAAAGTAGTTTTGAAAAAAAAAAACTAACCGCAAAATCAATTGAAACAAAAGTAACATTTAGAATGCATTTATAATTATGTAAAATTGTACATTTATTTGATCTTATTATCTACCCAATATAAAAAGAGTTGAACTCCATTGCACTCAATAATTCAAAGCTATTTTGATTGCAGGTATATTATTTTTATTAGGAATATGCTTCTTCCTAAAATGAAAAAAACATATATTACGGGTGTCAAAAGCAGTACATAATTTTATGACCAAAGTAATATTCATAGTCAGTATATATAGTGGAGCCTTCAGAAAGTTATTATGAAAGTGTTTAATAAACTAACACAGATCTATAATGAAATATGCAAAAAAACCCAAGAATTGCGGTACACTTTTTTTATTGATTTCACTGACAATTAATTCTATTTGAATATAAGACTAGAGGGCTTTTAATGCCATAGACTAAGCATGCCTAGTCTCATATTTAAGACTCTCAACCATACTTGAACACACAGACATTTATGGTTCATTGTGTTAAAGGTGCTTTAATTTGCTGAATTTTAGATTAGTTAGGACTTGGTGGATTTTTTTTGTTGGGTTGGGTTGATTTTTATTTTTCTGGGAGTGAGCTGTTTTAAATAGGTGGTGGAAAACGGGAGTTAATAAATTTTAAATAAAAATTTTGTCCTAGGGGAAAAAAAGGAAAAGAAAAAAAAAAAACCCAAAGAAACAAACTGTACTAAAAACCTTACAAATAACTTGCATAATTTAGTTTTAGTTTCTAGGTAAGTATAGGAAAAAAAAGGGAACTGGTAATTTATACAAGTTTGCTTTCATTTTGTGCGCAAATAGAACATGTTCAGGAGATCCTTCTAGTCACACCTCTAGTATAGTTACCCTGACAGCAAGAGTAATTTTGCCTAATTTTATATTTTTATCAGCCTCAACTAATCAAGTGAACTTTAGTTGTCAATGGTAACCAATAATTTTTTCTGAGGTGCTCTTTGTTTATTTAAGGATAGATATACAGAAATATATAGATACTTCTTTTTATAAAATATGCATTTTTTTTCTACTATTTAAGAAGTCTACATTGAAGCCAAGCAGATATGAGCAAGAAGAATACTTTGCTATTTTCCCACTCAAAAGGTTCCATACTTCCTTGCCAAGCACTGCTGGACAAAGCCTTTGGTGAGAGCATTAGCTCACCTTTAAGGCCACAGCTTTGCCTTCTACATAGAATTTCCAGTCAATCCAGATAGAATAAAGCACTGCAAAGCCTACACAGAGGATTCAAATTAAGGAACTAGAGCAACTGTGAATTTCATGACATTTCACTGGTAAATTTTTTTAGGTTTCATGTTGGGAAAAAAAAACCACTTTATTTTCAGACTTGAAACAGGAATAAATTATGAAATATTGATAATTTGAATACCAATTCAAATTTCATTCATTTATAGTTTCTTTCAAGATTCTAATTTCCAACTTCTCTATGGAAAGTCTCCAGGAATGTTGCTGTAGTGCTGTTAAAAAGTTCTCAGCTCAAATTTTGCTGACCATAAAGCAGTATGGTTCAGTGCTGATGACTCTGTCCTTCATGCCACTTTCCCCCATCTGTCCCAGCACTCCAAATGGATCACTGTTACCTACTGAACTTTAATTCAGCAAATATGTGCATATGAGCCTAGTAAGTATCTCGCTAAAACAGCATTTTTGAGGTCAATTTATGGTCTCCTTTCTCTGGTCTCAGAAAAAGAAGGATAATATACACAAGTTCCAGTTTTTCTCTGCCCTTGTTCAAATAAAAGAAAATATAATGTATTGGATTTTGTATCAGGGAATTGTTCACATAACAAAAATACATTGGTTTTTTCCTATGGAGTTTAAATTTTTGTTGTTCCTTTATGAGTTTTGAACAATCTAGATATTTTGAAAAATAAACTTTTTAAGGAGATACATAAGCAAATCCATAATTATCACAATTTAACACCAACCAACAACAAACCATCTCTCACACTCACACATTCAGTCATGGACTCACTCCCCTTCCCCTTCACAGGGATGAGGAGGAAAATCAGGAAAAAGGTAAAACATATTGCTTGAGAGAAAAATAGTTTAATAACTGGGGAAAAACTACAACATTAATAATAAAAATATTAATGTCATTGTAATGAGAAGAAGAGGGAGATTGAGGAACAAAACCCAACGAGTGATGCTCTACGCAGTTGTTCACCACATACCGGCTGATCCCCACTCTGCCCCCAGACAATGACTGACCCCCCAAGGATGACTCTCCCTGGTTTATTCACTGAGCAGGTTGCTCTGTGGAATGGAATATCCCTTTGGCCAGTTCAGATCAGCTGTCCCAACCATGCTTCCTCCTGGCTTCTTGCTCAGCTGTTTTCTGGGAGAACATAAGAAACTTAAAACTCCTTGATTTAGAGTAGGGACTACTAAAACATCAACATGGTGTCATCGTTATTCTCTTACAAAATTCAAAATATAGCACTGTATCACTATCAAGAAGAAAATGAACTCTATGATGGCTGAAACTAGGAAAAAATGTACTAATTTTTCCCATTTTTATTATTTGTTCTATTTTTTTCTTCTTCTGAGGAAACTTACCTTCTCTCTTCAACAATTATTTGAACTCATATGCTTGAAGAAGAAATGATACGAAGTAAATAGAATTTGTGTGTTTGTTATATGCAGAGTAGACTTGTGTCACTAAATATAATTGGCTAAATATAATTGGCATAACAAACTTTGCTTCTCCACAGCTTACCAGTTTTTGAAATGGTTGAACTGAGACCAAAAAAAAAAAAAAGTGGAGAAGCTCATTTACCTCACTGGAAGTTTTAGTTAGTCAGTTCATGAATTCTTTTGTGTGCTTTTCCTTATTTGTTTAATTAGGGGCACCCAACAGGCCAACATATGTAATTTAATGGTGCAATTTGCAGAAGTTACGAAAAGCAGAATCCCTGCCGAAAATTTAAAGAGGGATTGTACCTATTTTCTGCCTCTATTACTTCTTATAATGGCTTCCCAGATGATACAGAATGGCAAGCAAGCAAAATGCTCATGATGCATGACTTACACCAACTGCTTGTGAATCGAAAGCAGATGTGGAAAGTGGGAGGCTGACCATTTCTAATACAAGTTACAATATAAGTAGCTGGGAAAAAAATAACAAAGTCTACCAATTATATTCAAGAATATATGTCATTGTTGAAATGACTTCTTTTAAGAGGGCAGAAAAAATGGCAGCAACAACAATAACTAAAAGGAAACCATATCAAACAAATAGTGCAATGCAATGTAGTCTATAAATATAATAAAAATGACATTGCTGTGATCATGTATGTTGCTATGTATATATCGAATTTATTTTGATTTTCAGCTTTACAATAAAACACCAGTAGCATTCAAACCTAAATAACTCTAGGTACCATTGTCATTGCACTGATATAAATCCACTATTCTGTACAGAAAAAAAGCTTTTTTAAAGAAACAGCACATGCTGCACAGACATATTGCTTTTAACTATACTCTTGATCATACTTATGTACTCTGGAAAATGGCAAGACAACCAGATTTGACACCAATAGCACAAATTCCTGAATCAGTACACTACTCATTACCTATACTCTCATTGCAAATTTCTTTATTTTCATCTACTCCTTAACATAGTACTCTCAATATTTGCAATTCCTTACCTTCCCAGGCACACTGTATTTCTCTCTTATTGACTCTTTCCCAAATCAACATTATTAATGGATCTTTGGGGTTTTTTCACAGCAAAACTTTATATAAAAGGAAGATACTCTAAGGGATATTCATAGAGTTTATCTCCCAGTTCTTTTTGATATCTAAACAAAATAACCTCTTCTCCACCTTCATTTTTGTAAACTTCTTTAATAAAGATCAACGCTAAATACCCTTAATTAATGTCAAAACTCTTTTGGTGTTTTCAGGCTGTACCTGATCCAAGTTTGTATTCAGTATACTGCAGTGAAGATTATTAGTCATCTGAGACTATTTTACTAGAGCTGTGTTAAATCACTTTCTACAAATTGTGACAGCATTTAACTTTCTCTTCTCACATTATTTTTCCAGCTTTCAACAAGTTTTTGGATATACTTCTGAGAATTGCCTATTTTTTTTCCTGCTCACTTCAGATTAAAGTTCCATTTGGCTTGGAAATTTTGGCAGCTTTCAAAGAGTGAGGCTATACATCCTGGTCTGATCCTCCTTCCAACTCCATGTTTTTTTCCTTTTTCCCGTGGAATTTATGTCTTTTTCTGGAATATGGAACCTTTTCCTCCTTTCGTAATACTGCAGTAAAAAAAAAAAAAGTGACATTTTTGCATCAGCAGATTCACGTTTCAATAAATTACTTCTTACAAACTCTTGAAATCAATCTTGCCCTATCACTGTTATTCATTGAGATCTTTGCCAGAGACTTCAGTGAAGAAATGGTATCAATATCAATCATGAGTTTTCAGTATTACTTAAAAGCTACAACCATTTTGTACATGAGGGGAAAAATCTATTTTCAAAATTAAGAAAAAGACTGGAGAGAAAATGAATAAGAAGTCCTTGAAATAAACAAAGAAAAATATATTTGAGGAGAAGATTGTTGTCTTTTGGGATTAAAGAACTTGGTAGAAATGTATCTGTTTTTCAGTTTTCCTGATTGTATGTTTAGATTATTGATGGAGGAGCAGATAACAATTCTGGTTACTTTATCCTAAGATTTTAGAACCAGTACGTATCATTTCTGCTCTCTCAGTCTGTTGAATAACCTACAAATTTCATTACTTTTTTTTCATTCTGATTTGGTTCCTCAAGTCTGAGTGAGCTAGTCAATGAATTGATCTACTCAGAAAACTTAGAATAAATAAAATGTTCTCTCTGCACCTGGAGATGGAGCAGATGCTGTCAGGAGTAGTTTAGCACTTGAACAGACTGCTTCTGTCTGCATACCCAGTGACTTTTGCTAGTTCACTAGTCTGATTTCCTTAAAGAATTGGCAGCAAATATGTTCTACTTCATACTTTTATCTTTTAAATTAAATTTAATACACTCTAACGAGTTTAGGCCTAACTTTCATAGTACTATTATCTCAAACTAATGGCTTCAATGTGTGGAAAAATTTCGAACAGGAATTTAAGTAAAAAACTCTGGATCAGTTTTGTTACATCATCGCATTTTAAAAAAGGTCACCTTTGGTAACTTTTTTGAGTTTCCTTAAGATTTTTTTACAGATAATGAGCTGTGTGTGACACAGTCTCTCTACTAATCAAGGTCCTTGTTGTCCTTATTTGTCTTCCACATAAAGTATTGCTTCTCAGCAATGGAATGGTAGGCTACCCTCAAATTTTAAAGCACAGGAGAGATGAATGACAGGATGAGCAGTCAGCTCTCACTTCTTCCCCACAAGAGGCAGAGCTATTTAGTCTCACAAAATACACTGTTTCACATTTATTTGCTGATTTTTATTTTCTTCTTTTCAAAGTTGGCCTGTCTTTCTCCTAGGAGTGCAGGATGAACTTTCTAATTTTTATTCACTACCTTGATAGTTCAGATACATGAGCCAACACATATACCTTGTACTCTGTACTATAACTCAAAGCTTTGTGTCATACCCCTTTGCTCCAAGTAGACAGGATCTGAATCCTTACAATACCACACAGAAGGTACTTAGATATCTGATCCTCATTAGTCTCACTAAGATTTATGGCTTATGGCCTCAACTGAATGCAAACATTTCCAATCTCTCATTCTGCAGCAGTAAGGTTAAGGAGCTCTTCATCAGTGAATTAACTGAGGGTAGAACTTGATACAAAATATGACTGTAATTAATTATTAGGAAAACATTATTATACACTTACCATAACATATTTATGCAAGATGTCAGAAAATGTAAAATTTCCACCTAGTCTTCTTAATTACAAAATTTGAATTAAAAAAAATTTCAGCACTTTTCCCTGAGTTATTGTATATTATGGATACATTAATTGGCTTTGTTAATTCAGAGTAATTAGCAATCCTAATTTTTGCTCATTTTATGAAAACAAGTTAGTTAATCAAAATGTTGTCTAAATAAGGGAAAGAATTATGCAGTACAGAAGTGCTGATCGCTTGTGAAATAAGATCTTCCGTTTGAAAAGTTAAGCTATAAATTGCATCAAGCTTGGGGTTATTTTTCTGCTTTTTTATCTAATTGCACTTTATCTTTCAACAAACTACTTCTCAATACCTTGTTTTGTACTGAAAAAAGCCCTCCAGAAATCAAAGCTGCTTATCTCCATCACTCTGGCTTATTTACTTATCTTCATCTCACAGAAATGTGTGACAGGCTTCCTGTCCCATTGGTGCCTCTGTGAATGACAACTGGATATGTGTATTTCCAGTCCA
The DNA here is from genome assembly GCF_009819885.2 of Catharus ustulatus. NCBI lineage: Eukaryota > Metazoa > Chordata > Aves > Passeriformes > Turdidae > Catharus > Catharus ustulatus. The sequence continues at coordinate 74,824,903 of NC_046223.1, read as the reverse complement.
TAACTGATGAATTAAATGTATCTAAAGCTTCTTCTGACTCTGGTATTTGAGATGTGCCCATTAATACGTGTGTGACCATACTAACTCATGTGAATGTTAATTACTGACACATTCATACACTATTCATTTATATGTATAAGTATTAATCACTCTTATCAGCTTGGTTTCTACAGTCTTTCTAATCTTTCAGTTAGAACTCATTAAAATGTCCTAAATATGTATTTTTATATTTACAGTCCGTGTAAAGAAGTACATATAGTTCATACAAAGTTGTTCCTTTATAGATTCTACTTGACACACTGTTTCAAGAATGAAGTTATAATCTTGTATATACATACTGCTGGTTTACAACTGCAACCTGGTGTGTAAGGCCTAACTTTGAAGTAGCCTCCTTGAGAAGAATTGCTTTTCCATATTGCAGTGAGGTTTTGTACAAGACAATTTTTAAATTTAATTCCATGTGGTGGAGTATGATATATCTATTAAATCTGAATTTCCAATATAGAAGTAGAAGTAGAAGTTCCTATTGCTGCTTTGCTTTTAGAGATGAAAACATTGGTCACACAAAGACAACTGAATTTCAGTTTGCAGGAGAGACTTGCTTTCACATTATTTTCTATTCTACAGTCTGAACAGAAGAATGTAAGGGAACATGTAATCACTAAATGATTTGGGTAAGAAAGGGCCTAAAAGATCATCTAGTTCCAAACCTTTCCTGTCCATGGGAAGCCATACCAACCACTAGATCAGGGAGCTCAAGGTCTCATCCAACCTGGCCTTGAATTGTCATGGTTGCTACTACTTTCACAGGAAGATTTCCCATCCCAAATATTACTGCTGAGAAGCTATTAAAAGAGGAAAATTTCAAAATCACAAATAGTCAAAGATGTATTTTTTATGCCAGGTGTAATTAAGTTAGTTGAATAACATTGAATACTACAGTTCAGTGAAACCCTTTCTAATAAACCACATGAATAATATAAGAATGAACACTGTCGTTGTAAAGCAGAAAAGACTTTTAATTAGCATTGGTCCTGCAGGTGGTATGTGGGAGTATATAGTCCCTTACAAAGTGTCTGAAAAGTACATTAATTAGTAAGAAAGGTCTTCAGCAAGACTTGTATATTTTATAGTTTTTTTTCTCAATTTTGCTACTAAGATGGTTGAACTGAGGTGATTCAAAAACTTTTTTTTCAAACCAAGTATATTAATTTGATACAAATAAAACTATATATATAAAGCTTTGCACTTAGTAAAATAATATTGTCTTGGAAACCTGAATGAAATAACACTCTGAGGAGCAGCTTATAAAAAAAAATTATCTTTCTTTTCACTTTTCTCCTCCCTCCTCCATGCCCCATATATTATTGCCTACAAAATAAAATTGAAAACACATGTGTATGAAGGTACTATTTGATCCATCGTTGGATAAAGACGGATCATGAATAATTTAAATTGTATGAAAAAATATTTTTGGTTTCTATTCTCTTCTTCTAAAGAGCTTCAGTTCCACTTCCATGGGTCCATAGGTAATTCTCAATTAATCATTTCACAGCATTAAATTAATTTTAAATGAGAGCAGATGGGTTGCGTTAGATTCCTTGGGAAGACGTGAAATGTGCTGGTTTTTTTCATAGTTTCTATGGTGCTTAAGAGGTTTGACTGTGTCTTTTTGTGTGTGTCATTATGGCAAATTTTTTTTGGAGGGAGTGGGTTGTTTGGGTTCAGTTGCTGTTGACATGTCTAACACACTGATAGTAATCCCGTAATTTACATGACAGCTCCTAGACTAGTAATGTTCTGAAAAAAAAAACAAACTTTGCTGATTAATTTTGCCTGAATCTTAATGGCAACAATTCAGGGATATCTGGGAGTACTCTAGAAGACTTGATGTGAACATGGGGAGGCTTAGGTAAAATGGTTTCTGCTACACAAATTCCTGTAATTCATTGATGTTAATAATAGAAAATATTTTATATTCTTTCTTTTAAAGTTTTGAGGTTTTGGGGGCTTTTGTGGGTTAAAAAAATTGAGGAAGATTTGTTGTTTTTTTACTCTTTAAAAATCCTCATGTATATGAAGAATACTTGAAATTTATTCCTAGATTAAGATTGCCTTGCTATGTAGATTTATATAAATCTGAATATATAATCACTTTAAAAGGAAAAAGTTCTACTGCCCTTCAAGATATCATTGTGGATTATTGAAAGCAATAAGATGTTGTGCAATAATCTTTTTATTATTTTATTTATTAATTATTTTGTCTTTTAATGTTGGCTATTTGGTATAATTTCATGTGTTGGAATGGGTGGAACAAGTAGACCAGTAACTCTAGTATCCCTTAGTTTCAGATTCCTTAATTTAAAATTCCTTTACCATTTTTATTAAGGTCTTGCATCAAGCTGGGAATATATGAACATAATATTAAACATTAGAAATGTTCTGACTCTCATGCACAGTTTTGTGGGAGATTACTGATTAACAGGAACAAATTGATATGAAGTAGCTGTTGATTCAGAAAGAAAAAAAAATAAGCATTCATTACATATTAAAAAAACCCACAAAACAAACAAGCAAACAAACAACACCAAAAATCTTTTTGAATAGTGTTCTAGATACTGAAAATTCAAATTCTTTACATCTAATTCACTTAGTCTTGATAAAATCTAAAGTACATTCAACTGTATTTTTAATGCTGTAGTAGCTAGGACTCATCACACTAAAAGTAGAGGTGATGTATCATTTTAAGGATAGCAAAGTTTAATTACCCTTTAGCTTAAGTGGAAAATAGTTGTGACATTAAGTAACATAAAAATGAGATTTCAACTTTTACCATGTTGCTTTAGAAAGAGTAAAAAAAAAAAAATTACCTTTTTTGTTCTTCTGTCAGACAAAACGGAAGAAAAAAGAAAAGTTCAAAATTACAAGTATGACATAAATAGGTATGTCACCGGAATGTGAGGTACAGATTTCTTGGGTTTGTAAATCGGAAGTAAGTGGCACTTGGAGTTTCCTCATGAGATTGTTTAATTATATACTTTCCTCTAAACAATTTTCTACTATAACTTCTTCATAGGGAAATGGCCTAAATTTTGTCCAAATTGTTGATAAAGTAATGACAATTCTGTAGGCCCTTTACAGTGTTCAAATAGTGCCCCTGTTGTCTTTCTTTATTTCTTTTCCCCCAAATGGATCACAAATGAATTTTTCTGCAGATTATATTTCTTGTTCTACAGATGTGAAGAATAATTATTTCTATGTCCATTGCATCAGCTTTTTATATATTTGGTTATTATGTTTTTCCCTGAACTATGTACTGTGTTCCTGTAAAAAAAGAAAATTCATTATTTATTTGAACAAATTATATTTATTTTAATGACTTATTTTAAATAGTCCAGGCAAAATTACAAAGAAATTCAGTTGGTGACACTCATCACTTAAGAATTTTTTTAAAAAAAATGAGCTTTGCTGCTAGTGTTTTCATAAACAAAGGTTTAAAATTGTGGTCATCTTCAGGAGAAAACCACACTGACCCCAGACCCTACATATATGTATGTGGTTGATCAGATGCAAAGGAACTAAATTTTTTGATCCATCAGACAAAAAAGAATTTCAGTTAGGAACTGGCCTATTAAAAATCCTTTTGCCTGATTTTTTTTATTATTCAGTAAGCATAGAAAGCTATCAAAATCAATAAACATCATCATTAAGAGACTATATCATTCATCCCTTGAAATATAATCTCCTTTGATAGAATGTAACATGTTGGGACTTGCGTTACTCCTAGTTCTGCCCTTTCCTTTTCCCCTATCCCTAACTCATTTATTCCACACCACTTACCAAACTCTTATGCTCCTCAAGCATATTGTCTGTGTTTCCATGTTGATTCTGCTTCAACCTAAGTAAGTGTGAAGGTCAGGAGTTGGGGTGGGGAACTGTTGGACACACTAGCACATTTTAGGGAGGGAAGTCCTTTAGACTCGCTCTGGTCTGGTCGTGTGGACTGAGTGCCCATCTTTTGTTGAAATATTTACCTGTGTTCCTGGAGCACATCTTATTCAGCTACACACACAAAGACACATATGCAAACACATATCTATTTAGATAGAGGGGTAGGTAGATATAAGCTAGAGGTACTGTTAAGTAGCCTTCATACTCATCTCTTTTTTTCCAAAGATAGCTGCCTTTCTCTATTTTTTGATTCCCTTCAGTTTTCTAACACTTCACTTTTTATGCTTTTAGCAACCGTTAAATATCTTTTTTCCATCTATATGTTTATATAACCTAAAAGAGGTTAAATCTTCTGGGTGTACAAGACTTACATGAGTGACAAGAAGATACCAATCTTCTTGTTGTTTATAACAGCTAAGGTAGAAAAACATGAGGCTTTTTTCCCTGAAGTAAAAGTTGAATGTTTCTGAAAAGTCTTCCATCAAACAATTTCCACAACAACTTCATTAACAATAAAAACAAAAATTCAAAATAGGTAAATCTGATAATTAACCTTGGAGCAAAGCAAAGAAATACAGCAACTATGAAGTGCTTATGTCATTTCGTAACTCTGTCAGCATTGCAACGCTATTACACGTGTGTATACTTATGTGCCAGCAGTCCTGGCATCAGCAATACAGCCCCTTCTGAAAAGGGTAAATTTGACCTCAGCAGGAATATATCATTGCACGACTAACAGTTGATTATGAACACACAAGAGCTCCAGGGAGGAAAAACCCTCGGAAATATTTGGATTCAAGAAGACTTCAGCGGAAGTCTTCTTGGTTGAATCCTGAAAATGTATAAGCAGAAAATTCCAGCTTACAACAGGTTTTTCTCAGGAGTACTTTGAGAAAAAAAAAGTTGCATCTTCCAAGCTTGCTTGTCCGGTCACACTTCACTTGTGAATGTGTTAATATCCAGTATATAACAATTATGACTGGTTGGATTTTCTCTAAATATAGCAATATAAAGCCTTCACTGGAACCACTTTCTTCTCTATCTTACATTCTGCTATGAGGAAAACATTTTTTTTAATTTTTTAATTTTATATCAACAAGAGCTGGTTTGAGGCTTTAGTTTTCAATATTACAATCTTAAAAAGAAATTTAATTTTTGGCAGCATTCATGGCCATGACTTGTTCCTTGGAATTTTCAGTTACTGCCTTTGCAGTTTGACCGCTTTTATGAGAATTTCTCTGCAGCAGCAACATGCTGTCAAGGGCTTAAAATCTGTCACTGTGTTCTTGATTCAGCTGTTTAATCTGTGAGAGCTAAATTCTGCTTCAAAATTTGCAAGTGTGAAAGCATTCAAAAAAATATCTGCACAAGTCTGCATGAGTGAAAAACGTAACCTCATCTATCTTAGATGTGTAATGTTGAGATCAAAACTTTAGTCACGACTGACTCCCAGTCAAAGCAGACAGAACGTAACTGGTTGTGTCATGGTGGTCTTTGACACCTATTTTTTCATTTCAGCTAGAGCAGATACTGAAATTCTCCTTTGAAAGCATTTTGGCTTCTAGATGCCCCTGTATTTATTCATCATGTATTTATTTATCATATATTTATTATATGTTTATATGTCTATATATATTTTTATATATATATTTCATCACTTGTTGGAATCAAAAGCATAAATATTCACAGAACCAGCAAAAATTACACTAATTTAAAGGAGTCCAAAAAGTAAATTTCCAGAATCGTAAATGATTTGTTCATGTCTTAATACTCTCTATATACCATCTTCTCAATTCACTAAAATATTGTAAAATACCTAGAAAAACCAGTGTTTTTTCACTCAACTATTATTGATTGTTATCTTTTTAGCTACTTTTACCACAATAATTCCTAGAGGATACAATCACCTGATATTAAAACCTAACATTTTAGTTGATATATTTACACCTTCTGATTCATAGGGAATTTGTTTTATACTTTTTCATATTGTAAAAGGAATACTTATTTGCTACTGACTTCTGTATGCTGAGGATTTTCAAGTATATTATTACCAACTTTTCATTTTTTTGCCATAAAAGCTTAATTTCTACAATTTCAGAAGGAAAAGAATTATCAATAATTTTTTTTAAAAATAAAAAAATCTGGTTTGGACATTACACTCCAGCTTGATTCCTGAATACCTTTTACCATAAGGTTTCTAGTTTTCATTAGAAAAAGGTTAGGCTGACTACTTCAACACACCTGAATTTTACGCAGCTATTATGTTTCAAATCTGTGTAGCAGATGTTAATTTTCAGGTTTGAGTGGAGCTGTCATGCTTTATAATTCTAATTTCTGTTAAATACTTTACACTTCTGCATTAGCGAAATTCTTTTTTTTTTTTTTTTGGACCAGTCGTGTTAATCAATGGCTCTGCTCATATTTCTTAAAAGGTTTCTGGAAAGATTTTCAGTAATGAACTGGTTTTTTCCATTGTTGCCCATCTCCGAAGTCTGAATACTGGTCTGACACCCTCAGCAAATTTGCCATTAATACCAAGCTGCGCAGTGGAGTCAATGTGGTGAAGCGAAAGGACATCATCCATAGGGACCTTGACAGGCTTAAAAGGTAGGCCTGTGTGACGCTCACAATGTTTAACAAAGCAAAGTTCAAGGTGCTACATCTGAGTTGTGGCAATCCCAGACACACCTACAGGCTGGGCAAGAAGTCAATCTGCAGAGAAGGACTTGGGAATGACGGCTGAAGAAAAACTCAATGTTACTCGGGAGCGCGCGCTCACAGCCAAGGAAGTCAGTGGGGTCCTGGGCTGCTTCAAAAGCACTGTGGCCAGGGAGTCAAGGCAGGTGATTCTCCCCCTCTATTCTGCTCTCCTGACATCCCACTGTGTACAGTTCTTGTGCCTTCCGCCCATGGAACTGTTCTGGAGCAAGTCCAGAAGGCCACAAACTTGACAAGAGGACTGGAGCACCTCCCCTATGAAGAGACTCTGAAAAAGTTGTGGCTGTTCAGTCTAGAGAAAGTTGTGTCCAGATCTCATGGCAACCTTCAATATTTGAAGGGGGCCTATTGGGAAGATAGAGAGGGGTTCTAGTTCAGGAACTGTGCAGATAGTAGAATGGGCTGGAAAAGGGGAAATTTAGGTTAGATGGTAGGAAGAAATTTTTCACTGTGAGAATGGTAAGACACCAGAACAGGTTACCCAGCAGGCTGTGGATGCCCCAACGTTGACAATGCTCAAAACTAAGTTGAACAAAGCCTCGAGCGACCTGGTTGAGTGGGAGGTGCCCCTGCCCAGGTCAAACCTGGTTGAGAATAAATGTATTTTAGCTTACATTCAAACACCTTAACATTTTATGACTCTATTATTCTTCTTTTATTTTACCAAAATCTGTCTATTTATGCCAATAAATTTCATTTTTCTGTTTTAACTTCCCATTCAATTTTATGAAAGAAGCAATGATGAATTTAGGTAACTTTAAGGTAAATGTTTTTCTATTGTCTGTGAAGAGTCTGCTATAGTCAGTGTACTGCTGTTGTTAGATTCTGAAGGGGTTTTTTTTTGTTTAGTTGTGGTTTTTGTGCAACTTCAGGAGTTAAACATTTAGGCTATGCAAGAAACCACAGTGAGACGTTAGAAATCACAGTAGTGTTATGACAAAGGACTACTCAAGCTTATTTAGCATTTTGTTCACAAAAAGGAAGATGACAATAATATCTATTACTATATGGACAATGTCAGATTCACTCACAATCCCCTGAAAATAATTTATGATAAGGATTATTATTCTATATAAACCTCCTCTTACATGCTTCAAACCTGTTTCTTTTCATCTGTCTGGTCAATATATTCTGCTATACCATCTGGGAACTTGTCATTTCAGACCACGACTTGTTTTCTAAATGCTGCATACGGAAGTTTCAAATAGTATTGTATAATACTTTTAATTATTGCTAACATGCTCTAATCCTCTAAAATAGATATTTAGTTAGTGATTCACAGTTCATGATGTTGGGTCATTTTTCTAGTTGCTACTGTCTCTATTTCATTATGTATGTTATAGAAATGAGTTTGTGAGAATTGAGTCATTACTGACACTTTCTTCATGACATCATGAAGCTCTTTTTAAGAGCCTAGCTATGCATTTTTATTCTTCAGAGATAGTTATTTTTTAATATTGTGTCTTAAAAATGAAAGACTGAACCTAATATTAAAATACTATTTTTGACATTCCATGAAAGCCTTTTTAGAATAAACTTTATGACCAACTTTACTTATAATCAGTGAAAAGACAGAAACTATTTTTAAGTTTTTAGAAGCATTATCAGCAGTAGAAACTGCAAGTTTTAGGCTTCATTTTTTCTTAATGTTTATTTGGTATATGACATGATTGATAATGAAATGTGACCAAGAAAGGTGTTTGCCTGATTTACACAATTATAAAGTTTAAGGTGTATGAAGCCATTATCAATTAATGCTGTATCAATGATGTACTACTTATTAGAATTCTATTCTTTGTGCATTTTTGCCCTATCTTTTCAACAGTTTTGGAAGATTGGAGAGCTTTGAGCCAGCAATGCTGTGGAAGTGTAACTTTCCTCTATTTCTTGCTAACCTAAAGCAAATATATCAAGATGTGTTTAAAAATGTATATGGAGAATTGAAAACTGATGAAAATAAACAATGTAGAGTTCATAGCACATAATCCTTATTTTTTGACAGATGACATAGCTTTTTTTTGATGGCCAAAAATAATGCTGTGAAGACTGATTAGTAAGGTTTGCAGTACATAGCTTTTGAAGAAGCTGTGAGAAGTGGAAAACAAAAGCAAGTTCTCATAAGATTTATCAGCTGCCAAAATTAGAGTGAATACTTTATTCAGTACTGAAAATCTGATTAAATTTTGCTTTGCTTTGATTTTTCAGTGAAGCTACTTGTGGAAACTTTAACATGTTGACTGACTTAGAGTGGAAAAGAAAATGTGTATCTAAGAATGGCAGAACTAAAATGGTGCTTCAGTATCATATGCTAATAATGAATTCTGAGAAAAGCAAATCTACTTTGCTGGTCATGAAATTAAAATCACCTACTTCCCTTGTTTAGATTCCTTGAGGGACTCTGAATCTCGGCTTGGGGCTGGATGCACTCCTATCTATGGCACAGCAAGTGATTCGGTTTTTCCTGTGGTTTTGATGTCAATAATGATGCAGGGTTCCTGGTGTTCAGTGTGGTTTGGCATAATTCTTAGAGAATACAGTGAAAAAACTCACTCTACTTACTCACTCTACTTACTCAACCCTTTTTTGATATCATAAAATATAAAATATTTTCTATTTCCTATATTTATGTAAAACCTAATCAAAATTAACCATGTTAAAAAATTATTAGAAGAGATAAAGTGCAAGCTTATTTTCTTATAAAAACATAGGAAAGTAAATGCAACAACAAATGAAATGGAACAGGGTCTAGGAGAAAAGAAAAAAAAAATTATTGCAAACACGTGGTGTAATAAGGAAACATAGATGAATTAGTGAAGTAAAATGCCAAAATTTAAAGACATGTTTTCTACAATTTTGTAATCCTTTTTTAATTACTATTTTCTGAACATTTTTTGGTCTTCAACTCACAAAAATAAAAATTCCTAGAGGTAAATTATTCCCTTGTGTTTGGATGCAATACAGCATAATAAATGTAGCCTTATTTTGTAATAATATAGAAAAAAATATCTCCTGATGTTCAAGAAAAGGCTTCTTTTTTATTCATGGAGTAGCTGGTTAGTACACAATGATTACAACATAAAATATTTGCATATTTTAAAAACATTTAAATATTTTATTATATATCTACTTGACACAGGAAAAAAACAATAAAAAACAAAAAAAACAAACAAGCAAACAAACAAACAAAACCCAACAATGAAGCAAACAAAACAAAACAAAAACCAGGAAAAAATGTTTAAAACCCTACAAATAATGGAAGTGTATACCTTTTCCCAGGAAAGTGTATGTGCCAAGCCTCTATTACCATTCTTTATTGCAGCTCACAACTATTTTTATTTCACTATAACTTAAAACATAGAAATTATGCCTTGTCATTAAACAGAAACCAATTTCTTTTCCTTCCTGTCAAATCCAGTATGTTTAAGGAATTTATAATTAAAGTGTAAACTACTTTCAAATCTAAATGATGTTGCAGAAATAAGATAATCATTAGTAGAAACAAAATAATTTATTCTGTCAAGATGTAGTTTCAGGATTGGTTTATTGCCATAAGTGTTTTTATACTAGTATATGAGATCTTTTTGCACAACTCCTATTTACAATTATTACCAGAATATAGGAAAAGAGTGTTTTAGGATATTTTTCGGTTTTCTCTCCTGCTACTATCACTTTACATGATTAGATTTATTTACTCTTTTTTTTTTTTTTTTTTTTGATTAACGCTCCAAATTTAGGTATTTCTTTGTCTCAATTAGCCATTTCTTTGCTTGAAATACTGAGGTTTTCATAGAATCTCACAGAATCACAGCATGGAAGAGACCTCTGGTGGTCATCTGGTCTATCCTGTCATCATCCAGGTCTGCCTGGAGCCAGTTGTTACCCAGGACCACATGCAGATAAATTATTAATAACTCCAGTTATTGATGAAGACTCCATAACTCCCCTGGGAAACCTGTGCTGTCACTCACAATAAATGTTTCCTGATATTTATATGGGACATTTGTGCCTGTCACTGAGCAGCACTGAAATGAGCCTGGCCTCATCCTTTTTCACTCTCTCTTCAGGTATTTACATACATTGATGAGCTCCCCGCTAAGCCTTCTCTAGGTTAAACTGTCCCAGATCAAGGTATGTCTGCCTTTCACACTACATGGGCACTTGTGACCATAGATGTTCAAGACCTAAACCTTAATCTACCTGCACTCAGCTGGCTGTAGTGACTCATCTGTAATATCATCAGCATTATTAAATCTTCACAAGTAATACAAATAAACTTAAAACTGTATGGAAGTGTCACTATAAATAATTTTGATCCAATACAAGGAGAATTTTTAATCACCTTTTATTAAAATTAGCCAATGCCTTTTCAATGTCGTGTACCAAGCAGTACTTGCATTTAAAAGTTGTTAAAATCAATGAGTACAATGTAACATAATCCTACATCTGTTAGAAACAAATTGAGATCTGATAAGAGCTTCAAATTTAAGACTAGGGATATAAAAGTAGCTGCTTTCTGCAGCTGATATTGGTTTTTCTTTCTTTTAATTCTTATATGTAGAAAAAAAAATCACTCCAAAAAACAAGAAGGTAAGCATTAACCACAAAACATAAATATTGAATCACTGTTTTTTTAAAGGATGTAAAGGATTCAATATTTTTGTTTTACTCCTCATGTAAGGAATGTAGTGAGTAAGAAAATTAGTCTTTGTGATGAAATCTGCAGACACATTTCACTTTCCCATATATTTGTAGGAAAAGAAAATGCATTTTCATCGGACATATTGGTAAGTTTGAATGGAGATTTCAGGTGTGAAATGTCATCCACTATTGCCCTCAAATCCTTCTCTTCAGAGCTGCTTCTCAATCTGTTCTTCCCCAGGCTCTACTAATACTGCTCTGACCGAGGTGCAGCACCTTGCACTTGGTCTTGTTGAATCACATGAGGTACTGTTGGGCCTACTTCTTGAATATGTCCAGGTCTCTCTGGATGGTATTCCATCCTTCAGGTGTATCAGCTGAATCACTCGGCTTGATGTCATCTGTGAATTTGCTGAGGGTGAACTCAATCCCTTCATTTGTGTCATTAATTGAGACATTTTGTAACACATGTCCTAGTCTGGTGTGAGGAGAGAGAAGGATGTTGTGGTGGTCTGTTTCAAAGGCTTTATAGAAGTCCAGATAAGTTATATCTTTTCCTTTCCCTTATTCATTGACATTGTCACTCCATTATCAAGGTTGTTTCTAAAAAAGGGGAGTGAGAATGGAGGGGAAGCACGTATGTTATGTAAGGCTGTGTGCTGCATTTGTCTGGGATAGAGGAGTTTGTGTGGGACTGAGCTGCCTACCATGGTAAAACAACAGCAAGCTATTAAAATTACAGGGATAGCAAGACAAAATTTAGTAGGTGGCTTAAAAACTCAAGGTTAATATGTGGTTTTGGAGCTTCAAGTGAGTAGTGAAGTCAAAACACCTGTTTCATCCTTGTTGGATACAGCTCAAATTCCAACAATTTTTTAAACTTCAAGTACTCTGGGAAAATTTTGACCTTTAGTATTGTGTGATAATGCACACTTCCCCACTGCAATTCCAAGTTTAAAATTGCCTTTAATATTTACCGTCTTCACAGCATATGAATTAAGGGGGTTTATTTGATATTATATAAATGATTACATTTCTATTGTACACATCTTTAGGACATGGTGTTTATACAAAGATATTGGATAGATTAATAAATTCTCATATGTTTGAATTAAAAATGGTTGGGTTGCTAGCCAATACAGCAGAGTTTATCAAACAGCTGAAATTAATAGCATAAAAGACCTACATAGTCATCTAGCAGAGTCTTTTCTCTGAGAGGAGTTCTGTGTAGCATCATTACAATGAGGGTCAAATGACGGTCATGATATTTCCCTTGGGTGGCTTTTTCACAATCTAATCAATTTAATCGTTTAGAATCTGTGTGTGAAATCTAATTTTCAAATGTAAAACTTCTCCCAAGATGGGATAACTTTGATCAGTTAGGAAAAATACATTTCAATACTGTTCACCTAGTAGTTTCAACAAGCACTTGAGGGCTGATTAGTAGCGTGTTTTCCATGCCTTGCAGACAAACTAAAATTCTCATCATTTTAATGGGGATTTTTCCCTCCTAAATTTCCAAAGATATATTTTATATCTTTTCCTTAATCAATTAACAATAGGATGTGTCTCATTGCCTTTTAAAAGTGCTTGAAAAAATATAGAAAGCAGCTTTGGTAAACTTATCACAAGTAGTCAATTTACAAAGATCGTTCTCTCTATTGACATTTTTAAGCAACATTATTCAAATTAATTTTAGAGAGAAGGGCACAAAGATTTTCAAAATATTGAAAATAATATATTTTAAAATAATTTCAAAACTTAAACATATTTTTATATTGACTCTTTTATAAAAGTTCAAATTGTTGTGCTCCCTATGAGAAATGAGTTAGTGAAATTAGATTGGTTTATTTATGCAAAATGCAAGGAAAATAGTAAATCAACAGAACTTACAGATGGAAAATAAGTGACATGATATCACTAAAAAGATTTATTTTTCTGCTTCTAAAATTTGATTTTGCCAAAGTTAATGCTGTGTCCTGTGCATTTTGGTATATTAGTGTTTTCAAATCTGATAGTGTTTATGTTAGAAAGCTTTATTGAGTTTTGTTTTTAATTTCATAGTACTTTGATATTATTTTCGATATTATAATTATATTTTTTATTTTTTTTTAATCAGTGTATCACTGGGGAAGAAAGACAGAAGGATAGTTTAATGCTTCTCAAATCTGATAATGCCATATGATCCAGGATTTTGTTCATAACCCCTAGTCTGTGTTACCTATCCTCTCGGTAAGTGAGCTGTTAAGAGGAACAGACTTGGAAATTCAAGAAGACTTTAGCTATTTGACCAGCTGCAATTACAACTTTTGAAGCTGTGATCTTGGAATTCGGTCATTTTTTTTTTCCCCCCCAAAGGCAGAGTGAAGTTTGCGAAAGCAAATTCCATTTTGTCGGAACAAGTTCAGAAATTTTAAAAATGACAGGAAATATTGTATTTCCCTGAAGCATCACAGTTATTCTAATTTCATGGATTTAGAACTTTGTTTATTTTTTTTCCTCTTGCATGATAGTCTTCCATTACACCATGAATCAAAAATTGAGAACAAGAGGAATAATCTTTGAAATAAATAATTCCATCCTATCTGGCACATAAAAGTATAATAACATCCATTACATTCAATACTACTTTAGACATCCTGAAACTTCCTTCTTTGTGTCTGTAAAGATTGTCTATAAAGACTGTCAAGTACTGCTAGATGACTAAGTTAGATAAACAAATTTTGTCCAAGAAATCTCTGAAACAAAAGTCTTTAAGTGTGTGGTTCAATATCCAACCTTCATCCATGATCCCAGACAAAAGTGTCAGCTTCCCAAAATTTAGGTTTGTGAATCAAAAGTCCTTTTCTAATACTGTTTACTCATATATCACCACTCGTTGTAACCAGTTCTGTACTGGTGATTGAGAAAAGAAACTAGCAGCAGACGCGAAGAAACAGGGGGTTGTTTTTTAATTAAATGTATATACAATTAATATATGGAAGTATAATAATAAAAGTACTCTTTATTACGCATTACTAAATTAAAGTCAGGGTATTCTCCACAATTGCTTAGGGATAATTATTCGGCTTATGTTTTAGCAGATAGAATGATAAGTATTTACAATGGATTAAAATATGCATACAAATAATGCTTCTAAAATGCCTTATCTCAAAAGTGTATATTTTTAAAACAAGTATATGTTTTCCCATTGCCATTCAGTACACTACATGAGAACTTTCCCCTTTCAGCCTACAAATATAGTATTTGCACAGCTGAAAATTTATAACTGGAGAGCTCGGCATGACTTTTCCTCCACACAAAGCATCCATGTTATGTACATAATTGTGCTGTGTAGCAGATAGCAATGGACTGAACACTTGCAAAAAAATGAACTCCACTTCTACGGATGTGGAGAATATTACTTCAAATTGCTTCAAAGCAGCTTCTAGCAGAAAGCATCATGCTGCCAGTCATTAAAAGTTAACTTCAAGGGACTCATAGGTGCTGTGTATAAATGAATTTTATTCTATAGAATTAAATTGATCCAAATTCCACAGAGGACAAATATAGAATATGAATAAGTCATTGCCAGTCCAAACATTTCACTACACTGCATGCATAACTGAAATCCACCTGCTTCTTCTCTACTTATGCATCATTTATGTGTTATTTATTTCAATCAGTTGGGGAGTTATAGCTTTATTACTGCATTCCTATTCTACATCTGAGAAATATGATGTGCCTTAATTTGAGAAAAAGCCCATTAGTATGTAGCTTTTATTTTGTGCTGCATACCTTTGTTATTCACAGTAAGGAATTACCCACTGAAGCAGACAAGTAAAACAATCTGTATTTGTTTTATAATAAATTGCATTATATTATGCCCAGAGGCCAGAGTAGAAAGAGTTTGTTCAATAATAAGGTCGGTTCATTAAACATTAGAGTATTGTGTTTTCTTCCAGAGTTACATGCTGATTTCATATAGAGCACTAGTGTTTGCTTCTGTAAGTACATGTTTCTACAGGCATGGATTTAGCATTTTATACACCACCATCAATACTAAAAATGAGGGGAAAACACTTCTCTAAAAAAAATAAATTTATCTGTGTAACTGTAAGTACCTGTGAATTACTAAATTACTTGTTCTGAATTTCAGAGGAGGCAGGGAAAGGGGAAAAGATTGGTGTGTTTATATGTATCCTGTGAAAGAGTATCAGCACAATGTGGAGAGCTTACACCACCATTTTTACTCTCAAATTTCATAGCCTAAAAGTACAATGCCAAAACTGTTCACTGATTTTTGAAACCCAGCTTCAGCTGGACTTTTCTATACCTTTCTGTTATCTACAGTTCATATTTTTTTTCATTCTCTTTGAAACAAATTAAGGTCATTGCACATACACGGATAACTAACAGCATTTCAGCTCCCTAGAATTAATCTGAGCCAACAAAGTTATTTTCCCCTGTATCAGAGAAGTGCCAAGCTTGATATATGGGCTGGACATACAAGCTGTTGAAATCCAGTGTTCTGTTCCTAGCTCACTGCTGAATACTTTTAAAAATCAAATATTCTTCTCGGTCTTATTGAACGGCGTATCACACAAGTTTCAGCTTCTGTTGCTGGTCTGGCACGCATTAGTCTGACAAGTTTTTTCTGTGAAGAGCTGTTTTCATTATGCTCTTTGCAAAGTGTTTTGGAGAAAGCATACAGTATATTTTAATTGTTAAATTTGCTGAACAGCAGTTTGCCAGAAACGTCACAACAGCCTTTTAGAATGACTGTACTAAATGAATGAGGCTCATAACAGCCAGCTATGCTAATTACACTGTTTAGGAAAAGGAAAATACTAACACATATTTGCTTGGTGATGACTAAAGACATGCAAAATTGCAAAACAAGGAAACTGTTATCTTCAAATTTTGTTAGAATTCAAGAACTTTTAAAAAAGTCTGTAAAATTATGTTTCAGAAATGCTAATCCATATGCTGCTTTAAAACCAAAATATATAACTCATGTCAGACAGCCTGGAGCATTTTCTGTCTCCTTCCTCTGCAAAAACAAGCCAAAAGTCCTTATCTCATGGATTGAGCTCAGATTCTGAAGTATATAGACTAAGGGCACCACATAAAAAACAAACTTTCATATAAAGGTAGTCTTACTATTCTGAATGTCATATAATCATTACTTATTCCAAGTTTTACAGACTGTGACTAAATATGGACAGAGACAGACAGAGCCTAGCTTTACTAGAAGAATATCCAGAATATAACAAAATTCAAGTATAAATCACTTATACAGAGAGAAATTAAATGTGTTACATTCATGTCTGATAGGAAGTTTATAAGACCAATTTACAAGTTTGGATTGTTCTTTGGCCTACTTTAACTTAGAAAGAATATTCTAAGGTTATTCTGTGGTTCTAGAATGATTTTTTTGGGGATGCAATCTTCTTTCTTATCTACAAAAACCTTTTCACCCAGATCACAAGGGAGAAAAATTAACTCAATGATGGGGCAAATGATGCAGTTCAATGAATTAATTGCAAACAAAGAATGATCAGAAAAGGTTGTGAATTTCACTGTCTTGGAGAAGTAAATTGACCTTGGCTGTGGGAATGTAAAAGTATTTCTTCTGCAACCAGCTAGAGGTGTCATAAAGTAAATGGTATATTACATAAATTTATCTTTGTTTTGCTTGATGATAACAGTAACACTGTTGGAATTTTTTCTCTTTTATTACCATGAGGGAAATGGGCAAAGATAAGATGAAAGTGGTGGGGGGGAAGGAAGGTGGAACTGAGATGTCTCAAAGATGAAGGTATATGCACGGCAGGTATGTCACTGCATCTGTGGGAGCATTGTGCTTTTTTGGAGTGGCACTGGGAAGAAATGGAGATACTCTACAAATACTGAAATAGCACTAGAAATCCATGTGGGAAAATGACTCAAATTTGATGAATATAATCATAAAAAAATGCAGTAGCATAGAGTGAGAGTATTAAGTAGAATCTATGTTTGAATTAACATTTTCAGTGGCTAACCAATCAAATATATTGCAACTAGACCTCCGAGATCTTTTTCATTTCTGTAATTTATGATATAGTTGCCAAAAATCAACCTACAGAGAAAGAACACAAATAATGGAAGGTTTGAATGGAACTGTTCCCAACCTGACATAATCTATTTTAAGTTATAAATTTGCAAAACGAACTTAAAAAATGTCCAGAAATCTTAAGAGGAGAATTTTGTTGGCTATGAATTTCAGCAGCAGAAAAAAATCAGAACAATTCACTTTTTTACAACATATTTTGGCAGAGATACCATTTAAAAATACTATTCACATGATGAAGAAGAATTTTTAAATTTTTTTAAATTACACTTTGGGGAAAAAAAGCAGTTAGGGAGCATCAGAGGAGAAAAGAAGGCGCCAACCTGTTAGATGCTTCTTTAAATGCAAGAAATTTTCAGGTCGTCCTAAACTGACAAACAACACAATATTACTGGCAAATACTTGTTCCTTTCAGCACTAACCTGCAAACAAGGTAATAGCAGAATGTTTGGGTAATGTGTTTTTGATTCTCATTGTAAATTATTTCAAAAATGTGATTAAACTTTATCCACTACTTTTATTTAGAGGGCAAATTAAATCCAAGTTATGCACAAAGATCTGAAATGAGGTTGTACAGAATCTCACAGTAGGGCCTACCTGAGAGAGTGACAGCATAATTTTAAAAGTATGTATTCAGATGGGAAAAAAGATCAAGGTCTGTAACGCTGGAGGATAGGCAAGGAAAATTTGTAAATACTAGGAAAAGAAAGTTGAAACCTTTCCACCTTTTCCAGGTGGAAAATATAGCCTTTTTGAAGGGCCTCATTCACAAATTTTTTAAGTACCTTCAGGGATAGTGACTCCCCACTTCTGTGGGCAGTATTTTCATGACTTCAGCTCCACCAGCTTTGGTGACCTTCTTTGGATACACTCCACCAGCTCAGTATCTTTCTTCTAGTGAGGGGTCCAAATCTGTACACAGGATTCAAGGTCTAGCCTCAATAGTGCCAAGTACAAAGGAGATTTAGAAAGAAGAATATTATACTGACATTTATCATCGTATTAATATATTCATTTAGAGAATATTATACAGCAAATTGAGTCCTCTAAAATCACTATATATTTAAAATTTAGCATTATTAATTTGTATTTGTAACCTTAAGAGTATTAATAATAAAATTAATTAATAAAATATTAAATTAATAATTTGTGCATCAATGAGTTTCTATATCATGCTGCTTATTTACACTTATTTGTCTTATTCAAGTGCAAATAATGAACAGAATGCAATGAGAATGTTAGATGTCTCTATCATAAAGTCATTGAAGAGGAAATTTTGGTGAAAGGTGAACTTTCCTTGGAAAAGAACCTGAAAAGTTCCAATAAGGTATTGAAACCAAGGAGATAGTTTTGCAACTTGCAGAGGTCAAGAGTTCTTTGCAAATGAATCAAGCATAAAATACACTTCTAATTTTTTTTTTTTGGGGGGGTGGGTAAAAAATATTTTAATTTTCATCAAAAAACAGTGGAACAGCAATGATCATGTTATTGTGCATCTAATTAGATGATAGCCCAGAGTATCTCAAATAAAGGTTTTATGCTGTAGCTCTAAACAAATTCTTGAGCTGTACCCACAGATACACTGGTAAATAAACACATGTACATAGTATCTAAGAAAACCTGAAAGATATTTTTGTAAGGATTCAATATGTTAAAGTAGGACATCAGTGCTAAGAAATGAATATAAGTATAAAAACCTTATTACTGGATTATGGTGTTAGTGTTTGCTGCCTTTAATCCTGTTTTGATAGTTGCTAAATTCAAACATACACACAAAAATTTGAAGAAGTTATTACAAAAATATACAAAATATATACAAGGATATTTTTAAACTGAAGAATATGAATTTTATTTTACAAATATACATTTCTACTAAATCTCTGGCCAAAACTTATTGCCTGTTTCATGGAATTATTCTTTTGACCTGTTAAGCCATTAATTTATATTCCAGACATTCAAGATTTTATGCCAGAATAATGACCCTGTTCTCTCTCCCTTCAAATCCTAGATTGAGGCATAAATTTATTGTGATTGAATATGCTTTCTCTGAATAACATGTGGTAGCCCTGCAGAACCTTTTTGTCAGAATTTGGTATAATCTTTCACGTTATTCTGCTATAATCAGGGAGAGGCATAAACTGCTGCATTAAAATAAAATCAAAGGAAGCCATGGTGGTTGAATTATTATGATGACTAATTGTTAGAAAAAGAGACAGTTGTCTTTTTTTTTTTTTTTTCCAATACTGCCAGTAGTATTTCCCTCTTAGCATTTCCAGAATGGAGGCAGCTACAGAATTTCTAAAACGTCTCTGGTTTAATTTTGTTTAAAAATAAACAAAGACAAGAATAAAAAAAAATCTGCTGCTGGTATTGTCAAGAAATATTTTTTCTATGCTTCTTCATATACTTAACATTTTTCAAGGATAATTTTGCTTGTGTGTTATGGCATATTGTTATGTATTTTTGTGATATCTTATTAAGTATTTATTCTCATTCAGTGAGCACGCCTTTATAGTGATCAAAACCTACTTAATGATGAGGGCATCAAAAATGAACATTCCAGCAAATGCACTTATCGCTTATGTCAAGTCAATTCAAGTGGTTTTTCATCCCTTATCTCTGTCATGACTTAAACTGCCCTTGCCCATAGCAGAAATAAGGTTGTCAAACTAAATTTTCAAATTTATCAGTTAAAAGTCTGTTTTTAGGACACTCAAAGTTATCTGTGTTAAATTAATTGCACAAATGCAGAGATCTCTGCTTTATCTATGTGCTTGGCTGTAAAACCATCAGCTGTGTTTCAACTCACCGTTAAGTCTGACAAGGAAAATAAGGATTAACAAATATTACAAAAATGTTAAAAATGCAGTGTAGTGACTTGACCTTGGCTAAATTCTAGGTGCTCATCAAGCTGCTCTGTCACTCTCCTCCCCAGAAGGATGAAGGAAAGGAGAGAAAATAAAATAGAAAGAAACTCATGGGTCAAGATAAAAGTAGTTTAATAAAGCAAAACCAAAGGCTGCTTGCAGAAGCAAATGAAAACAAGATTTATTCTCTAATTCCCATCAGCAGGTGATGTCCAGTCACTTCCCAGAAAGTAGGACTTCAGTATGCACAGCACTTACAGTAATTTCATTATTACAAACCACACCATTTTGACTAAAATTTTGTTCCCACCCCGGAAATGTGGCTTACACTCAGGGGCAGCTAATATGTGAATAATTTTCTGACATTTCCAACCCCGGAAGTGCCAGCCAGGATGCTGAGCCGAGCAACTGCCAGTAAAACCCGGCTTTTCACGATTGTTACAAATTGGTTACTCTGTTTCGCAACGAGTGGAGTCAGGCTCCATGCCAGCAGTGCAGGGAGGGGGAGGGGAAGGCGGGGGAAGGTGGGGGAAGGTGGGGGACTCCCTCCTTCAGTCAGTGCAGCCTGGGGGAAAGACAGAGGGCCCCGTGCTGCCAACCCCGCTGCCCGGGGGGAAGGCGGGGGCCCCCTTCCCCTCCTGCCACCGCCACCGCGGGTGCCAGTGGGCTCTGTGCCCTCCTGCCACCATGGGGCAACGCTGGGCCAAGGTGAGCGAGCCCAGCGGCAGCGGCGGCCAGCCCTGAGTGGCCCCGCCGAGCGGCAGCACCGAGCTGGGCCACCTGGCCCCGTCGGCAGCCCCGAGCGGGCCGAGACCTCACGGCCTGAGCCGAGCCAGTAAACCCTCCCGATCCCGAGATTCTGTTACTATTTGACAACTTTGTTGCACGCGGGTCCTCGCTACAAACGACAGAGTGGCATATAATTGGGTACGGCTTGTGTATGAACAAAGAACAAAATGTTGCCGACACCCAGAGATGCAGCTTATAGTCAGTGTGGCTTGTAATCATGAAATTACCGTACCTGTCAGACAGACATCGTAATAATGAATGCCCCTATTCCTCCTCCTTTCTCTGAGCAGTCATCACATGGTATGGAAATCCCTTTGGTCAGTTTGGGTTAGATGTCCTTCTTGTGTTCCAAGATTTTTCCTACCCCCAGACAACTAGTGAGGTGCAATGTAAGAGAGCTGTGTCAGCACTGCTCAGCAGTAGACAAAATACTGGTGTATTAACAAAACCAATCCGGCTAACTGCATAAAGCACAGTGGTATGGGGACTGCTATAGAAAATAAATTCCATCTCAGCTAAACCCAACACATTATTTTTATTGGGCATTCCTTGATAGGAAAAGAACAAATATCACTTCAGATTCACTGCACTTGAGTAACAAAAACCTGCAATGTTCTGAAATATTTTCCATTAATTTTTATGTAATTAATGTCTATTTCAGAACAAGATTTCTTGATATTCCAGCTCTACCATAAGAGATCCCTGGAGGTTAGAGATGGTTAACTCCCACCTTGTATTTCAGTCCATCAAAAAATTGAATCATTTACTCTCCATGGGAATCAGTTCCCTTGAAAACAATCTCTCTTCATCCAGCTGTTGAAAAGTAGCCTTTAAAATGAACATTATGGAATTTCACATTTCAGCAGCTAATTGTAGTGAGACTGGTGATAACATGACAGAGGATTTGGCATTTTCCTTGAAGACATATCAAGTTTTCATTAATTAGACTTCTTGTTCTTCATTGTTGATTACCACTCCCACCTGCAGTAACATCAATAGGTATCAAATAAAATGTTTGAAAATATTAACAATACATTGTTTTAGTAGATTAAATGCAACCATCACAAGTAACAAAGTTGTTTATGTTCTGCTTTGGTTTTTGATGAATGGCATCAGAAATTAGCAATAAGACAGCATCACGAGAAAAAGGAGAAAGGATTAATTTTATATCCATTTCCTATTTTCAGTCCTGTTCTTATCTTGGAATTGCACATATTTTGTCCCAAGTTCTGCTCCTATTATAGATAGCCTTTCAATTGTCATGAGACTACATAAACTTATTGTCATTTTTCTTTTAATTTTAAAGAGGGATCATTTATTAAGAAAATTAAGCAAAACACTGTGGAAATAAATTATGTATTACAATTGCAGGCAAAAAAAAAAGATTTAAACACTTACAGAAAACCAGGAAAAACCGATTGGTTTAAGACTGTAAAACTCTTATCTGTCATGATCCATTAGGATCCGTTTCCCGAAGGAAATTTAGCAGGGGTGAAATGGTGGTGTGGTGGCATCTTTGCCAATAAACAGATGCTTACCCAGCCTTTCTCACTCCCTATCCTCAGCAGGAAAGAGGAACAAAATAGGATGAAAAATCTTGTTGCCTGGACCACCTGCTACCAAAACTTTGCCATCTACACCCAGTGCAGGTGTGAATAATATTCATTTTTTCGATCTTTGCTATAATGTGTCTAGACACTCTTCTCAGAACTCATACTGACATTTTGGGTTTTGCACCATTCCCAGTGCGTACCCATGGATTCATGTTTGTGCATCATGAGTTAGAGTGAGGAAAAGGAACCAGATGCTTAGTTAGGGTGATGTCAAACATAATTCATAACATTTACTACTACTCTCTTTTTTTGTTGGTTTGGTTGTTTTTTTCACACAGTCTAGTTTTATTACATTGGTAACACTGACTATGACTTTGGAAAACACAAATTTATTAGGCTAAAAGTGACCATGCTATCTCATTATAAGTGAGGGAGGCAGACAGTACTTACATATTAGCAGTCCCAGAAGAACGTGGATAGCATTTTGGATGACTGCACGTTTTAATTAATGAAACTGTGATATTAATCTCTGTGCGATATTGAATATACATTTATACCTATAGCTAAGGGGCTTACCCTGAGCTGCAACAAAGACTCCCTTTTCCAAACCTAAAAAACTACCTCTGGATTATTTTGGTGTACAGATGCAGCTAGAGAGGACAGTTTAATTGGTTTGTTTTCTGGGAGAGAGAAATATTTACTGTCCTATTTAGCCAAAATGGATGAACATTACAGTGATTACATGATCATCCCAAAATAAGGCAGATGCCATAACCAGGTGTCATTAGTCACCTGTTAATGCTATGACTTTGGACTGTCCCAAATATAGAAGCTAAATGGAAAATAGAGTACCACACTTAGTTTCTGAAGCAGGCAAAAATAACAAGTGCCTGTTTACTTTTTACTATAACATATAGTCCATTATAAGGAAAATTTGCAAAATAGGTATAAAACTTATTGAATAATAGCATGCTTTAGCATTCTTATCTAAGACAAACTGGCTTGGTTGTCATGATGTATTTTCAATGTAATGGTAGTTTAGAATGTTTACATGCATTTTTACACATAGAAAAGATTCTTGTATTAAATGCTCTTCATATTGAATGACAATGACCAACATAAAATGGTAAATGTTCTGCTCTGGAATTCATCAGCATTTCCTAAAGTTTTTCAGCGGTTCTTACTCGTGTAGAACAGCAGATGAGCATGTGTGGCATCTGATTATTTTTCTAAGTGTTCTCTTGACAATAGCCTTTATGTCTTCAAGGTAACAAAGCAGAAGATTTTTTGACACTTGAATTATGCAAAAACATTCTTACGGCAATTGAAATAGAAATCAATAACACAAAAGTAGAAGTGTATTATTTACATTTTATATACTAAATGTGAATATATTTTTTATTTTCATTTTTAACTTAATATTGGTAGCAAAAATGTATTTTTCTTCCAAAATCTATACAAAATGCCTCCGTTTTTCCTGTAGATACTGGGAAGAATTAATCGACTTCCTTTTTAAATTTTCTTGTAAATGTCAAGTCTGTGACCATGTCTCATCCAGAGGAGATAAGGTATCTTTAGCTCCTTCAGTATTTCCACCTGAATAATGTTTTTTAGTCAGTACTTCTGTATGGGTACTGTTTTCTAATCATCTGCTAATTTTAAGTCCTCTTTTCCAAACTCTGCCAGTGCATTGAATTCTCAGAATATGGTGTCAAAAACTCAGTGAAGACTATTTGTGCAAGATATACCATTACCTATTAGAACAGGAGGATTTCACACATTACAAATGCCCTTTTACTTCCTAGCTTGGTATTTACTCTTCTTATAACTTTATGACAATGTTGATCAATGTCCTTTTTTTTTTTTTTAATTTTAATCACAATTGTTTCTCCAGGATTGCTCCTGACTAGTCATTTCTCATCTTGGTTTTATGTAGCTGATTTTTGCACCTAAATATGGAATTTTTCATTTTACCTTCTTAGACTGTGACTTACTTTTTCAACAATGTCTCCAAATTTTCCAGGTCATTTTACATATTAATTTCCATATCCAACATGGAGGAAGTCTGTCACAAATACGAGTGTCTGAAAATTAACAAGAATACTTCCTATGCCTTTATCCTAGTTGCCAATCAAAACACAAATACTACTGATGAACTAGAAAAGCTTCTGGATCCTAGAAAGTACATCTTTTTGTCTGAGAACTGACAACAGCCTAAGAACAAATTTTCTTGTTTCTTCTTCCATTTGAAATAGTTTGATTTTCTTATTTCTCTTTCTGAGACATCTCCTACTTCACAGGTAACAAAGTTTTATAAGGATGGATGCTCTTTAGTTTAGATTGAAAATTATAACAAAAAATATTTTGATCATATATATTTCTGAAAAGAAACTAAACTGGTTATTATTCATCTCTCAACATCTAACTGCTTGAAAATTATTCCACTCAATAACTGCCTGCATTCCATATGTACTTCCCTCTATTAAGTATAGGCACAAGGCTTCTTTTGTTCTAGTCTTCTTGAACAGGTTCCTTTCCTCTATGGTTTTTAAAAGAAAGTGGATGTACAGTAATTTGACGACTATAAGGTGCACCCTTTTAACTAAAATTTTGGCCTGAACCTGGAAGTGCGCCTTATATATGGGCAAAAGTTCGGAAATTTGCCAACCTGAAAGTGTGAGCCATGAGCTGCAGGGGGAGCCGGCAGGGCCGTGGGAGCCAGGTGGAGGCGAGTCCAGGGGCCGGCGGTGTTGCGGCTGCTGGGTGCATGGGGGCCTGGGGGTCCGCGGCGCTGCAGCTGCTGGGTACAGGCGAGCCCATGGGCCGGCAGAGCCGTGGCTCCTGGGTACAGGCGAGCCTGGGTGCCAGCAGAGCCGTGACTTCTGGGTGCAGGGGGGCTGGCAGAGCCGTGGGTCCTGGGTACAGGCAAGCCCAGGGGCCCCGTGGCTGCCGGGTGCAGGCGAGCCCAGGGGCCCGCGGCGCCACTCCTGCTGGGTACAGGCAGGCCCTGGGGCCTGTGGTTGCCGGGTGGAGGTGGGGCCTCGGCCAGCAACCGTGCGGGGGGAGCTGGGGGTGGATCCTCACTGCAAAAAAAAAAAGTGCGCCTTACAGTCTGGTGCACCTTATGGTCGTGAAATTACTGTATTCTTTTAGAAACTCCATGGTGAATTTCACCATGAACTGATTTGAAAATATCTAACTTACTCTCTAAAGCACTCTCTAAACTGCTTTTTTTCTGTTTTACCACTATGTCCTTGATACTGCTAGTCAGCTAATCAAAACTGACTTATTTTGTGAAGACTGAATTTAAAAGATGTTAAGCATGCTGTCTCCTCAGCACTAGCTTTTCAGTCCTGTTTTCAGCAAGTCAACATATCTGTCATTTCCAGAAATATTTGTGAAGAAACAATTTTTATATTACCAAGTTATGGGATTTTTAAAAATACCATTTTATCATCACTTATTGCATGACTTAACAAAGTTTATTTTATAATAGTCATCTGCACAGCTCAAATTTTCCATACTTTTCCATTTTGCAGGATTTCTCAATATATCCCAGCTGATCTCTCCCGACCATCCTAGCTTTATGCTGGTTGAAATATTTTGCAGTTATACCCTTGATTTTGTTTAAAGAACCCAAACTGCCCTATTTTTTTCCCCCATGTGTTTACCACAGAAACGTCTTCACTTGTTTTTACTGCTTTGAAGCCTTTTTTTTTCTCTTCCCTGTTTCTGACTCTATATGATTCTGCTTTCACATTCTCAGCAACAGCAAAACATCAGAAAGGAAATTTTTCTGGGACTGGGCCCACACATTACCTGAAATGAACCATCCTCAATGAGCAGCTCTTTCACGGCCAGGATTCGAGGTCTCTTTTTACAGCCAGAATACCAGCCTAAAGTGATCCTTCTGGCATCTGTATTTAGGTGTTAGTCATAGAAGCATTCTGTATGCAGCTCACTTTAAGAACGTGAATTGAAGTTGGTTCACCTACATCTCTAGGTTTTTCTCCATACTCGATAGAGATCAACTTTTGTTTTGCAATTAAGAACATACTTTTTCTAGTGAATAAAAATACTTTCTTCAAAGTGTGACTGTCTTTTTCGCTGGAATTTGGACTACTATGAATATAAACATTTTTGTAATTTTGAAAAGCTAGGGGTTTTGTATTTGAAACTATCTCACAAGGAGAAATTATATTATCAACACCCTTTTATTTTTTAAAATGGAAACAAGAATAATAGAAAAAGGATGGCATAGTCTTGAAAGTTGAGTTTCTGGTAAAATTACATGAGAGTTTTCTCCATGGTTTTACAATTCCCAATTGCATTGCAAAAATATTCACTAGAGATAAAATGTAAATGGGGAAGAACATCTCTTTATCTGAAGAGAAAAATAAGTTCTTATACGCATCCTTTCACTCTAACTGAAGAGACATTTCCCCCACTTTTCCACTTCCTTCTCCAGAAAATAATGAATAAGCCTAAATAGCAATGGTTTTCTTTTTCTTTCTTTTTTTTTTTTTTTTCCCACAGCTCAATCACACAAAGGACTTTTTCCTTACATTTTCAGAAACAAGATGAATTTGTGTCTAAGTGGGTGGAAATCTCATCCTAGTCAAGATACTGAAAATGTCTATCAACTATGTCCAAATTTAGGACATGTTCACAAGGTAGGCAAAGACGACAAAGATCACCTTGAGGATATTTAGAAGAAAGTCTGTCATCTGTAAAACTGAAATGATAACAACCATTAACTACTAGGGATGTGTTTCTTGTCAATTTCTGAAAAAGAAAATGCAGTTACTAAAAAGATAAAATGTGACTGTCAGGTTGAAAAAACAAAGAAACCAGAAAACCCAAGAACATAATGATAAAAATAACCAACAATGCAACCAACCGACCAAAACCCTGCAGATAAAAGGGAAAAAGAAACCTACCATACTCACACACACAAACACACACACACACAAAGATATTTTTAACATATGGTGAAGTCCCATTTAATATTTGCTTTATTTTTTCTTTTATTCTAGTATACTATTCAGAGACAACATTAAGCATAGAAAGAAATAATGGCCACTTCTGTTCAAAGCAATTACCTTAAAACATATAATTAAGCAAGTACATTATATATGTGTGTGTCTATATATTTATATAATTTATATTATGGAAATAATTTTTAGTTCAACATTCCTTATTAATGCCTGAACTTTTATGCAAATTACGTGAGTCAGAAATTCTAGCCCTCTCCATGAGACATTGCACACACAAAAAAGGAATATTGTCCCTTTCCCAAATTGCTCAGAGTCCACAAATATTAACAGGCAGGTCCTCAAATATCTTAAAGTATAAGACAGGTGGGAGGTATTTACAGATATTTTGATAAGTAGAAGCCCCAGAGCATCGGCAGGATTGTTGAAAACATGGTTTGATTGACAAAGAAAGCTCCAGGGACTGAGAATTCTAAAGATTAACAACATAGTGACAGTTCTTTTGAACAAAAACACTAGAAATGAGAATGGAAATTAGTTTTGCTCATAAGAGAGAACTCCTTTGGGAAGTCAGGGAGGGAAGTCCTATGTTAGTGCCTGCATTAAATCTCCTTTCACATTTAATTTCCTTTCTCTGAAAAGTAACTGAAGCAAAACATGCTTTAAAGACCATTTTTGGCTAGAAAATGGTAAAGTGAACATCTCAAGAAACCTTCAATGAGGCTGATATGAAAGCCACAGACACATGAGTATGGTAAGACTTTATTTCTTCAAAAAGTTTTCACAAGTTTTGGGAGAGACTAGAATGCCCCAGGTGTACGAACCATCAAACAAAATTTAAACAGTTAAATCAGAATATACTACCAACCTAAAACCAAAAAGCTATCATGATCAGTGACTGGTCCTTTATCCTTTTTAGCTGATGAGAATCACGACAGAATATATTTCAGCAAATGAGCATCTACCTGAGTATGTAGGTGGGTGCAAGTACACTTTAATAACACAAGAGACTTCAAATTAAAAGCATCATGCAAGAGAAAAAAATGTTGTTAATGATAAAAATAACAATGGTAAGATAAGGATATTTAGTTGCCATGGGTTAGAAAAATGAATTCTTTTAAAAATACATTAACTTGGAAGAAGTCTTGTAAGTATTTCATGTGTGTTCATCCCTAGTATGCTAGATAACCATTTTTTTACCAGATTAGAAAAATCCAACAAAAATCCCAACAATAACTAAATCACAGGTTCACAAATGCAAAAAATTTCTGCATTTGAATGCCTGTTCAAATAGGGCATCTTGGTGCATGTTATTAAAGGCTCAGTGTTCTTTTACATCTGCATTGTATATAGAACAACAAATAAAGATTTACTTTAATGAAACTTATAAATTTTTGGTATAGCTGGATTCCATTATGCACAAGGTATGAGCCGTTTCTGAGGAAGAACAGTTCAGTTTTTCATGCCTATAAAAAGAACCATCCACTGAGCCAAATTTCCTCAGACCCTAGGAGAAAAATCAGCAGGGGTAAGGAATGTGTTGGCTGAAAATGCTTTTAACAGTTAGTCTGGCAATTGGCTGTGTTGTTAATGTTTGGCTGGACCAAGCTGGCCTAACCTATTGCCAGCATAGCTCAGCATAAGAATTACTACAGCAGTGTAGAATGCAAATAAGTTTCACAGGAGAACAAGAAATGCACATTAAAGAGAAAATTTAAACATCTATGTATATGTGCTTCAAAAAATATGATGTATTTAACTCTGGACCAAAAAGTTTGTGTCAGAAAACACAGTCCAATGGATATGTTTACATGAACACTCAGAGATGCCTAAAATATCAGTAAATATTTAGAGTTGATCAATATTTTGATGGCACTGACCCAGATAGACTACTGTAGATTTATACTTTCTAAAGAACACTTATGGGCTCTTACTAACCTGAATAACTTGGAGTGTCATTTGCATGCATTCACAGTCAGCTTGTAAAGAATCCAGCATGGAATTTATGTTTATACACTTTGCTAATATCAAGGAATTTCTAAGCCCCAGTGTTCTGCTGGAGCTTATCTTCCCCGCTAAAACACCTGAGAGGTTGTGGAACTTATAGATGCCATCAGAATAGTACTCAATTCCAATATTTATGCTGTACTATGCTTTACTAAATTATATATTTTATAAATGTGCATTCCATTCAAGTGAAGAGTTCAAGAAAGAAACTAAGTGTTTGGGAAGATCTAAGTGTTCTTTTTGGGTTATTTGATTGGGGTTTTTTAAATTTCTCAATTACTGCCTGCAAACATCTTGATATGTGCTGCAAGTTAGAGTTCTTCAAAGCAACACTATTATCAGTGAGACAATACTTGAATGGCTATTATCATCTTTTCCAACTGGATTTGACAACTATTAAACCTCAAAAAAGACAAGCTTAACAGGAAGCATGACTGTGAATGTTGCATGTAGTATTGGTTCTGCTGCTCTAAAGACCATAATATAAAATTAAATTAATTCACTTGAATATGGAAATAAAATTCTAATTGGTTTCACATTTCAAGTGTTTACTATGCCACAGGTTTTTTAATGCTATTAGCACTATGTGTATAATGGGGAAAAAATATATGCTATATGTTGCCAAATCATATCTTTTATTAATCTGTGTTTCTTGATTATTTATGTGGAAGGAAATTTAGCATGTCATAATACTAATTTTTCATTTTGAATTCTATCTTTAATCAGGCTAAATAAAACACAGCTCAAATCTGAAGCTTAGTAATTTGTTTAATTCAATGGCATTTCAGTATTTTTTGTAACTGCCTACAAAGAAAAAAAATATTATTTACACAGTTTTACTGGAAATGTTACATGTAAACTAGAATTTTAAAATGTTTTTGATGTTTAGACAGGATAAAACTAGAATTTTAACCAGACAGGGAACAAAATTTTGTCAATGTATGTAAAAAGAGAATAAACTGTCCAAAATTATCAGAAAATACCTATTTTACAATGTGATTTAAATAATAATTAATCTATTCAAGAATTATCAACTTCACAAATTACAATCAATTTAATTCCAAGTCATGTTAAATCAAATGCAGGAAGAATCTCACACAGAAAACACAATCTAATTTTTCCTGTCCCTTTAGGTGTCAAGAGGACAAGGTCGTATTTTGCACCCCTCACATAGCAGACAGGTTGGTCACATGGAGTTTTAGTTTGTCTATTTGTTTGATTATTTTCTTGCAGTTTAAACATAAAATAATAATTAGAGTGTATTATTGCAAAAAGGGGAGATAGCTCAGCAAATTCCATTACTACAAAGATACACAACTTTGTTCTAAAAGCATCTGTAGCATTTTGAAATTCATTTGATAGCCTCTGAAAACCAGTGGCTTGAAAAAATTTAGTGAAGCAAAATTTTCTGCAGTCAATTTACTTCCCGTGGCGAAAGTTAAAGTGCAAAAGTTCAAGTGCATTTCCTGCTTTATGTTAGCCAATGAAAGAAGAACATAAGGAAAAAAAGAAACCTTACATAGAACACATTAGGAAATTAATTTTAACAAAAGTTCCATCTAGATTTTATCTAAAGCTTTACCTCAAGTTATAACTTTACAAAACTTTAAAGCTCTAACTTATATGGCAACCTGTAGTATGAAAGTTTTCTCAAGGATATAAAGTTGGCACTCATTATAATTTTTATGTTATTTGAAAAATCTGTAGACCTATGGTTTATGAGAAGAGCATATTTCATATTGTTCATATTGTTATTTCATTCCCATGTCACTCAAAGAAATATCTTGTGTCAGGATACAACAACTTCTGGGATTAGAGGACTGTATTCTTATAGGGTTTTATTCAGACATCATATCTAAAGGTTCAAATTATCTAAAGATTTGTACTTGAGTTCTCATGCTCAATGTTATCATGGCAGTCATGAATAGTACATACAAAGAAAAAAGTCCCTTTTATTTCTTGACTATCTGGTTTAGAAGCATGAAGTAATCATCTTATTATACTCTATTTAATATTTAACTGCACTATCCTTGTGTTATTACAGTAACACTTCACATTTCAGAAAATAACACCACAAGGTTTACAAATATTATAACAATTTCCTTATATTTCAGAGTTAGCTGTCATAAGTAAGAGGGTTGATTTTCAGTTTTGTAGAGGAGAAATGGGAAAACCATCAAGATAAGGGCTCACATGGTCGTTTACGTGGCTAACTGTATAAAAAGAATTTTCTTCTCTATTAAACACATTCACTAATGAAAGACACAGTACTAAAAATGGCTAATTTATATTAATGATCAGTCAATAATATCATGCAGAAAAAAGGGGAAAAAAACCAGAAAACAGTAAAAGAAGAGAATGACAAAGCAGTAAAAAAGTTTTAAAAATCAAATAAGAAATCAGTGCACATCAGCTGATGATTTAACTGAAATTAAACAAGGAAAATGCATTTTCTTGTATCAACTCTTCCAGGTGGAATATCACAAAACTTCTAAAAGCAAGTAGGAATGAATCGTGCCTAAGTCCCTGAAGTTCATGCTCACACAGCAATCTCTTCTAAGCTATGATCCCTTTCACATGATATTTCATACAGTGAAGCTTTATTTATTTGAGCAAATACCCGCAGCTACGTCTAGAGGAGTGCCTTAAGCAATGGTGGGACTGGAGCACAGCTGCTCAGCTAAACAAAAGTCAGAACATTTTTTCAGATGTAAGGGTAGAAATCCAGCATGCTTTTCAGCAGTGCCAGCTGTCACGCTTCCAGACAAATCACAGGCAGTTTTAGGGGTTTAGTGCAGATCAGGGATCATTCATAAAAGGTTAAATGCAGTTATTTCAGAGACTGGGTCAGTTTAATCCCATAGTCACAACCAGATTCTGACAGAGGCTCTTTTCTATATTGTTTATCATTATACACCTAATATATATACTTACCCTGCATGCAGCATTAGAGCTTCTGAAAAGCACAGCTGAGGGCACTTGGTCTACTCAGGCTGGAGAAGAGGAGCCTGAGGGGAGACTTCATTGTAGTTACAAATTCCTCCTGAGGGGAAGAGGAGCAGCAGGCACCGATCTCCTCTCTGGTACTCAGGGACAGGACCCGAGGGAATGGCCTGAAGCTGTGCCAGGGGGATATTTATGTTGGTCGTTAGACAAAGATTTTTCACCCAGAGGGTGGTTGGGCACTGGAACAGGCTCCCCAGGGAAGTGGTCACAGCATCAGCCTGACAGAGTTCAGAAGTGTTTGGACAGTGCTCTCAGGCACAGGGTGTGACTGTTGGGGATGGTTCTGTACAGGGCAGGAGTTGGACTCGATGATTCTTGTGGTCCTTTCCAACTCAGCTTATTCTGCAATTCATCATTTACAATGATGAAATTTTAACAAGTTCACCCTGAGTTTTCTCTGTGCTTTGGGGAAAACTGTCTAACAGAGTATCATCAAAGTGATGTATAATTCATGCAGATTACATGTTTCCATAAGAAAAAGTTAACTGGGGCTATATTCCTGATTTCAACATCTCTTCTCCAATAATAAAATCTTAATTTAGCTACAAGGAGATCATTGAGAAGCAGCAAAATATTAAAGTCATGCAGAACTACCATCTCTTCCACTGAAAATCAAAAAGGGCTGAACCCCCAAGTACAAAAAGTGGAGATTTTCAGCATTTCCATATTAGCAATGCATTATTCCAAATAATGTGCAAATTGAGAACTATTCACAGAAGGCATCTTTATGCATAATTTAAAACTGTAAATAACTTTAAGCTTTTGACAATTTGATAAACCACAGGTCATGGTAAAAAGAGGCAGTTAGATTGGTACCCACATATAATATAAAGTTATATTAAATGTATGTATATAATATAAAGTTATATTATATGTATGTATATAATATAAAGTTCTAACCTACCCATATTTCAAGAGTTTTATAATAAGTAGGATGCTACATCTACTTTAGAACTGTTTAATATAAGATTCTAGAATTTATTCTTAATTTCTCCAGGTTTTCACAAGACATTGTAAACTGCTTCCAAGTCCTGTAGAGCTACTGTTACAGGAGAGTCCTTATTCTATGGATTAAGAGCACCTTTCACACAGTGTTAACCCAGGATGAAGGCCTCTTAAAGGTATAGAAAAGACAGCGATAATTTTAATTTACACTTACACCACCTTTTACTTAGTTTTTAAATATATCGTAAGCTTCCATGCAACTTTTCCTCATTGTATTTCCTGTTTTAATTTTGTCTTTACATATTTTTGAGTGTATATTTCTTTTAATATATATGTATATTCTCTAATACAAATAGAGAAAAAATTCTATAGAAGAAAAATATGAAACATATTTTTTCACTCCAATACTATATTTAAGGTGCTGACATAAAACTTCATGTTATTCAGAAAAGCCACTACTATTTTATAGCAAGATGTATAAAGAGTGTGTCATGAAGAGATTTGACTCAAAAAATGTTAACTGCCTCCGGCCTTTGCTGAAGTTTAGAGAAAAAAGACAATAAAACTCTGCTGAGATAACACATATTATTCAAAGACATGTGATAGGTTCTAAAGGAAAAAAATATTTTTATTTTAGAAGATTACAGTAATTTCACAATTATAAGCCGCACCATTTTGACTAAAATTTTGGTCTGAACCCGAAGTGCGGCTTGTAATCAGGTGCGGCTTATATATGGACAAAGAACGAAAAGTTGCTGTTTTAGGAGGACAGGTGTCTGCTGAGAAAGGCAGGAGCTTCTCTTTGAAATGGAGAATGTAAACCCCCTCCCTCCAAATTATTATAATTTTGAAATCAAGGGGCTTTCAGGCAAAAATATGGGAATTAGGAATAACAGTTCTTTTCTAGGGAAATTAAAATAAAAATACAGTACTACAAAGAAACAAACTCCAAACCCTGACAAAGACAGAGTACAACCTGACATCCCGTCAGACAGGGTGTTGGTAGCAGTCCCATTAAATGGTGGCTGCATCCTCCTGCAGTGACAGATGTGGCTCAGTTGGAGCAGTGCTCCTGTACAAGGTGCAGTTTCCCTCCGGAGGTCCAGTGGTGATGTGGAGAAATCTGGTTTTCGTCTGGAGTCCAGTGGAAAAAGGGGCTCCCTTAGTGTCCCAAAACCTCTGTTTTTATCTTGGTAAGAAATGTTGGGCTCTTTCCCCTGGCTGGAGCAACTTCCAAAGGTATGAAGTAATTTTATCAGTCCCACAGTGGGACTCAGTGGCCAATAGCAGAAAATGACTGGCTGGAGGAAGGATGGGTTGTGAAAAGATAAAGAACAATGCCCTGCCTGGTTTCAACGGATGGGCCATTAGCAGAATATCTGCCACAGAGATAAGGATCACTGCCCCTACCCTCAACAGATTGTGATAGAATAGCTACCTTTTATCACACTCTGTATTGTAACGTGCGGCTTATAATCAGGTGAACAAAGAATAAAAAGTGGCTGAAACCCGGAAGTGCGGCTTATACTCAGTGCGGCTTATAATCGTGAAATTACTGTACAAGGAAAGTACTTTTATTTGTACTCCATCTAATTTTGTTACAAAAAAATCTGATCTACTGAGAATTTTCCATCCAAATAAGGGACTTCAATTATCACTTGGAAAACAGGTGACATTCAAAGCTGATATATGGAAAACCCACATCTGGCAGTCTATATTTGAATGTCAATAATACATGTTATTCCAGTGAGAGGAGACCTTGCCTGAGGAAGAAAAATTCTAAGCCTGTAAGAAGACAATTTCTTTTACAGCAAATGGAGAATTATTTACCCATGTTTAAGATTTTCTTCTTGTGATTTTCAGTTATAACAACTGGGTCTAGCAGAATGTGTTTTTAATATGCCTTTGCTAATGGAGTAAAGAACTGGTAAGGACAAGTCATGTAAAAGTAAAGAGAAACAAAGAAATAAGGAATCATTACTGTAGTACTTCACATCACATCATTTGTAACAGAATCTGATTCCAAAACCTCCACATAAAGAAGAGAAAGAACCCTCAAAAAATCTTTTAAGTGTGTGGAACTTAATTACTGGATTTAAGGTAAGTGCCAAGTTAATACAGTTCTAAATGTTAAGCAATCTGCATGTGGGGTTTGTGACTTTTTACTTTTTATCTAAAATACTAAATAATATCCCCTTTGTAGATCTTGATATTTCTAAAATAGTTTATGATCGTGACTAAGGTGAATTCTCAAGTTATTAATATTGTTTCCCTGCCATCTTTTGCAAAGAAAAAACTAATTCTGACACTCAGTGATGTAGGCAGACCCAAGAAAGAACAAATTCAGAGAGCTGAGTTAGAGCCCCACAGTTGAGGCAGGATGATGAGGTTAAAAAATCAACATTTCACTCCTTTATTCTATTTAACAGTGTAAGTATTTGTTCTTACAAGCGTGGTCAGCAAGCATATTTTAAAAATACTACAGGTCTCATCAGAATCATAGAATCGTGGAACCATTAACTTTGGAAAAGACCTCTGGTTCAAACTTTTTGTTGAACACCACCATGTCAACTAAGTCATAGTACTACATGCCATCTCCAGTTGTTTCTTAAACTTTGCAGGGGTGCTGAATCCACCAGCTACCTGAGCAGCTCAATCAAATATTTATCGTTCTTTCAGTGAAAAACTTCTTCCTAATGTCCTGTCTGAACTTCCGCTGGTATAGCTTGACACTGTAGGCTGATTGACTCTCAAGTGGCTACCACCTCCTTTCAGGTGGTTGTAGAGATGGACAAGGTCAGCACTGAGCCTTCTTTTCTCCAGGTTAAACCAACTCAGCTCCTTCAGCTGCTCCTCACAGGACTTCTGCTTCAGACCCTTTTCCATCTTCATTGCCTTTCTCTGGATTTGCTCCAGCACCTCAATGTTCTTGTAGTGAGGGGCCCAGAACTGTAAACAGGACTTGAGATGTGGCCTCATCAGTGCTGAGTACAGGAGGATTCCTTGTTTGTTGTATCAGGAAAGGGATAGTGTGAGTGAAATGGCAGACACTATGCAAGACTTTCACCTTACTTAAAGAAATAGAGCCAGTTTAAATAAATTAAAGACTTATATGCAGAGAAAACAACCATTAAGTTCCATGCTTGCAAAACTGGAGGGATTCTGAAGGGTATTTTATGTTGCTCCAGTTACTATTATTACTGTTTATAATAATTATTATTTGTATCTTTCACTGCACTTTACAAGAACTAGGCATTCAATCTGTCATTTTCAGTTTGTACCTTTTCTACTTGGTCATATGATTGAATATTGGGTCACATCAAATACATATATTACAATGTATCTTTTCCCATTCAAAAATTCTGAATGACACAGCTTAGTCTGAAATTTCTATTACCAACTCCCTTCTCACAAGTATGGTAATTTTTTTCTGTTAAGTTGCTCCATGACTAAAGATAGTCAAGAAGCTGTGAAAGAAACAACTGGAAATGCATCTGCAATAGTGATTTTGGAATATCTTCATCCAAAGTCACTCTTCTTTTTTGATTTTTGGTGGGTTTTGGGTTGGTTTTTTTTAATTGTTTTGGTTTGATCTTTTTTGTCTGGTTGATTTAGTTTTTGTTTTGTTGGTTTTGGGGTCTTTTTGTTTGTTTTCGTTTTTGTTGGGTGTTTTT
Organism: Catharus ustulatus; assembly: GCF_009819885.2. Lineage (NCBI taxonomy): Eukaryota > Metazoa > Chordata > Aves > Passeriformes > Turdidae > Catharus > Catharus ustulatus. The sequence continues at coordinate 74,787,670 of NC_046223.1, read as the reverse complement.
TGTTGTTGTTTGAGGTTTTTGTTGGGTGTTTTTGTTGGGGTTTTTTCTGGTTTTTTTGTTTGCTTGTTTTTGTTTTGATTTGGGGTTTTCTTTGTTTTTAGCTGTGTTTTTGTTTGTTTTTTGTTTTTTGGGGTTTCCCCATCTTTTGACTTTTCTTTTTGGAAGGAAAGAAAACAATCTTCCATTAAAAAATTGTCTTACTCACTTATTCCTAATTCCCCATGGAACTTTCATGTTAAAGATACCACAAACAATCTGGACTGAGCAGCAGTGATTGTAGTTTCACAACCAGAGAAGCAATTTTTAAAATACAGAGACATGACAGGCTCAATATGGAACTAAAGTACCTTCAACAGAGATTGGAGCAGCATGTGAGTATAGTTTTCCAAATATGGCAAAAGTCAACAGAATATTGGTATTTATTCAATGATTCTTGCAGAAAGCCCCCTAGATAGATGGTTACAAGTGATGGGGAGACACTGCTCCATTGGATGAAGAGTATAAGAAGGAATTGGGGCATGTGGAACACTGTTGCCTTATACATGGTTTGAATACATTAAGTTGTAAGAATTTCATATCTCAAGTGCTGAACTTTCCAATAACTTGGGATCTCATTAGAAAGCTCTCTCAGGAAATATTTTTTTACTAAAGCCATCTAAGTAATGAAAGGTAATATACAATTTTGGTTACAAGTTAGCTGTCTTCCAGGCTTCAGACTCACTTTTCAGAGATGGTAGAGTGGTATTAGGTAGAACATAGGAACCTTCTTTTTAAAGTCTTTTAAACAAAGCTTTTCTAGACGAATGTCTTTACAACAGTTCTGGATATCCCTAGACTAGAACCTGAGTTGATTTTCAGGTATCCTTTCCCAAGGATTCTCTGCATACAGTTATGGCTGGTTTTAGTAACACTCTTTTTCTTCACACTGGGCATTACTTACCAGGATCTAGCTAGGAGGTATTTGAAGGCTCTATAGGATATATATCTGTGATGGTTTTACTAACTACAGAAAAGCATTTTAATGCGGAAATTGCTAAGGACTCCATTAAGTTCAGCTGGGAAAATTGATTCTGCGTATGTAAAATATACATTGTGTTTTTAAAATGTTAAAACCTCAAATGAAAAGCATATTGATTGTTTTAGGTATGAAAAAGTTTATGCTGACAGATTTATGACGCAATATTCAACATACACACGTATAACAAATGCATTTGTGCCTAAAATATGTTGAAAAAATAGGAGTTGCAGTAATTAATTATCTGTTTCAGTTCAATTTGCTCTCTATTGAGTACATCTCATGCTGTTTTATAGTACTTAATAAAATCTAATCCATTAGACAGTGTGATAGAATCTTGTAATATACACTGACTGCAGGCCCCCTTTGGTTTCTAAAACCAATTTATATGTAGATGATACCCATTTTACATCTCCTCCAAAATAATTCAGTTTACAGTTTCAAATAGTGCAAACTAAATACTTCTTGAAGGCCAACATCAAGTTCAAAAAATCTTTTCATTGTGCAGTTCATGTAAGAAAAATATAATGAAGCTGAAAAGAAAAAGGATTCCTTTTTCCAAGGTACAAGGTAAAACAGCACAATGTACATTAATTTAAAAACCAAACAAGAAATGAGATAACTAGGATGTAAGTTTGGGAGTTGTTCTGAAAGTACATTGCTAGCATATGGGGAAATACAAATTCGTAAATAAAGCAATTGAGACATTTTCTGCAGAATAAAACAAATAAAAGCCCCCAAACACCTTTGTTTACCTCACCAAGGATGTATTTGTCTAATCCAAGATTTATTTTAAAAACAATATTTGCTTTAAAAGAAATTTGATACCATTAAAACAATTCTTCATTGCTTTTTTAACCCTACTGTTTTAATGGTATATGTGTTTTCTAGACTTTTTTTCATTGCAAGAGTAAAATTAGAAAATAAAATTGAAAACATCTAAATTTAAAGAAAATATCTATATATAAATTGTATGTAATATGCAGCTGAAAGGGAAGAAACAACAAACCCACAACTGAATCTTAATAGTTCCAGGACTAAACCTCTAAGTTAAATTGTATTTTTCTTTTTAAAATTAACTTGATGTCTTTCAACTTATAAAAATTAACAGTATTCTAGGGATCCTATGTGAACAATCACTATATATCAAAACATTGACCATTGATAGATTTTGCAGTTGAATCCATTAGCAAAGATCATATATTACAACCCCCTAACACAAAGAAGTCCTTTAAAATATTCTATATTCTTCTACATTTGCAGAATGGGTATTTGCATGCTAGACTATGAATTTGGCCCTCAAAATTCTTTTTTTATGACCAACCCAAATCAGAGAAAATCAGGGATTTGGTCCTGCAAACTGGAAGATGAAACTTGGGAACTATTCCTCTATGCTTGTAAATACTGAGAAGACAGTAGTGGAAAGGAAAACATTTTGACTTCAGTTTCCAAATTTACACACAAAATGCATGCTTCCAGAAACTGTAATTTGAGATAAATTAATTGCATAATTGAAACAGGAAATTTATTTTGTGTAATTATTGTTTATTTATGTCTAAACTATAATTATCATGCATTCGGAACTTTTCTGAATACAAGAACATAATTCTCACAGTGAAATGTTTTGTTTAAGACATGTTTAACATTATGCTTCACCCTTGGGGATGTTGCCTTATAAATATGTATATAGGAATCAAGTTGGCAACATTTTAAGAAATACATTTAAAACCAAATATTCCTATACTGGTGCCCAAGTGTCAGAAGGCAGTCATGGTATTAGCTCAGTTCTTTCTGAGGGATTCATCTCATGTTTCGACATTTCAAAATTTGACAACCGGGCTTATCTTAGTTATCCTAAGTTCCTTTGCAGCCAAGAGGGAGAGAGAACAGCCTGCATTTAGAGTAAGAACTTTTCTATAAAGATGGAGTTTCTAGGATAAAAATATAACAAGTCTGCCAGCTACCAAGTAAAATTCCCCTTGACTGGAAAGCAAAGTACAAATTTATCTAATGTTTGATAATGGCAATATCAGTTATAGAAGGCAAACTTCCAGCACCTGTGAGAGAAGAGCTAGATTTGTTTCTAGATACTGATGGTACAATCTATTTCTCTCCCTTCATCTCCCCTGATTAATTTAGAAATTCTTTAATTTTTTAAATTATCTCTTTTATTTGTAATTCTTTATTGGACCTTCTACAATTACCCCAAAGACATTCTAAAGCATGTGCCTGTGAAGTAAAAGAGAAATGGGTCAAAAAACTTTTCTCAGAGCTTATTTATGAACAGGCATAGCCAGATTAATTGCATTACTGCTTAATGGAACACATATTCAATTAGTTTTACAATGGCCTTTCAATTAAATAAACTTTCTGCAGCCAATTTAAACGTCAGAAAAATGGGATTGAAATCAGACATTTTTAACCACAAATTAAAGCCCATAGATCTTTTTTCTCCACTCCTATTTAAAAAGTAGAATACTAAATTTTCATTTTTGTAAAAGAATTATAAAATAGGTCATCTACAAGCTTGTTTTATAAATTGTGGTGCAATTCAAGGGCTTCTCTCCACAGAGAAATAGTTACAGTAATACCTACAGATCACTACACCACCTTTTTCATATTAATAAGTCCTTTAGAACAAAAAGAAATTCCTACATATATTCTATCACTTTTAAATAGCCAAATTGAATGAAATAATGAAAGTGGAAATATGTTATGAATTTCTAGACATATTATGAAAAAAAAAAAAAATTCCCTGTAGAAAATACTTTGCTTATCATTAAAAACAAAATCATTGTAGGTTCTTTCTCTGTTTTTCATGCATTGCTTAAATTTTTCCAGGAATTTTAACTATTTACAATTTCTCACGAGATTAATTAATGCAAAAAAAACCAAAAACAACAATAAAAAAGTTAAGTTCATGAAGCTGATTCAGCTTCAAGTCAAGATTAGGTGGCAATAGTTCATAAGGCCAGATTGTTCACTTCCATTAGAATAGCACAGATGATGACAGTCAATATGCGGTTCAAGTTCCACAATTAAGATTTTAGGTCTCACTAGCTCTTAAAAAAATACCTCCAACACCGAGCTGACTTAGTCTTCTTGTCTGTTTTCTTTGTTTAAACAAACACACCTATTTGGTGCAATTCTACTAGAGCATCTCTTCTGACTTCTGTTGTGAGCTTGAGTGATTTCATTTCTACTGAGTATAATAGAGCTACTTGTATAAATACAAGGAAGATTTTGTGATATTTCCAAGAAATAAGAATGTTCATTTATTACTAAAAAGATAGAACAGCATCTCAGTCTTTTTATATAGTTGTGCAAAAATGATTTCAAAAAGAGGTTCAGAGTACATATGTCTGTATACACACATATAAGTTTAACACAATATATTGGGTTTTACCTGTAATGAATAGTTCGGAGTTGCTGTAGCTTTATCATTATAACTATGTTGGGGTTTTTTTTCACACATTACAAACCATTAGATTTAATAGTTCAGGCTAAGGGACCAGATCTTGGTCTAAGTCAAACAGTCTCGAATACCAGCCCAAGGTTTATATTGAAAGAAGAATAAGAACATGGCACTGAATAATGAGCTCAGTGATTACGCTTCCATTTCCTGGCTATTTCTTGCTATTGGGATCTTCTAAGCTGTCACAGTTTGCTGGATTGCTAAACCTCAGCAGGATTCTCTTTCTTTCTCTTCCAAGCTTCCCTTGCACTATTTACACTTGAAAGGTAAAATAAAAATAAAACTCCTTTAGCTCTACAATTCTACCACTCTTGTGCATGAAGCCATCTTCTTTTGCTTCTTTTTAACCTGATAGCCAGAGAATATTGTTAATGTTGCCTAGTTCTTACATTGGAAGACAGTGAACAGTTACTAGCCCTACATCACACATAATTTTGTATTGTCATGTTCACCCTCTCCCCCCAAAATTCTCTCTTCACCGTGTAGTTTGTATTTTGATATATAAATGAGTTTTCCACCATCAGTCAATCCTTTTCTTGTGCATCAGTTAAATTCAAAGAGATGTTCTCACTTAAAAGATACCCATTTCAAACGCTTCACTAGAAATATTATGATTGCATTAATATAGCTGATCTTCATTTTTTCCTTTCAAATTTTATTTTTTTTCCAGCTTCTTGTAACCACAGTGTTGAAGTTACCATTTACACCACTGCTTGCTTACTTCAAGGAGTAACATGAATTTCAGTTCTATTTATGGATTAAGCACTCAGCTAAGAGGAGCAAAACAGAAAGGTAACAATACATTTTTCTCCTGTTAAGAGGATAAAAGCATGAACTTGTTTCATTTACGACAAAATGTAGGACAAATCATGAGAGATTAAATTCAAAAGGGAGGGAAAACCCCACAGACACTGAACGCTATTAGAACATTTGCTGACACGTGATACAAAAATGGTCTTCAACAATGTTATATACTTTTTTAGTACACAGCAAAACCATGATAAACTCTTACATTTTAGAGGCAGCAGAAATATTTGCATACCCAAGGCATTATTTGAATAGTCTAAGGAATGCTTTTCCTAGCATACTTCCCATGGAATTATGAATTACTCAAATTTAAGTTTCACTTCAGCATGTTTCTGACACTCCCCTGTTCTGAAGAAAGGTTCTCACATTTGATAAATAAGTTTTCTTTCTTCTCTTATATTACCTTCATTCTTACTGCCCTCTTTCCAGTTCTGGCTAATATTTAACTTAATCACCTATCATTTTTATAGGTGCTTTTGATATGGCAGGGTTGTTTTGGCTTTTTTGTGTGGATCTAGAAATTTTTTCTTTATACCCCAGACAATATTTATTTTCAACTTACAGTAATTCACGACCGTAAGGCACACCAGACTATAAGGCACACTTTCTTTTTTTCAGCGAGGAGCTGCACTGCCCGCAACAAAGTAACAAAATGGTAATAGAATCGCGCAATCACAGGGTTTACTGGCAGGTGCTCAAATTGCAAACATTTATCACAGATTGGCATAGCCTTTAAATACAGCCCCAGGCACCTTCCCCATGCTTGGGGCCTTGGCACTCTCACCTGCCCGCGGTGCCGGCTGGCGAGGCGCAGCTCAGGATGGCAGCAGCTCGCAGTGGTCCAGGTTGCCTCGGGGCTGCCCGCGGTCCGGGTTAGCTTGGGGTGGCCGCAGATTGTGCTGGGCCGGCGGCTCCCTGCCTCCTTCCCCGCGCAGCTCACGCCAGGCTGGCAGTGGCAGCTCCCTCCCTCCCTCCCCACACAATTCACGCTGGGCTGGAGCCGGCAGCTTCCTCCATCCCTGTACACTTAGTGCCGGTCCGGAGCTGGCAGTGGCGGCTTCCTTCCTACCTCCCCCTGCGGTTAGCGCCGGGCCAGCGGCAGCAGCTTCCTCCATCCCTGCACAATTCGCGTCAGTCTGGAGCCAGCAGTGGTAGCTCCCTCCCTCCTTCCCCACGCAAGTCGCACCAGGTCAGAGGCGGCGGCTTCCTCCGTCCCTGCGCACTTAGCACCGGTCCGGAGTCAGCAGCGGCGGCTCCCTCCCTGCCTCCCCGCGCGCTTAGCGCCGGGCCAGCGGCGACGGCTCCCTCCTTCTCCACTTCTCCCCGGCCGGTGGCTGCTGTGCCGCTTCTCCCCATTTCTCCCTGCGTCCCCCCGCCCAGTGGCCGCGCCGGTTCTCAGTTTCCCCAGCCCAGCGGCCATGGTTCCTGTGGTTCCCGGCTCCGCCCGCGCGGCCACAGCTCCCGCGGGTCCCTGCTCAGCTCGCAGCTTGCACTTCCAAGTTTGCAAATTTCCGAACTTTGTCCATTATATAAGGTGTACCGGATTATAAGGTGCACTTCTGGGTTCAGACCAAAATTTTAGTCAAAAGGCTGTGCCTTATAGTCATGAAATTACTGTAATAAAAATTAGGCATCCCATATGTGTCTTTTTCTATGGTCAGAGGACAAAGACATGAAGATAATAAACTTTGACTTCTCTGGAAAAATGTTTAAAGATTTCTTTGTCCCTGTTCAGTGAAGATAAGATTCTATCTTTGAGTAGATTAAATGCCTGCAGCTGAGGGTAGATTGATCCTACTCCATATGCCTTGTTCAATCTAAACAATGAACATTCTGTTTCTAGCAGACAATACCATCATTACATGCAGCCTGTATAAATTGCACTAGACGCAAAATTCATGACACAAAAAAAAGTTAAATTTTCTGACACAGGATTGCACCCTGCTCCTCTTATGGGTGGATCCACCGATCTGTCAGAGAATGGAGAGAGAAGAGCACTGAAATATTACCAGTGAGCAGTTTCTTTACAGATGTAACATACAATTCTTTACAGTGTGACGGCTGTGGCATAACCAAATCATAAGATTCAGTAGACTACAGTAATTTCACGATTACAAGCCGCATTGTTTTGACTAAAATTTTGCTCCCACACCGGAAATGCGGCTTACACTCAGGAGTGGCTAATATGTGAATAATTTTCTGACATTTCCAACCCCAGAAGTGCAAACTGAGGTGCCGAGTCGAGCAACCTGACAGTAAAACCCGGCATTGTGCGATTGTTACAAATTGGTTACTCTGTTTCGCAGCGGGTGGAGCTGGCTCAGTGCTGGCAGCACGGGGGGTGGGGGGAGAGGCGAGGGAGCTCCTTCCTTCAGGCAGTGCAGCCTGGGGGAGAGACGGGGGCTCCCTCCTTCTGGCCCCGTGGCTTGGGGGGAGGCGGAGGGGCTCCTTCCCCTCCTGCCGCCGCCACGGGAGCAGGGGGCTCCATCCCTGCCTCCCACCACCGCCGCAGGTGCCAGCGGGCTCCATACCCCCCTGCCACTGTGGGGCAGCGCCGGGCTGGGGCAAGCGAGCCCAGCGGCGGCGGCAACTGGCCCCGAGCGGCTCCGCTGAGTGGCACCACCGAGCTGGGCCACCTGGCCCCATCGGCAACCCTGAGCCCTCACGGCCCGAGCCGAGCCAGTAAACCCCGCCACCCCGCGATTCTGTTACTATTTGGAAACTTCATTGCACGTGGGTACTCGCTGCAAATGACAGAGCGGCTTATAATTGGGTGCAGCTTGTGTATGGACAAAGAACGAAATGTTTGCCAGCACCGGGAGATGCGGTTTATAGTCAATGCAGCTTGTAATCGTGAAATTACTGTACATTTTCTCCAGTACATTCTTACAGAAAGGTAATTTCAATAATCCCTTATATGAAGAAAAGGAAAGAAAACTGCCCCACCCCCCCTCAAAAAAAAAAAATAGAACCAAAAATGAGGACTGGCATTGTCTTGCCTCATTTTACACAAAAATCTATGGTCAATGTGGGTGAAAAAGGTGAGGTCTTATTATCCCAGTGTCTCACTTTTTGCTTTCTTTCATGTTCAATATTTGAGATGTTCAGACTTAAAACCCTTATAATAATTATTTAAGACATTGTAGCTCAATTAAATTTATAATCTACTGTGCCAGGAGAAATTTCTCTGTTATGTGTTTGTGGTAAGTATATTTTCACCCCAACTGATGGAATGGGAATGCAACACACATTAAAAGAGTCATTAATAGTTCTTATTAATGGGACTCTTCTCCAGCTAGTGGCTCTGATGTTAGCTAGAATCCTAGACAACTTATCTCCAAGCTGACTAGCAAAACTTACATATAAGCAAACAAACATACAGATGCAGGAAAAAAAAAGTTAGGAACACAGCTCTTATAACAGTCTCACCTTATAATTATGTTGACAAGCAAGCTGCTTATACCTCATCAGACACTTTGATCTCCATTTCCACTCACTTATTTCCCTCATGTTTTTCCACTATCTGTTTCCTTAATTGTTCTGTAATAAGTTTAACTGATACGCTCAACCCCCTTGAAACATAACCCAGAAAGTTTTTAAAATTCACACAACCCCCCCGCCAAATATCTCATTAATTTGCGATTTCCCATAAGCCCCACAATTGTCCTGACCAACCACTTCGTAATCTTATAAGTTACACAAAGTTTTTGAAGCTGATCCTTTCAATGTCCCATCAATCAGGGACCTCAGCACTCTGCTCTTTGTTAGGGTCAGTGATATCTACAGGTCCATAGGATTTGTAGGTGCTGTCACGTTTAATTACTATTAACAAGGTTACTATTAACCAGATGTCAAAAAACAGTCCTTTCATACAACTCATCAAATTTGTGGAACAGAATCAACATAACCACAGTACATTTTTACTCCAGTGATACCTACATGCTTTAGGATGAGAAAGTCTAACTCACCATCGAAAACTTATTGAGAAGCCTAAGCAAGTAGAAAGAGCAGCTGTTTGGGACATGCCCTGTTCACACAAAGCTGTTGTAAAGCACTCAGTTGCTGGGGGATGTTGGAGCTCCCACAACTTCACCATAGCAACAGACCCTCACTGCCAGAGAACTTTTCATTGCCAAATGCAACATATGAAATTAAATCTAACACAGTCCTTGCCACTTTCTAAATCTAAACCCTATCCATGAGAAATCTGCTGCAGTGATGTTTTTTAATAAAGTCCTCCAAATCTCTGATATTTCTGCATTTTTCAGGATAGTTTTCTTATCATAGGATATGAGCTTTTGTCATTTATTAAAACTATATTTTCTGAAGGTTGATTTGTTTGGGTTTGATTCAATATGATTTCTTTGGTAAAGGTTGACATTTTGTGAATGTCACAAGCACTTCAGAGAATACCACTCATATATAGATCTATTGAGCTAGCATTATACCAAGTAGCATTGGTCTTGCAAGCATGGAAACATGGTTTCTATGGAAGAATGGAATTTCCTGTCTCCAATAAAATTGTATTGATGGCTGGTCTGCTCAGACCTTCTCTGAGCAGGTCCAGAAAACTTCCTGATCAACTTAGGGTTTGCTGAATGCAGCACAGAGTACCTGAGTTGTTTTCCATTTATAAGCTTACTAAAATATAATAAGATCTAGTGTTATAGCAGGTTGCAATGAAAATACTGCTCTCAGAAACATGAACTGTAAGAGAAACTATGTTTAATAAAGATGAAGATTAAAAAGAAAAACATTCCTAAAACTTTTTCAGATGTGTGTTATGCAGTCTACATTTTTCTTTACAATCCACATCACCTCTTTTATTTACTTAGAAAATATAATTCTGTACAAAAAAGTACAAAACTTTAAATACTCATGAAATAATAGCACCAGAATGCTTCAAAAGAGGTTATTTGAAATTGGTAGGTTTTGTTCCAATGGGTCCCTTTTCACATGCAGGGTTTGATCTCAGAAGCAGTTGAAAGCAATTTCTGCTTTCAAAGAGGGTTGCAAGTGGCTTTGATTTCTGAAACAGGTAGATATAGAAACAATTAAATGTGATACAAGCTCTTTATTTTAAAAAAGCAATTTTTATGTGAGGGGGGGGAAAAGGGTTTAATCTTCAAATCCCTCTGATTAGAGCTGAAATTTTCATTTAGAGTCTAGATAATGAAGTCTCTAAGCTATGAAACCACAAATGCAGACTTTGAGGTGATTAAAGCCTTAGGCCTATTCCCTTAGAAAATTACCTTATTTAGGAAACAAGAACAATTTGATGCTAAAAGACTTGGAAAAAATATAGACAAAAAAACCTTTTGAAATAAGATTTTGTTTACAAGTATTGTTCTCATTACATAGTCTAAATAGTAGTGGGTGCATTTGATTCAATTACATTTAATTAAATTGCATTTAATTACATTTAATTGCAGTTAATTAGGATAGTAGTTTGCCATGTATTTCTACATAGTTCTAGTCTGATGCTTAGGTCCAGACCCACAAACCAACCAAAATTCACAAATTCTTATCTAGACCAATTTTAAAATAGTCTTCTAGAGTGTTCTTATTAAAAGCTCAGTGTGAATGTTGGGTAGAAGCTTCAGTGTTGTGAAGTTCCTTAACTCACAAAAATACCTGATTTCTTAAAGCTTGGAGCTGCAACCATTTTTGCAATGCAAATCTTTAGCCTTTTTAGCAACTCAGTCTGGCTGGAAAGTAAATGATATTCTGTTAAAGGTCCAATGATCCTTAAAAGCCCTGTCACAGCATGTCCAGCACATGCTAATGAAAATAAGTCTGACACAGAATGGAGAAGCTATAGATATTTCTATTAAAGAACAGAGGAGAAGTGTATTTTATGCCTTTCTCAATAAAAACTGAAGGTATAATGCACACACATGGTTTTGAAGAGTTTAATTCTATACTTCTCTACACTCCTACAGTCCTCAAGTATGTAGAATTAAATACTTCAAAAATTACTTACTTTTTCAAAGTTATACAGGAATAATAAGCGAAAGCCAGAATTAGGCTTTTGTGTGCAAATTGTAATTTCTCACTTTTTCACTTCTACCAAAATAAAAATAATTACAGTAATTTCACGAATACAAGCCGCACCAATTTGACCAAAAGTTTGGTGGAAACCCGGAAGTGCGGCTAATATTCGAGGGCGGCTAATACATGAACAAAATTCTAAAATCTGCCAACACGGAAGTGAGAGACCGCGGCAGCCCCAAGCCAAGCTGGAGCCCGGCCGGCCCCGGCTGAGGTGGGAAAGCCTGGCAGAGGCGGGGCCTGCAGTGTGGGGGTGGGCGGCTGAGCCTGAGCCAGCAGGGCAGGGCAGGGGGGGCGGCAGAGCCCGGGTCAGCAGGGCGGGGGAGCCTGGGAGAACTGGGGCTAGCAGTGCAGGGGAGCATGGCAGAAGCAGGAAGGCCGGCGGGTGGGGCTGCCTGGCAGCGGGGGAAGCCCAGCAGAATCGGGGCCAGCAGTGTGGGAGAGCCCGGCGGTGCGTGGGCATGCAGTGCCGGCCAGGGCGAGCAAACGCGGCGGCGGTGCAGATGGGAGGGGGCGGCCGGCGAGCCTGGCGGCGGCGGCGGCCCTGCCGGCCGGGCGAGCAAACATGGCGCGGGGCGGCCGGCGTGCCTGGCAGCGGCGGCAGCGGCTGGCCCACCGGCAGGGCGAGTAAACTCAGCAGCGGGGTGGCCGGCATGCCTCGCAGCGGCGGCAGCGGCTGGCCCGCCGGCAGGACAAGTAAACTCAGCGGCGGGGCGGCCGGCGTGCCTCGCAGCGGCGGCGGCGGCTGGCCCGCCGGCAGGACGATCAAACGCGGCAGCGAGGCAGTGCTGACGGGAGAGGGGGGCCAGTGAGCCCGGCGGCGGCTGCAGCACCACCCGGCCGGCTCCGTCGGCAACCATGAGCAGACCAAGCCTTCCTGGCCCTGCCCCGAGCCAGTAAACCCCGCTATGCCGCGATCCTGTTACTAATTGGCCAATTTGTGAAAGCTGCGCACGGATTCTCGCTATGAACGAAAGTGCGGCTAATATTCGGGGTGTGGCTTATCTATTGACAAAGACAGCAACATTGTCGAGGCACCGGAAGTGCGGCTTATACTCCGTGCAGCTTGTATTCGTGAAACTACTGTAACAATCAGTAGTGAAAAGCTATATTTACTTTCCATGCCAGAGACTACCACTTTGCCAGAATTTTTTACCTTTCTCCTTTTCATCTCACAATCCAAAAGTACCAGGTAAGGAATTCAGTATTATAGTGGGAAGCTACCGGTTAGTCTAGTACTTAAGTGTCTCTGACAGGTGACTGTTTCAAGTATTTATATAAAAAATAGAGCTGTCAATATAAGCATAATAAATCAAATTAGCATTAAGATGCTTCTATTACTATACAAGAGCAATGGTACCTTATTTTTTTCCCCAAAGCTTCCTTACTACATAATCTATACACACTTTAACATTTGAATTATATTCAAGCATAGGATATAAATATGAGCATCATAACATCAAGACAGAAAGACATCAAAACTGTGGAACCAAAAGAAAAAAAAGAGATAAAGCATAGTAATCAAATGACAGCAAAACAGCTTCATAGAACTATGGAATTAAAAAAAAATAGTGAGACCATTTAGATTTACAGTTTCCTTTAAAAAATAAAATTAAACTATTAAAATTAAACTTTCTTTATTTTTTTTTTTTTTTTTTTTTTTTTTTTTTTTTTTTTTTAATTTGCAGATGTAACAGTGACTTCCCAATCCTAAATAGAGAGAGTTTGAAAAGGGTTTTTTCTTGGGGAAGTGTAATAAAACCTGTGTCCTGCTTTATTGGGCTTTTGTACATAATCACCCTGAGATCAGCTATATTAAATTAAATGAACATGACTCAAACAAGTGGCAGATTTATACTTAGCAGTAGAGAGTATTGGAATAAGGAGCTTTGAATTTACACTAGTTTTGAACATTTGTAAATGCCTTACATGCTTCAACAGCCTTTTTCAGAGCACTTTTATTTTAAAGAGTTTGAAAATCCCAGTAGCATTTGGATAGACTTCTCTTTTAGAATCTCTTCAAAATGCAAATTAATTTTATGTTGCAGCAAATATTTCAGATTTTTTAGTCTTAGAAGCAAGCAGCTAACAAAACTCTGTTGGGGTGTAGAACCTCATACATAAGCAGCTTTCTTATTGCAGTATTTTATTCAGTACAATATCCCACAAAGTTTTTTCACCTCACAAAGATATCCATTATTAATTAGCTTATAGCAATTTTCTTTGACAGCAGAACGGATCATGGTGCAAGTTGGTTTTAAATTAAATTATGTTTCCTCTAACAACTTTTAGTATAGCCTAAACCACCCCCCACCCCGTTTTATTGGAAGCGAATGTGCAAGAAAAATGGGAATGAAAATGAATCAGAATTAATTTTGTCTCTTTTTATACGATGCATGTAGAGAACTTCCAAAATGTTCATGAATAATCTGAATTCTACTGCTAGACACTGCACAAAGACAACTATGAAACTGTCCTATCTAAAAATATCACAGTTTGTTCCTATCAGACAAGCTATGTATGAATCTATAACTTTCCAGTTAACATTTCTACATTTCTAAATTTTCTCTTTACTGGTCTGATTTATTAAAATTTTATTTATTTATTTAGGTCAACTTCTAAAGATAGAACCATAATTTTTAAGCACTCTATATTTCAAGACAATTTATTCAAGAAATGTGTATTAGTTTTAATTCACTAATTTATTGCTTTTCCTTTGAAGGTTTACCAAAAGATCTACAAATGTGGATATTATACTGCAATTGTTGCCTTATATAATTTAAAAACAAAAATACAGAAACTTTTTAGCCAATTAATTAGAATTTCAAGAAAACCCTGGGTATAGGATTGCAGCCATCTCAACACAGGTGGTGTAGCACAGCTGTGCGTTGTTAATTCAGTTTTCTTGAGAAATTCATCGTGAAGGTGTGAAAAATTATATGAGCTAAAAGAGTTAGAAATCATAAATTCAGAAGCACAGGAGTAAATTAATCATAAAATAGCAGCTATTAGGAGTTAGACACAGGAAGAATAATACTATCTGAAAGCCATAAAACAGACAAGAACCAAACAAATAACTGGAACTTGAAAGCATCAAACATCAGCCTTCTTCAAGAAATACCCGACCATTCCCCATTGATGAAGACTGCCCAACCAGCAGAAACTTACTGAGTGTCTCCTTTGGTCTAAGAAGCACATTAGATCATGTTAACATGTAGCCTAGTTGCTTGTTAGTGACTTGGTATCTATTATGTACAGTAGAAAATAAATAATTGCACTTTACACTGAAGAACTGAACAAATATTGCCTGAAGCCTCTTTGTGTGCCATAAAACTTACCAAGTGATCCAGAGAAGATTTGTAAAATTGCTGCTGAAACTGTGCTGAAATAAAATGACTTCTCAAAGAGGAGAGCACCATCACCTTTGCTTCCTAGCAGTCATATTTTGACAACAGACTAAAGAACATGGACATAAGTAAAGCCAGGTCTGACATTTAGGGCTTACCCACTCAGAACAAGTGTCACTCTTCCTTTCAAACAAGCCAACTGATGGAAAGGATATACAAAATATTCAGAAAGCACTAATCCCACTGAGTTTATGGAAAAAAGTTTAAACCTTTGATAAAGGCAGACAAAGTAAACAAAATATTGACTCATCCACTCGACCATATTATACAGCATAAAAAAAAAATCAATCTATATTTCTAATATACAGGTTTACTGTTTTTAACTTTGCAAGAGTGTTAAATTTTACTTAAGTAACCCCTCCATATTCAGCTTAAAATAATTTCACAAACAGAGAGCTGAATAGGATTCCCCTCTTCAGATCTACGTCCCAGTATAAGAAAACGCAGTGACAGAGGAGACTAAGAGACAGATTCTGATCCACACTTTATTTAATTTCTGTTACATCAGCATTAGTAACAGAACGTAGACTCTACCTACTCAGAAGTCTTAATTTGAGAGAAATTCCTTTAAAGGAATTTAAGTTGCCCAGATAGCTTTGCACCAATATTTAAGTTACATTTGTCAACACAATGGGGTGTCAGTGCTCCAACTGTCCTGAAACATGCAAATGTCACCTGGGAGTTGCTACAAAGCCTGGAGAAGCCCTTTTTCATCACAAGTTACAAAAACCTGAAGTCTCATCAGCTCCATGAGAACTGGATGAGCACAATATGCAACATAAATACTCTTTTTCCCTGTGGTCTTGAGACAGGAAAGAGAGCAGGCAGCCTCCTGGTATGAATTTAGCAAGTAAAACAAGTCTGGGTGAATCTTTCCTACCAAACTCTCCTGGAGCAAAACCAGATTTTCAGTAAAACGATCCCTCTCACCAATATCCTACACATAAAATTAAACAACTTTTTCAGAAAAATAGGGCAAATTTCCAGGGTGCCAGTGGGAAGGTATGAGGGGAAAGAGGTGTGAAAGTGGAAAAGTAATATTTTTAAATTTACCAATATTAATTTGATGGAAATGTTATGACATCTAAAAAAATTTGGGATTTATCTTTTTTAATTTAGTGAAATAATTCAGAAAATGTTGCACAGTATTTAAGGATTAGCTAAATATTTCTTATCAGCTGTTGTGTTAGAACTTCTAATTATCAAATTGCTCTTTACAACATCAAAGAAGTGAAGAGAAATAATGTCATGCTACTTTGTGATTCTTAGCCCACAACTGGTATCAGCTGCAAATAGCAATACCTGTTTTATTAAACTGACAGCATATTAACAATTTAAAAATAAACAAACAAAAACACAGAAATACTAATGTTCAGAAGAAGTGCATTCCCAAGAAATCCAACTGAATATAATGGAAGTTTGAAAAAAGAAAGAATGAAAAATTAGTAAACAAGATACTTATGGATAAGAAACCACTTAAGCAATTAAGCTTTTTAAATCCAGGGCAAATATGCAAAAGGACGACCTTCAAGTTACATCTTTTTCACTCCCAATGTTCACATTTTAAAGCCTGAAATATCAACACTGACATATCTGCTGTAGAGACCTAACTGTACCCACAGTAAGAGTTGTTAGATGTATCAGCCACTACACCAAAGAAGTGTAATTAGCCAACCTTATCAATAATATTAATCAGAATTTGTAAACATGTGAGAATCTTGTGGTTAACAGAACAAAGTGTCTTAACTGTGAGACCCAGCTATCATTGGAAAAGAGAGAACAAATTACGGAGTGATAGTGAATTATCCTTACATTCAAAATAAGTAATTCAGCAAGCTTTTCATAAGTCACATTTTCTGTGAGTCAACTGGAAGTATTGCCTGAAGAAACGGTTATTGCAACACATCTCCAATACATATTGTTGTGTGTATGGGGGAACAAAATAGCACATTTCAAATAATGTTCCCTTTAAACTGTGCTGTTTAAGAATTGCCCAATTTGCAGCTGTAGATTTAAAGCACATGACCCGGTTTTCTCAAGGATTGTTCAGAGCTTTAATTCAGTCCCTTTATGAAATGTTTTTTCTTTAATTATGTTCACTGTCAAAAATACTTAGTATTTTTTTTCCTTGATTAGCTAATTACTTCTTTCCATTGCCTAGTTACTATTTTGGAATGTGCTGTTATCTATTTGCATATACTTAACTTTTTGCTTTTCAATAATCTTTCTGACATTTACAGTAATTTCACGAATACAAGCCGCAGCAATTTGACAAAAATTTTGGTGGAAACCCGGAAGTGCGGCTAATAGTCGGGGGCGGCTAATATGTGAATAATTTTCTGGCATTTACAGCCCCAGACGTGCCAGCCAGAGTGCCGAGCCAAGCACCTGCCAGTAAAAGCCGGCATTTTGCAATTGTTACAGTGTTACCGTGTTGCCCTGGCTCCCTGCAGGCAGTACGGGGGGCGGGGAGAGAGGCGGGAGAGCTCTCTTCTTCCCTCCTCTGCCGCAGCCCAGGGGAGGATGGGGGGGGCCCCGCGCCGCCATTGCCGCGGTTCGGGGAGGACGGGGGGGGGGGGGAACGGGGGGCGCCGCCATTGCCGCGGCCCGGGGAGGACGCGGGGGGGGCACCGCCATTGCAACGGCCCAGGGAGCCGACGGTGGCGGGGGGCGCCGCCGTTGCCGCGGCTCCGGGAGCCGACAGGAGCCCTGCACAGCCATTACCGCGGCCCGGGGAGGGGGGGGGAAGTGCGCGCTGCCATTGCCGCGTCTCGGGGAGCCGACGGGAGCCCCGCGCAGCCATTGCCGCGGCCCGGGGAGGAGGCGGGGTGCTTTGTCCACGCCCGCCGCCGGCGCCATGGGCACGGGAAAGCTCCGTCCCCGCCCGCCGCCGCTGCCGTAGGAGCGGGGGAAGCTCCGTCCCTGCCCGCCACCGCAGGGCAGCGCCGACCCGGGGTGACCAAGCCCAGTGGCAGCGGCGGCCGGCCCCGAGCGGCAGCACCGGGCTGGGCCACCTGGCCCCGTCGGCAGCCCCTAGCGGGCCGAGCCTGCACAGCCTTAGCTCAGCCAGTAAACCCCGCCCTCCCGCGGTTCTGTTACTAATTGCACGCGGGTCCTCGCTGCGAACGACAGAGCGGCTTATATTTGGGTGCGGCTTATCTATGGACAAAAACCGAAATATTTGCCAACACCCAGAGATGCGGCTTATACTCAGTGCGGCTTGTATTCGTGAATTTACTGTAGTTCTTTATCTTCTCTTTTCTTGCATAGAATTATTTGGGACATTTTCAGTCAGCTTATCAAAGTGTTTGCTTACAGAAATTTACTCTTTGTGCCTGCTTTTCTGTGTTGCCTTAATAATTCATGCTAAAAATATTATATAAGGAGCCCTGCAATTATTCATTCTGAGTTTCTGAAGTGCTTCATAATAACTTTGTGTATCAAAGCTGCAAAGCACAGTCTGTTTGACTACAGTCTACTCATTGTTCTGAAGAGCTGAGTATCATACTTTCATCTGAAAAAAAATGTTTTGATGCACTGAATATTCAGTTCTTGTTTGATAGAATTTCTTCATGGTTAAAATTCTGCAATACAGCTTGGTCTTGTATAATAGCTTCTGTACACACCCTACACAAAGTATAGAACAGAATCATAGGAATACAAAATTATACAATGCAGAAAGCAGAGAACCAAAGCTGATGAGAGGGAGAATTAGTAAACAGAAAAAAGAAGTTTACTACTAGAAGGGGAAAGTGAAGTATACGGCAATGTGTGAAGACTACTGCAGAGAATAAGTCTTAATTCCAGAAGTATCAAGATAGAAAAAAAAAAAAGTACAAAAATAGTAATAGAATTTAGTAAAAAATTTAGAAATATTCAGCACATAAATTAAGGACCTTCATTAAATGTCTATTGCACTTGATGTTGAAACAGTTGTGAAGTGTGTGGAATTGACATAATCATGATTTTTGATGATTCATGAAGATGACATAGAGGACTTGAGTCATAAAAGCTAGTATTCTGAGACTTATCTGAAAGGATATTACCATGGTAGAAAAAAAAGTGTAAATGAGCATTTGGAACATAAACTGCACCATTGGAGACCAAGATCACTGTCTACTCCTCATCAGCATTGCACATGAACATTTTCCAATATATTTAAAAATCCTAATAAGAAATTATTTCATTCATGTACTTTTCAGTGTGGATGATGAGGAATAACAAAAAGTTTTATTACAAATGGGCAAACTATGGAGAACCAGTAGAAGATACCTATAAAAATAAGCTTAAGAATAATAACTCTACCAACCATCTTATTTAAGATATAATTTAAGTGCTAGATAGTCTTCTGAATATAAAAAATGAAGGTTTTTTTTGTTTCTGACTTTCTTGGGGATGCAAAATATCAGCTTTTACATTTACTTGAAGTGAAATGCATTAAACCTATGCTTTAATTTTTGATATTTTTGATAGCTTATTTTATCCTTCCTATGTACATTAGTTTAAAGATGCCATGGTCAAGAGAGATTATGGACAGAATGAAAACAAAAATACTTTTTGCAGTATTGCATGTCAATTATGGTCAAGTGGATGAAATGAGTGAAAGGATTAAGGGGGTTAAGCATGAAGAGAAACCTGAAAGATGTTTTTCTTACACACAGTTTTAAAAGTATTTCTAAAGGAACTACAATTAGAGCTAATGTTCTCATAGCTGTGTAGTTGCATTGGTTTTTCATTCTGGAAGTGGCATTTTCTGAACATACGAATCACAGAGAATACTTTTGGCTACTGTGTATTTGACAAACAGTTAGGACAGTTCTTAAATAACATCTACCTATGAGGAATAATATTCATTTACATTGCTGTTTGTAGTAGTGAGTGTAACAGCCATCTAACTTTACCAAATTGACTGGGTTCCCATTACCTGTGAGAATAACCATGAAATTCAGAGATGTACAAGTGGATTAAAGCACTTTTTGCAGATACAAATTCTGTCACTTGGATGAAGTCTTTGGATGCTAATACATTCTCTTTTCTGTGAGAAGTTGGAATATGCTGTTATTTTGACCCATTCCAAAATGCACATTTAAAACTGTCAGCCATTTCAATTTTCCCCATGTACTGCTTCTCCATCCTATGAGGAACAGACAAAACACCACGTACTAGCAAATGATTCTTCATTGTGTTCTGTCTTTACATGAAACATTCTGTTCTCTCCCATTTTGCTACATTTAACATTCAGATATAAATTATTTATTTCCTGCTATAATTTTATTTTCATTGTTCATTCTTTTTCATCCCCTACAGTTATATATTACAGTAAGTGAATATTAAAATATAAGAATTTCCCAGTGACATAAATAAGTCCTGAAAGGGCAAGTCCACAGGCAATATAATAGTGGCTAATATCTTTTAAGGCATAGTAGAATTCTTCAATTTAATTGGTTAAAATATTACTGTCAAACCTTTGATTGTATTAGCATAGACGCAGCGAGATACCTAGGACACCTAATTGCTACTAAGAAATTAAGACTGTGCTATGATTTTTTTCTCTTATGAGTGCAAAATATGCCATGTACATTTTAGTGCATCAAGTGACATCTGCATCCATATTCTTTTTTACATTGATGAGACATTAACCTTACAGTCAATGAAGAAACCATGGAAGCAGATAGAAAACAAAGAGTAGGGAGATCCAAATGATAGAAGTCAGGGATATCTGAGCAAAAGAAAAGTTAGAATGATCAGAAAGGTTGAAAGGAAACCTACCTCAAACGTGTATGCAGCCTGGGAAACATGCAGGAAGAACTAGAACTCCTCAGGTCACAGAACTGTGAAATTGCTAGTGGGACAGCTCACAAGACTGGGGTGCAATGAGAGACTAGAACAAAGAATGATGAGCAAGGAAAATGGGGAATGAGCATTCCCTTCATGTGAAGGAGCATCCTGGGTGTACAAGTTTTCATGTGGGATGGACGACAGATTGGCTGAGAGTGTGTGAGTCTGGATGAGAGAAGAGGCTAATTAAGGTTGGCATTGTGGCACAATCTTGATTTTGGTAATGCAACCAATTTGAGGGTACCAAGTAAAAGACATTGTAACCCCCAAGATATACGTGTACTAATAGTCAGCACCTGGAGCATTTAACTTGTGAAGATAGGCTGAGGGAGCTTGCCAAATTCAGCCTGGAGATGGCTCTAAGGGGACCTAAAGACCCAAAAGTCCCTGCAGAGAGTCTACCAAGAAGATGGAATAAGGTTCTTCAATGGCACACAGATCTCATGGAATGACAGATGACAGACATAAACTGAAACAGCAATTACTCAAAACTGATAAAAGAGAGGCAGCCAAGCAGTGGAATAACTATCCAGCAAGGCTGTGTAGTGTCTACTGTGTAGTGTCTATCCTTGGAAGTAGTCCAGGCTCACGGGATAAAGACTGAACAACCTGAGAGCTGATGTGAGAGCCAACATTATTTTGGTCAGGAAGTCAGCATAGGGATTTCCTGAGGTCCCTTCTGCCCCGAATTACCCAGCGATTGCATGATTTTACCAAGAGGTTGTTGTCTGAATAGCTATGGCATTCAAGAAGTCAAGATCTGAAGCAACCATCTTTATTATAATCAAAGGTTTACTTAAAGAAGTCCCAAAGCTGTACACTTGGCCATTGAGAAGAATAAATGACTGTCACAAAATCAAGGTAGGTGTTTCAAATGGCCAGAATATAAGTTCTTCTGAAAACCAAAACCAGTTATCATTTATTTGCACACCTATGAGATCATATTGAAAAACTACTTAAGCAGAAAGGGAAAACATGGCTTCATCACCCCTACCTTCCCCAGCTAAGAGTAGTACAATGCCCTTAAAACAGCACAGCAAAAGGAACTCTTCATACGTACATGAATTACCTTTGCTCTTCTAGAAACTGCTTATGGAATGGTGTGTTGATAAGTACAGATTTACATATCAAATCTTATAGTTCATCTTAATAGCTGACATTTTCTGCTGGATCAAAACACTCTCGGGACAGCATGAGAGGAAGATACTGCAAATGTAATGTTTCTTTGACCCATTTTGTGACAAACCGTGAGTCTGATGAGACACCCTGTCACATACTGTGTTTACAAATTCATTTTTCCTGAAGAGCCCACATCACCACAAAGAAAAAACAGTGGATTAGAATTAGGCTTAACTAGAGTTTTTACTGGGAGAACATAGAATCAGCTAAACGTAGAATAAAATTATGATATCTGCAC
The DNA here is from genome assembly GCF_009819885.2 of Catharus ustulatus. NCBI lineage: Eukaryota > Metazoa > Chordata > Aves > Passeriformes > Turdidae > Catharus > Catharus ustulatus. The sequence continues at coordinate 74,765,660 of NC_046223.1, read as the reverse complement.
TACAGAGATTTAAAGTTATTCTAAGACTTTATATCACTTTTCCATACTGCTTTGTTAATCCTTATCTTGATTTTGTGAAGATTTATGCCAAACAAGGGTTTAGAACAGTCATTTTCAGATACAAGTCACAGTGCTGTTTATCAAGGACATTCTTTCCCTATCTTTTTCTTAAAAAGTGCAGATTAATCTGAATCTGTCTCATCATGTCAAATCAAAAATCTGAAGTGTGTATTGAGAAATTCAAGCACATTTCAGCTCAGTGCTGATTAAAAAACTACATAAGACACATCATATGTAAGATGCTGAAATCAGTAGCTATAACACAGTGAGAAAACTTGTTTTATTATCCAAAGTTATCTCTAATTCAGCCTGGCTAGTCAAAATGCTCAATAGGTCAAAGAAATGTGGAAAAGTGTGAAGGTACCCTTTTTCATTGTATTTTCCTTTTTGAAAATTATGGATAGAGTTCAAGAAAGGGGGCACAATGTGTACAACATAAAAACTGAAAATAATTTCCCAAAAGAATCATTTAAGGTATTTCTTTATTTGCCCTAGGCTAAAATTTATGGAATATCAGGAGTGCTTATTGGTGTTCTGTAAAGGGTTTCTTTAATAAAGTTCTGACATAATATTATGGTAGAATATAAAACAGTAAATATATAGAATACAGGACAGCAAATATAAACGCAAACATAAACAACAAATATCTACTGCTTGTTTCCATTCAAATCAGATCTTGGGGAACTCAATAGTAGAGCTGAAGACTAGATCCAATCCACCTTTTTGAAATTCTCATGGACACACAGTGAAAACCACAGTCCCTCACTTTAGATAAGAAGAATTTTTTTAAGAACTGTTAAACTTTCAAGATTTTATAATCACAATGTAACCTTGAAATGTTTTTCCCTCCAGGGTCCCTGATTGAAATACAGATTTCTCTGAAGGTCATGTGCAAGTTAATTAATACATTAAACTGCAATAGTTTTAAAAGTAGGTACACAGATTTCTAAGATAACCTAGCTATAACCTAGCTTCATTTTTTTTTCCTCTTAAATCTAGACTAGACAACAGTTTGGTAACTGGTCTTTCCTTATTTGAAATGTAACAAAGAAGGTCATAAAGTATTTTTAAAATCTCTTCCCCTTTAAGATATCTTTTATGTGATCAGTACTTTTATGAGGAGAGGATACTGGAATTTGGGCTTCGCCACAACATTTGACTCTCCTCTCAGAACAGAAAAGAGACTCACAACAGGAAAGAAACAAATCCATTTTTCTACTAATCTAGTCTGGTTCCATGCTTTGTGATCAGTAGCAGACTAAGTACTCCCTGTATAATCATTTGCACATTTTTCATGCTATCCACTCCACAGGAGCAAGCCCTCTTTCAGCAGCCTATATAAATAGTGTGCAATTAAGTGGCAGCAGTTCAGATTTCACATTGTTCTTTTATTAAGTGTAGAGGTTCACATTCAATATAGTAAACATATTCTCTTCTGCAGTCACTGACTCTCTTATATTTTCTATTCTGTGATATTGTTTTCTGCTACTATATTTGAAAATCTCACAAGAATAAGTGTGTGAGGTGTTTTTCATTATTTTCATATTCTGTTTAGAGAATGAATCTGCTCTATATCATCATCTATATTCAGATCACAATTTTCATTTATTTCAGTTTTATATTTGAATACTGAATACAGTAGTTTCACGAATACAAGCCGCACGGATTATAAGCCGCACCCCCGGTGCCTCGACAATGTTGCTGTCTTTGTCAATAGATAAGCCGCACCCCGAATATTAGCCGCACTTTCGTTCGTCGCGAGAATCCGTGCGCAGCTTTCACAAATTGGCCAATTAGTAACAGGATCGCGGCATAGCGGGCTTTACTGGCTCGGGGCGGGGCCAGGAAGGCTCGGCCCGCTCATGGTTGCCGACGGGGCCGGGTGGCCCAGCTCAGCGCCACGGCTCGGCGGGGCTGGCCGGCTGGTGCTGCCGCCGCCGCCGGGCTCGCTGGCCCCCCTCTCCCGTCAGCACCGCCCCGCTGCCGCGTTCGCTCGCCCGGCTGGCAGGGCTGCCGCCGCCGGGCTCGCCGCCCGCCCCGCTGCCGCTTTCGCTCGCCCCGCGCCGCGCCTCGCGAGCGCCGCGCCCGCCCCGCGGCGCTTCCGCTCGCGGCGGCGGCGCTTCGCTCGCTCGCGGCGGCGGCGCTTCGCTCGCTCGCCGCGGCGGCGCTTCGCTCGCGAGCGGCGGCGGCGCTTCGCTCGCTCGCCGCGGCGGCGCTTCGCTCGCGAGCGGCGGCGGCGCTTCGCTCGCGAGCGGCGGCGGCGCTTCGCTCGCTCGCCGCGGCGGCGCTTCGCTCGCGAGCGGCGGCGGCGCTTCGCTCGCGAGCGGCGGCGGCGCTTCGCTCGCGAGCGGCGGCGGCGCTTCGCTCGCGAGCGGCGGCGGCGCTTCGCTCGCTCGCCGCGGCGGCGCTTCGCTCGCGAGCGGCGGCGGCGCTTCGCTCGCTCGCCGCGGCGGCGCTTCGCTCGCTCGCCGCGGCGGCGCTTCGCTCGCGAGCGGCGGCGGCGCTTCGCTCGCTCGCCGCGGCGGCGCTTCGCTCGCGAGCGGCGGCGGCGCTTCGCTCGCTCGCCGCGGCGGCGCTTCGCTCGCTCGCCGCGGCGGCGCTTCGCTCGCTCGCCGCGGCGGCGCTTCGCTCGCTCGCCGCGGCGGCGCTTCGCTCGCGAGCGGCGGCGGCGCTTCGCTCGCGAGCGGCGGCGGCGCTTCGCTCGCGAGCGGCGGCGGCGCTTCGCTCGCGAGCGGCGGCGGCGCTTCGCTCGCTCGCCGCGGCGGCGCTTCGCTCGCTCGCCGCGGCGGCGCTTCGCTCGCTCGCCGCGGCGGCGCTTCGCTCGCTCGCCGCGGCGGCGCTTCGCTCGCGAGCGGCGGCGGCGCTTCCGCGAGCGGCGGCGGCGCTTCGCTCGCGAGCGGCGGCGCTTCGCGAGCGCCGCTTTCGCTCGCCCCGCCGGCAGGGCTGCCGCCGCCGCCACCAGGCTCGCCGGCCGCCCCCTCCCGTCTGCACCGCCGCCGCGTTTCCTCGCCCTGGCCGGCACTGCAGGCCCCCGCACCGCCGGGCTCCCCCACGCTGCTGGCCCCGATTATGCTGGGCTTCCCCCGCTGCCAGGCAGCCCCACCCGCCGGCCTTCCTGCTTCTGCCATGCTCCCCTGCACTGCTAGCCCCAGTTCTCCCGGGCTCCCCCGCCATGCTGGCTCAGGCTCTGCCGCCCTCCCTGCCCCGCCCTGCTGGCTCAGGCTCTGCCGCCCGCCCCCACACTGCTGGCCCCGCCTCTGCCAGGCTTTCCCACCTCTGCCGGGGCCGGCCGGGCTCCAGCTTGGCTTGGGGCTGCCGCGGGCTCTCACTTCCGTGTTGGCAGCTTTTAGAATTTTGTTAATAGATTAGCCGCCCCGGAATATTAGCCGCACTTCCGGGTTTCCACCAAAATTTTGGTCAAATTGGTGCGGCTTGTATTCGTGAAATTACTGTACTTATGTTCCGGTATAGGCAGACACTTCAGGCACACTTTAAGGCACTGCTGCTTTCTTTTCCTTGATCTGAGTTTAGTCCCTGATCAATTGTGCCTGCCTCTGCCTGCCTGTCTCATATAACTGTGAAAGAACAGGGAAGGAATACCTGTGTGTGAACGTGTGTGTGTTTGTGTATGTGTGTACTGAGAGGAAGGAGGGAAAGAAGTCTGGCATTCATTGAAAATTCATGTCCTGTTCTCAAGGATAATACTATAGAATCACAGAAACACCAAATCATAGAATCATTGAGATAGGAAAAGACCTTTAAGACCACCAAGTTCAACCATTGTCCAAGCACTGGCAAGTACACCAGTAAACCATGTCCCTAAGTGCCACACACATCTACATATGTTTCAAATACCATCAGGAATGGTGACTCAACCACTACCCTGACAAACCTTTTGTCTTGGTTTAAGACTATTATATGAGGGGGAGACTACAAAATTCATTAGCTCCCCTTTCAGTTTTTAACCAGTCCTCTTCACCAATAAGGAGATTAATGCATGAGATAAGTGAAAAAACAGTAGTTTACTAAAAAACAAAGCAGTCACAACCAAGTTAATAGCAATAACCTCTAGATCCAAAGGTGCTGAATCCCGAGGACTCCCTGGCAACAAAGAAAATAAACTGGTGGAGAAGCCCTTCCCTCAGTCTGGTGGCTCCATAAGCAACTCTGTGGAGCAGAAGGCAAAAACAGGATGGCAGAGAAGTCCAGACCACATGGTGGAGAGAGATAACAAAAGAGAAAAAACACAAGCTTCTGTGATTACAAAACTCCCTTCTTCACAGACAATACCCAAAAAGGATCAGGGACAAAACAAAACTGGAGACCAATTTTTTTTCCCCAAAAAACAAGAGTCAATGCTGCCTGCTGTCTCACCCGGCAGGACCTCTCTTGGTGACAGTAGTTCTGGTAGCAGTGGAAATATGGGATTTCATAGGAGTTACAAAATAATGTTTCACAGGGGTGTGGCAGTCAGCAGGAGTGGCTGGAAATGGGGCAATGGCTGAAAAACTCATAGAGAGTGTGATGTCCTAGTGCAGCTGTCCCAAGTGGTATCAGTGAAAAGGTCTGAAGGAGACCTCCCTGCTGGTTCCAGAAATGGGATTGCCCTGGCAAGAGTGACCAGAAAGATGTTGTAAAATTTCCTTGTGGGCAGCTGGCGTGTGCCGCTGTTGCCTCCCCCAGCAAGTCATAGTAAACTGTTTTTTTCACTTTTATCTTCTCACATCTGTCTCCTTATTGATTAAAGGGAAGCAGCAAAAAACTAAAAAGAGAGGTAATTCACTTTGCAGTTTCCACCCCATATAATTGTCTTAAACTAAGATACCTTTCCAAAAAGAAATATTCCCTAATATTGAACCTAAACTGTCACTGACACAAGGACATTTGGTCTTGTCCTATCATTTGTTACTTGGTAGAAGAGACTGACCCCCTCCTGTCCACAGCATCCTTTCAGGTAGCTGTAGATAGGAATAAGGTCCTCCTGAGCCTCCTTTTCTCCAGGCACTACTCAGCTCCTTCAGCTGCTCTTCATGAGATTTATGCTCCAGACTCTTCCCCAGCTTCCTTGCCCTTCTCTGGATATGCTCCAGCCCTTCAATGTCTTTCCTGAATTTAGGGGTCCAGAACTGAACACAGAATTTGAGGTGCGGCCTCATCAGTGCCAAGTACAAGAAGACAATTTCGGAAGTCCTGCTGACCCCTATTTCTGATACAAGCCAGGATGTCTTTGCCTCTTTTGGCCAGCTGAGCACATTGCTGGCTCATGTTCAGCTGCTGTTGATCAACCTCCAGGTCCTTTTTTGCTGATCAGCTTTCCAGCCACTTTTCCTCACACCTGTGGCATTGTATGGGGTTATTGTGGCCCGAGTGCAGCACTTGCCACTTGGCTGTGTTTAATCTCCTGCAGCTGGACTGTCTCCATTGATTCAGCCTGTCCAGATCCCTCCACAGAATCTTCCTACCCTCCAGTAGATTAATATCCCTGCACAATTTGGTGTTGTCTACAAACTCGATGGGAGATTCAATTCCTTTGTCCAGATCATCCAGTTTGTACAGTAGAGGTAATAGAGATAAGAACCTCCTTTGTTTGCTTCATTGCTGTTGAAGGAGCATGCTGTGAATCAAATAACAATGAGAACTGTTCCATAAAAGAAGACAAATGTCATCAGAGTAGATGTATTTTGTATCATGAAACATGTACAAGGGAGCTAAATAAGGATCCAATAATACTCACATGTCATGAAATATTATGCACATTTAATATGTGAGCAATAACAACAGAGATTACTTGTGTGTGCTTTTCTAAACTTTTAAAGACCAAACTGCAAAAGGCAGGAACTTAGGTGCATCGCACACAGTTCAGCAATGCTAACTTTTGCACAAATCTTAGAAAAGACTGGAGTCTGTAGCCCCATAATACATACCTGTGGCATTTATCTGCAAGTTGGTATCACTAATGGATTTTCTTTCTCTGCATAAACAACTTCAAATGGATACACATATCAATAAACAAACTGTAGAGGAATACTGAATGTCACTGGACCAGGGCTTTTCTTTATGTCCTGGAGAACAGGCTATGCTATTTTTCTTCTCTTTCACCTGACCCTGAAATAATCCTTTTTCTAATGCCTATCTTTCTTTCAGGCCCAGCTTTCTTATTAAAGTTTCATATTAGATCTAAAATCCTTTTTGTCACTTCAAGTTCTGGCTCACACCTTATCTCCAGCTTCCACTGAATCATGCCCTACCTCTCTCTGAGGCCTCTGGTTCCATGTATTTATTATCTCTATATACCACAGGCTTTGTTTTCTTACCTCTTCATCACAATCTTAGTGTTGACGTGCCACAGGGAAATGGTAAAACTGCAGATTCAAAGTTTTAATTTTCCTTTTTGTTACCCTAGAGATCAGAATAACAAAAATAACAGTTTTGAGAAAACTCTTATCCAGCTACTGCATCTGTCATATGGAGAATGTAACATGCAAAAAAAAAATCCTGGATTTTCTTCTGAAAATAAGTTTCTACTGAAGAAATGCAATCTGTGGGGTTTTTGAACAGAATGCAATTATATAAACCAGGTAGATTATTCAAATAAGAGAAAAGAAGATTACTAAGACGTTTTCAATTACAGTAAATTCACGAATACAAGCCGCACTGAGTATAAGCCGCATCACCGGGTGTTGGCAAACATTTTGGTTTTTGTCCATAAATAAGCCGCACCCGAGTATAAGCCACTCTGTGTTCGCAGCGAGGACCCGCGAGCAACAAAGTTGCCAATTAGTAACAGAACCATGGCTGGGCGGGGTTTACTGGCTCGGCTCAGGCCATGAGGGCTCTGGGCTGCCGACAGGGCTGGGTGGCCCAGCTCGGCGGGCCCGCTTGGGGCCAGCCGCCACCACCGCTGGGCTCGGTCACCCTGGCCCGGCGCTGCCCCGCGGTGGCAGGGGGGGCACAGAGCCCGCCGGCACCTGCGGCGGCGATGGGAGCCGGGGATGTAGCCTGCCTGCTCCTGTGGTGGCGGCACGCGGGGACGGGAGCCCCCCGAGCCGCGGGGCCAGCCGGAGAGAGCTACCCACCTTCCCCCGAGCCGCAGGGACAGGCAGGAGGGAGCTGCCTGCCTTCCCCCGAGCCGCGGGGCCAAGCAGAGAGAGCTGTCCCTGCCTCCCCCGAGCCGTGGGGCCAGCAGAAGGGAGCTGCCCCGCCTTCCCCAGCCCCTGCGCTGCCTGCACAGAGCAGCTCCACCTGCCGCGCAACAGAGTATCAATTTGTAACAACCGCGTAAATGCAGGGTTTTACTGGCAGGAGCTCTACTTTGCAGTTTGCACTGACTTGGTTTGCATTCCCAGGGTTGAAAATGTCAGAAAATTATTCACATATTGGCTGCACCTGAATATTATCTGCATTCCCGGTATGGGAGCAAAATTTTGGTCAAAACAGTACGGCTTGTATTCGTGAAATTACTGTAATACCTTTTTCAAAATATGGGGATTATTTTCTTCCTATTTAACAGGTCATTTTCTTTTATTTTAATCTGGTTCACAAGTAAAAACCTCCTTTTTCTGAAATTTGAAGGGATGAAGCATCTGTGAATAATATGGAAAGACTTCAGTTTTCCAGGACTGAATATTTGAACAGTTAATAAAAAGCAACTTTTCTCCACACATAAATTAAGGTTCCTTATAAATGTCATGATTTTAACTAAAGACCTAAAGGGCAAATTAAAAAACTTTGTCTTTTTTGGTTATAACGGGAATTGCACACATCACAAAAAGCACATTACCCAATGTATCACATGGCAATGGTAGTAATAGAAAAAGTGAGTGTTCCTCAGAGATTTTCCTGGTTCCTTTTTCAGCCCACCTACCCACTCCTTCCTTTTTCCAGTTCTTCTGAACTCTCCGAAGCTACTCTGATTCAAGGGGATATTTCCAGCCCAGTGGTGCTTCTGCAAGTTTTTCACCAGAGGAACTCCTTGGGAGGTATCCCCACAGCCCACCTTTGCCTTTCCATCTCTGCTATGCTGGAGATGGCTTGCAGCAAGCTTACATCTGAAATGATTCTGGCCTAAAAGCAACCAAAATCATCAGGATTGGTGAACCACAGTTTTAATTTTTAGTGCAGCATTAAAATATTCTGATGTTAAATATGGCTCATTCAGAGCCGATTTATACCCAGCTGAAGTCAGCGGGAGTCTTGCATGGATTTCAGTGATCTTCATGTAAAGCCCAGAGAAAGCAGGACCTTTTTAGCTTGTGTGAGCAAGATAAGAAAAATGGAAACAGTAATGATTGATTATGTAGGTCATTGTCAGTTCTGTGAGCTATGTGTTATGTATAATGTATTAGGCTAACCCTAAGGAGAAGTAGTTTGTGATGGGGAGTCGAGATGACTAAATTCTAGGTTCTAGAGTACTTGTTTTGTTCATCTTGATGTGAATAGATCTCATTTTACTGGGTCTTGGTATGACAGAGATAAATTTAGAAGCAAATTTTGCATTAGATCTTCATTCACAGTGTCTATTGACTTAAATGAAAACTGATTCGACTTAGCTAGGGCAGAATTTTTTATGCACACTTTTGAATTTTAGTAGAAAGTATGTCTATGTCCTAAGGTACTATGTTAACTTCTGATGTTGGTTTTTAGTTGCCATTTGTTAGTTTTAATGGTTTTAAAAATAAATATGCACTCCCAGGAGCAAAATAAATTTTAAAATGGCTATTTTCTCTGATTTCCATATTTTATATAAAGTATGCCCCACGTTCTCTGTAGTGCCTGATTAGATAAACAAGGTTTGATTACTATAACTTGTGGCTCTTGGAATAACAAAATTATGAATAAGGTCCACAAGAACAACTTGAAAGTGCACCTCAAATGACTGTCAGAGCATTACGGGTAAATCACACAAATATATCTATCACATTCCTGAAAGATACAATAAACAAAACAAACAACTAAGCAAAAACTGAAAAAAGTGTGGAGTAGAGATCAATTACTCACTTGTGGGGTTTTTTTGTTTTGGTTGTTGGACTTTTTTTTTATCTGTTACTGGAAGTTGGAAGAAGTAAAGCACAGAGAGAGGAAAAAAGTCTTCCAAACATTTAGGACACTTTATGTCCTCTCCAGAAATATTTGATATATTTGTAATAGTACAATGAGCCATTCCTTTGGCAAGAGGAGGTATACTAAGTGGTTCACAACACACTATTTATTTACAAGCTGCAACAGCTGCAACTCTATTTTTTTTTTTTCTGAAAGATAGAGGGAATGCAACCGAGTGTAGCAAATATGCAAGTCTGATGTGTCTGTGTCAGATACCATCCTCAAAGACATTTCACCTGGAAAGAGTGCATTGAAATCTCCAGATATAACTTCACATTGAGAAAAATATTATAATGAAAACACTTAAAGATTGGAGGATTTGATAATTTATTTATTGTGGAATGTAGCAATGCAATATGCTAAACAATCTTTTCATGGACATAAGTAAAAAAACTTTTGAACTTTTATTCCTTTATCAAAAAATGCAGCCTTTCTTTTGCATGGTACCAGTTATCTATATAGCCATATCCTAATTTCTGGCAAAATTTATATGACTGGGATTACTGAATATTTGTTTCATTTTAATGGCACTTAGTTATCAAATGTGTGCTCCCTCATGAACAGGTTGATTCCAAATGCATCACTAGGAGTTCTTACATGTTCAGCTGTTTTGGCCAGTCATGTTGGGATGCAACATGCCAAATTTTATATCTCTCACAAGAGAGATGCAAAATGAGGACAGTTTCTTTATAACACTTTAGTAAATCCCATCTTAGAGCTAGAAATGGGAAATTACTTTGGTTCCATTCAGTGCCCCATTCCTCAAATTAAGATTTTTCAAGATAAAGGATTTGGCAAGATTATCATCCATTAAGCAACTGCCAACATAACCAGAGCCATGAAATGCTCTTTCTGAAAAAATAGGATGGGCTCAGCTGTGCAGCCTCAGATTTCCCCCTTGACTTCTCCCTTGGCCAGCAGAATTCTGGAGTAGGAGTGTTCCAGGATTCCTTTTCCCCCATAAAGAGTAGCCAATTAAAGAATCATCCTTAAAGTCAAATTTAAACAATGTTAATCAATGGATGGCTGACAGTTACAGAAGCAAATGTGATAATTTTTTTTTTCCTCTTTTGAACTGCTCAGTTAATGGAAAGAACGTGACAGTGAGATTGTGAGAAACATTGAGAAGGACTTTAAAATTCCACCTCTTGTATAAATGAGCAAAAAGCAGATGTGTCATGTAAATAGTCATGTTAATAAAAAGTTTAATAGATATATTTAATAAAATTCTTTTAAATATCAACTATCTGGGAGAATTTTCCTCTTGAAACTTTATCAAATATTAATGTAGTCCCAGTTTACAGTAAAAAACAATTCAAATTTAAGTTAAATATTTGAAGAAAATCACTGGCAGCATTTTTTCAGCTCAGGTTATGTGTGATGATAATTGAGTAGAGTGAGTTGATAAGTGGAATATCCCAAGAGAGTAGGAAAGATGCACAGAAGAAAAACATAAGAAAACATATCCAACTTGTATATTATACTTGCTTGTATGTTCTGCTTGCAAATTGCATATCAAATAAAAACTAATCAAGAGGCTCTGTTGACATTTGCCAATATTTCTTGTAAATTGAGTGTGGATGTAGCAACTTAAATTTAGTACTTTTTTTTTTCCTTTTTCCTCTCCTCACCAATATAGATTCTGTGTCAATGGGTAAACATCAACCTAGATCTTTATGGAAGAAGAAGCCAAAAGCTCACACACAAGGGGGGTGATCACTCTAGCTGGCCAAGGGGGCCACAGTCCCAGAGGCAGCTAGCTCTGTGTGCCAGTTCCACCCCAAATTTAGGTATTCTCAGAGAATCAGTCATTTGGGGAGGTGTTCCACCAAAGGGCCACTACTCTCGCAAATTATTACTCCCTAACTGAGCTTGTTGGCATAAGCCACAGATGGTCACATTTATGACATAACTTCAGGCTGATCTCTCAGATTTTCTCCATACCAAAAGTCACTCACCTACTGTTTACCTGGTCACTTCTAGCCTAGGTGGATGCTGGTTTTATGCCCACATATAAAATTATATTTTCTCTTTGAAAAGCAGATGATCTTTGCTTATTTACACATATATCATAATCTGTCACATATACATTTTGAGGCATGCAAATTAAAGTTAAGCAAAGTATATTTAGTTAAACACAGATTAACAATCTTCTCTTTTAAAAACCATCTCTCAAAGTCACCATACCAATTATTCTCAGGGAAGTACGGCAGTGTTTTTAAAAGGACATTAGCCTTAATTCATATGCAGCATCCGGCTTTCAGAGAATCGCCAAGACATTGCTTCACAGTAAATTATTTCGTAAATCTGGGAAAAAATGTGACCATGAACATGTCCTTGTGCTGACACTTTATGTACAGGTTAAGCAAAAGAAATTTCTTCCTTTTGGTGCATTTTATACCTATAAACATTTTATACCCAGCTAATTATAGAAATTAACAACGAAGATCTTCCTTGATGTTAAACAAGTTAGCTAACTGGAAATTCAAAAAGTATTAAATAACTAACCATTTTTGTTTCTGTCTGTTTCCACTTCTAGGTCAAGCATTTCTATTTCAAGAATTGGATGCTGTACTGAAAAAACAAACCAGAACACTGTTTAATGCATACCCTGGTCTTCTCACAGCATGCAGAAAACTTATGGCCTCAGATAACAATGTTCTAAGGCAGTAGTGCTCAAATTATAGCTCTTAAGGGACCTGAACATGGCTCTCATGAAACCAATGTGTCTCATTTGTGTTTCTTTTGCTGTATATTTAGTCCTGGAGACAGAAGAACAATGATAATAGAAAAAAACATTGCAAGGGAATACTGGAACAGTAGAGAGCCACACTACAACCCTTTTAATTACAGTAAATTCACTAATACAAGCTGCACTGAGTATAAGCCGCATGGCTGGGTGTTGGCAAACATTTCGTTTTTTGTCCATAAATAAGCCGCACCCGAGTATAAGCCGCTCTGTGTTCGCAGCGAGGACCCACGTGCAACAAAGTTGCCAATTAGTAACAGAACGGCAGCAGGGCGGGGTTTACTGGCTCAGCTCGGGCCATGAGGGCTCGGTGCTGCTGCTCGGCGGGAATGCTCGGGGCCGGCCGCCACCACCGCTGGGCTCGGTCACCCCGGCCCGGTGCTGCCCCGCGGCGGCAGGGGGGGCACAGAGCCCGCTGGCACCTGCGGCGGCGATGGGAGCCGGGGATGGAGCCTGCCTGCTCATGCGGCGGCGATGGGAGCCCCCCGAGCCGCGGGCCCAAGCGGAGAGAGCTGCCCTGCTTTCCCCGCGCTGCAGGGCCAAGCGGAGAGAGCTGTCCCTGCCTCCCCCGAGCTGCAGGGCCAAGCAGGAGGGACCTGCCCCGCCTTCCCCACCCCCTGTGTTGCCCGCACAGAGCAGCTCCACCCGCCGCGCAACAGAGTATCAATTTGTAACAACCGCATAAATGCAGGGTTTTACTGGCAGGAGCTCGACTTTGCAGTTTGCACTGACTTGGTTTGCACTCCCAGGGTTGAAAACGTCAGAAAATTATTCGCATATTGGCCACACCTGAATATTAGCCGCTTTCATGGTATGAGAGCAAAATTTTGGTCAAAACAGTGCAGCTTGTATTCGTGAAATTACTGTAAGTGAAAAATGCAGGGTGGGGACGGGACCAAAAAAAACCACGAGATAGTAACTCCTTTTCAGGTATTAAAGCTCTTCTGCCTCCTGACTAGGATATTTCAAATTTTTGAAATAGAAAGTCCGACTGAGTCAAGCCAAACAGTTTTAAAAAAATCCAAATTTTCCAGGTTCAAAACCTAAGGTTCTACTAGTACAGCTGAAAGCTAATTGAGCTTCAATTTCTATCCTAGTATTTTTTTACATTTCTCCCAAATATGACTTCAAAGGATGAAAAAATAATAAAATGACAGAAGTGTCCTCCCCCATGAACGTACTTGGCTTATTTTTAGTTCTTTCTTTAGTTCTGACTCTATTGCTGTGTGAGCTGTACTGAAGGTGTATAATCTTTGAATACTTTACCAAATCACATTTTTTTCCAAGAGGCAGAAAGGTATTTCAGGGATGTTCACATAAGTTTGTTCTGAAGCCACTAGTATACCCCTTCTCCTGTGTCATTGTTGACATTTACAGATCCTTACACACACAAACTTTGCAGTGGTTTAATTTTAAAACATATTTCCATTTAAAACCGGAAAAAAATTATAATACTTCCTATGTGTTCTCAAGATGGATGAATAGGAATCTAGAAAACACTAAATATGTTCTTTGTTAGCTTTCCATACATTTTTATCCTTTGTATTTGCTTCTCCCAAATATCTTGGTATCACCATTAAGTTGAGACAGACAGGGCTGGTATCACCACTAGCCCTTATTCACAAACTCTATGTGCCTTTTTTTATAGGCCTTTCTCATGCAACTCTGACTCCTTTCTTCATAGACCTGTCTGTGATAACTCTGACTCCTCTTATTGGCAGCTTTGCACAGTACTGATTCCTTGCCTTACAGGCAGTTCCACAGAGCTCTGACTCCTTCTTTCATTCTGCAAGGCTAGCTAACCCCAAACTGTCCCTTTCCCAGACACCTGACCCTGATTGTCCCTCACATAGCATCTTCTTACCTTATCTGTCCCTTGGCTCCATCACAACACAGCCAGCAGCCTCTTCCTCCAGGAGCATCTCAAACTCCAACTACAAGTGCCTATAACTATGGCCAGCTATCCCACTCCTTTATATCTCCCAAACTGATGGGCCTCCTTGTAATCAGTACAGCTGCAAGTCATTGGGGAAGATTCCCTCCGGCACTATCCTTTCAGCCTAGCACTCCACACTTTGGCACATTTTTTGGACTGTTTTATCTGTGAAAACAGAGGTTTTGTCACTCAGTATTATATCAGAAAGAATATTGGTTATAAAATACTGCATAACCACATATCAAATGCAGGATCGTACCTATGGACAATGAAAAGTACTTTCAACCAATTGTTCTTGCTTATTTGCTCTGACAGTTTGAGGGGAGGCCCAGTCCCACACAACACAGTGTGCTTCAGTGCTGTGTTGCATATAAAGGATGTCAGCAATTGCTTTGAGCTAAGCACTTTGGCCCTGATGCAGTCAGACAGATATGCATGTGCTTAGCTTAATGTACAAGAGCAGCTAACCAGGGACACACAGTGAGGTCTGAGCATTTGGCTCATTTCCTAGAGCAGAGCATGAGAGAAGAAAGATATTTAATGATCGTAAGGTCAGTAGACCTTGTTATGTGAATATACTGACTTCAGAAAAATAAAAATCATAGAGATTTTTTTAACCTTTTATTGCTAAACAAAGGAAATATAAATCCTCTAAGCAAACATATGAACCAACAAACAAAGACATGAAAAGAATGACCCTTAGAAAAGTGTAATATTTTAACTCTCTATACTGGCAATATTGAGTATGAATAATCATGTCAGGCTGTTTACAGTCTATGAACTGTTTGTAGACAATTTCTGAACCAAAAGTTATTTGAAAACCTTCACATAAAAAGTGCACACCCTTTAAGAGGCCAGATTTTCTACCACTGTTCTACTACTAGGTAGCCCTGGAAATGGAGCATTGAAATACATTTAATTTAGGATAACTGATATTTTATTTGAAGATTGCTTTTGTTCATAAAATGTATGAATTTAAATTGTTAAAACTATATTTCAGATAATTTGTGAAAAGATCTGTTAAAATATGCAAAACACAGGGCATGAGAAAATGACACTGCAAATATGCTGGGTTTTTTTGAGAAATCTTACTCAATGCTTTTGGTGCATATAGAGTAGATTCCTAATAGTCTTGTGGATATATGTGAGTAATGTAAAAGGATGAAGCAATGTGATACAAGTTATTATGCCCAATTTACAGTTTTAAATGTAAGGGCTACAGCGATCATTGCCTTTCACATGAGATTATTACCCAAAAGTTGTGATCAGACTTTAGACTTAACAAAATCACACAGTCAGTCCAGAGTTCCTCATGTCCATGTGGGTCCCGTAATCATATCTGATTGTACAAGGGATAGTGAAGTCATCTGTCCTTTCATTACAGTCGAAATAAGTGAGTTAAAAGGAATAGTGAGATTGGACTTTGAAATTTTGATGGTTAGCCCAGTGCTATCCCACAATGGAGCAAAAAACCCTTTAACAGATCAAAAGTGTCTCATGTGACCAGTTTGTAGTGTTCCTTCTTGCCCATGGCTTCCTGAGATAGGTAGAGTGAGCCTTGCTGTTATCAGCCATACATAAGTTTTAGGATGTGGTTATTAGAAGACAAGGAAGTCTGATGAGCAGAAGACTATATACTGTATTTTTTTCACATGAGAATATGAGTGTGCTCCCTGGAGGTGAACAATTAAGGTGTGCACAGTTGTGTGCACAGTGGAAAATGTTGGCCCTTTCAGTCTTTGAAGTTTCTGAACTGCAAAACTTGTATTTTTCTTAGATCATAATTTTGCAGGATTTACATACCAGACAAGAGAGAAAATTTTCAAGTCCAAACGAGAAACAGCCAATAGTAGCAACACTATCCAATCTCAAACTTTTCTAAAATGGAGTATCATTCAGCAATTTCAAAGATCTACTGGGGGAAAAATATACAAAACATATCATTTTAGAAATTAGAAAAGTCCCATTTGTCCTATATGCATATTTATCTCGATTTTAAATTCTGAGCAGAAACATGCTCTACATTTAAAAAAACAATTTTTTTCCCCATATAAACCTGTCTGGGTACCTAATGTAGTAATGTAAATAAAATTATGATTTTTCTGTACTGGAATACTTGTCAACACTTAAAACTTCTGATTTTCTTTATGACACAAATTTGTCCTTGTAAAATGTACTTTTATAAATTGATAGTCCAGAAAATGCCACATTTTGGGAAGGAGAACTTGTATCTCTTCCAAATATGTTATCATAGAGTCAAGGTACTCAGTAGTCCACTCTGTCCATGCCAAATACACACTGAAGATACACCTGAGCCTACACTTACTGTATCTCCCCGATCTTATGTGAGATGTAGAGGGAGAAAAATATTTTCTTTACATTGGTGAAATAGTTTCATTCTATTCATTCCTTTCAAAGTTTCCTGAATGGAAAATTGCATCTTCTGTGAAGGAAACTAAGATCTGCTTTAATGGTTTTTATGCTAACAAACTCTAGAAATGCTCTGAAATTTGTTGTCACTGCCTTGTACTGTAAAATGTCTGCAGTACAAGGCAGCTTAATGTTTTCTTTCATACCTGAGCAGGGTGAGAAAACAGAAAGCTTTGGGGCTCCAACTAAATAATTTCATGTTACAGTAAGTGGTAGAAGGTGTTTAGCAGTCAGGTATTTAAACTGAGATATAAGCATTTATATCTGCCCCTGCTGCATGCTCAGCATAGTTTGCTGTTTTACAGGTAGATCACTGCTTAACGTTTGGTTTAGTTACAGTTAAGTGTGATGCTTGTGCTATGTTGCAGTGCTGAAATCTCCCTTATAATGCATTAATTCATTGGCTTTAAAAAGTATCAGAAAACTATCATGTAGCTGTACTGGCATTTTGCTGTGTATGAGTTCATTGTTTTTGCCACCATTCACTTTTTTAAAATTGTGTTATTTTTCATCATTTTATCAACTACTTATTGATTTTCAGAAACCTCTCATTAAGTTCAGAAATAAATGGAGAAATAAACGAATAAAATTCAAATTAAACTCTAAAACATTGTTTTGCAGAAAACCCCACTGTTAAGTGGTGTATTAACCCTAACCCAGAAGGATTTGAACTGCAGGTTCTTGTTACACCTAATTATCTTCTAGTTACACAGTAGTACTAGTTGCACAGTCAAAATATTTTTTCAAAGACCCAATGCTTTAAGAATGAAAGATATTTTATTCTATAGTTTTCAAGTCACATGATTAGATAGAATTGAAGATAGCTCATTAAACAAAAAGTGGTACCATTTACTGAGATTCATATAACTTAAACCTATGACCAGAGTGGATTTTCCTCACTAAATAAGAAAGCACGGTTTTTTTACTCATTCCTTTCTTGATTTCTTTCTAGCAATACAATACTTGATTGGATGGAAGAGAGTAGGACGCGTCCTTGTATTGTACCTTTAAATCCACTACTTTTATGACAGAAAAAGTAGAACTGATCTCTATTATTGGTTAATTAAAAACGAAATTTCTTTGACTTGTACTCTAGTTTGCCACTTAAAAATTAATTATGGACAATAACAAATAGCAAACTGTTTCTTTCCCACATTAAGTTCCCCATTGGGATGCAATGAAAATGTTAATAATTAATCAAATAGTCTAACTTGGATTATTTTTACTACCTCTCATATACAAAACCCCACTGATGTTAGTTGACTTTTTTGTTTCATAAATATTTATATATAATTGCATTTTCCTTGTAAATTGCATTTTTTCACCCCAAAGGGAGGAAAAAACAATTTGTGTTTAATTTTATCTCACTGGTTTTGTTCAGCTTCAGTAGTTCTGCATATAAAATAAGAGATTAGATAAAAAGGAATACATGAAACCTGTGCTTTATAATTTAAAGAATAATAATTAGGCAATGTTGCTAATTTTGCAGTAATTCAGGTACATTATTACCTCCCAGCATAAAGTGTAAAGCAGGCAATTCTCCCTATTGCCCAGCTTTGATACTAATTTTGTTTAGATTCTACTGCCCCCTACAGAATAATTAAATATTTAGCATTTTACAAACCGAGGTTGGTGTCCATTATTTTTCCATATTACCTGGACAAGTTACTACACATTTTCCAAATAAAGCAGATGTTTATTTGTTGTCATTACAATTTTTTAATATGTTCTGCATAAAACCAAAAAAACCAACAAAAAAAAACCCAAAAAAACCCCCCTCAACAACCAAAACAACAAAAAACCACCCCAAAAACCCCAAAACAACCCAACTCACCACTTTGTGTTATATTGATAAAATATCTTTTTTTTTTAAAAAAAAGTGATGTGCAATTTTATTGAACCACTGAAATAAGGTGAAATGTATTTTACATCCTCCAAGAAAGCAGAAAGCAAGTTTCTCATGAAGTGAGCTAATTATGTACTTTATCAGCTGCTACCTATGCTACTATTCTTTCCAGACTCCACTATCTGTAACAAACAGCAGCAGTTAAATGCAATGATGCACTTCAGATTCTAATAGAAAACAGACTGTGAATAGGATAGGGAGGAATAGATAATACCCTAAATGTAAACTTTATATTTCTAATTACATTTCAAAAATATAACATGATCTTTGAAAAGTAGCATTTGTACTAGTTTATATTCCTACGAAGTAACTTTTTAAATAAAAAAGAAGACCTATATTATGCTTCGTGTGGCAAACCTCAAATTGAATAAGAGCATTTGTTCTCTATAGATATGCCCTGGCTGCCTCATACTGCACAGTGTATGTCCATCATTTGGGAGGTTATGCATGAAGGAGAGGAAGGAATCCTCCATCATATTCGGTCCTTGCAACTGTGTGGAGAAAGAAAACAAGTAGGAGATTTCATATGGCCTGGATTAGCTGCTTTTGGTGTTCCCTAGAAACCAGGCATTGGAGGAAAGAGAAGTGTCATGAATGTGCTTGAATTTCTCTAAATAAACACTCCAGAACACACAGCACAGAAACTCACATGTCCTTGGCTTATTGAGATTAGCAAGAAGTTAGGACATTGCAGTAATAACATCCTTAAAAAATCTCTGTTTTTCTGGGCATTTCCCGAAATGCTTGAAGACACTAGTCTTGAGGACACAGGTAGGTTATGCCTTCCAAGGCATGTGGTGAAGGAATAGTGGAGCACAAAGTTGTTTGAACATGACTGGTTTTGCTTACAAAATAATTTTGTAGAGATGCTAGCAAACCCAAGAAAACTTACAGGCATTTTGATGCCTTAGCTCCTTCTTATGTTGGAAACAAATCTGAATTTTAGCGAAGACTTTAGCGAAGACTTTAGCGAAGAGTAAAGGGGAAATGAATCCATGAAGAGAGACTCAAACACATTAATAGGTCATACTCGGTAAATAAACACAGTAAAAATGCTCTCAAAAAGCCTCAAAGATCTTTCTGACATCAAAGAAACGTTATTCTGATCACACCATTACTGGTGAGAACCTTTGCATCAGTAAATTCAATAAAGACAATCCTGCCTGTGTATAAAATAGCTTGTCCAGAGAAATTTTCTGGACAGAATAACTTTCAAATAATCGACTATTTGCTTTTGAAACATATTTCAGTATTTTCTCACCTGCATGTTTAAAGAATGAATGTATTTCCTGGAGGTAGAAAGAGGAAGCAGAAAGATGAAAAAGGTTTCAGAAAATAGGTGGGGTTTTTTTTGTGTTTTTTTTTTTTTTTTTAAATTTAATTTTATTTTTTTCCAGAAAGGGGAAAGGCCCCTGCAGAAGTACCTATTAAATGTATTTTCCAACTTTCATCCATTGACTTACTCTTTATAAGAATATGCCATTCACTCAAATAGTGCATTTATTTCCTGTGTATGACAGGAGCATATATGTTCACTTCTTCACAAAAAACTATAATTTAAAATACAACACTGAGCTATTAAA
This sequence comes from Catharus ustulatus, assembly GCF_009819885.2. NCBI lineage: Eukaryota > Metazoa > Chordata > Aves > Passeriformes > Turdidae > Catharus > Catharus ustulatus. The sequence goes on along the minus strand of NC_046223.1, from coordinate 74,745,897 downwards.
GCCAAAAGCTTTTAGAACAAATCACAAATCTGACATTTTTCTATGATTTTAACTTGACTAGGTTGGGAGAAGAGCTGAATAAAAGAATAGCTTTGCTAGCTTCATCTAATACTTCAAATAGACTGAGTGCAGATTTTGTAGATTTAAATATTCACATTAATATTGATTTGCAGGAGTATCGGGGAAGAAAAACAACACCATTAAAATGATAGAGACATAATTCCAATTATAGTTGTTAGTAATGGAACTGCTGCATTACTAAAATCTACAGTCTTAGATTAGAGAGGTACTGCAGTGATTCAAACCCAGGGAAAAGATAAAAGAACAAGAAACATGTCATTGCTACAAAACCAGAAGCAATAAAGAATGTAAAGCATTAAACAGCAAGATATTTTTCATAGCTATAAAACTGTGCTGCTATATGGAAGAAGAACTCTCAAGTGCTTATCAAGTAAAGGTCTGAATACCTGTAGACTGAACAAGTCCTGGATTTCAGTTCAGACTTTCAAGGTTTTTTCTGCGTTTTACATGTTTGATATTTAATTTAAACAATAAAGAGGTCGTGACGGGAGCAGAGTGTGGACACCATGAGCTGCCCTATGAGTTCTTTAACTACTGTGGTACAGTCAGGCTTGTGTTCTTCTTCATCCTTCTCCTTTTCTGACATGTTCAGCCCCAGTTTGAGCCTTTTATATGATACTATGATTCTGTAATATAACCTCAAAAGGAGGAAAGTGCTACTTCAGTCAACTGACATTACAACATTCTCAGAGGAAAAAAAACAACTGAATATTGGTCAGGAGACTCCTTAGCATATGGATTGCAGTAGGTTTTATGTAGGAATAATGTGGTCTTGCAAAGCAGGTAATCTCATGGCCATTGTGATCTGTTAAGAGGAAGGGACATGAAGCTTGGGTGAAAGTAATTTTTGGGGTACAGATGTAAATTCTTTGCAAAAACAAATTTTCTTTATTTCAGCATATATTCCCTCTTGTGTTTCCGTCAATGTGTGTTGACAGTACGTAGCATTAATCTTCTGTGAGAGTTTTAACCTAGTGTTTTAACGTAGTGTTAAAATAATTTCCTTTTCCTGGATTCATTTCAGAATTTTAGTATTTCACTGAGACACAGACACTAAGGAAATTATTTTGCTCTCCAGCAGAAGAAGAGTCGCAGAATTTTAGAATTCAATGTTCTTTTTCCAATGAGTCAGCAAGAAACACTTTTGAGACAGCTTCAAAACTCTCCTTGAGATTGCCAGGTAAAAAAATAATATAGAATTTACACAGTTTTCTCTAAAACTCAGGATTGTTTAAACTAACTGTCTTAATCACATCAGAGAGTGATTCCTTAAATTTGAACGACCCTAACTCTGGCTTTGAAAGATCTTTAAAACATTGGTCACATTGTGTCATTCAATCCAGTTACTTTGTATGTCTTAAAATCATGTCTGCTGGTGTCTCAAGTGTCTGTTCAGGGTTAAAAATAAAGATTTGCAGAAGAAAATTAATCACATTTTCGAGTTTTAACTTCCTTTCATCTACAACCATTATCTTTGCAAAATAAGAATAAGGTTTTCACAAACTAGGGACAAGGAAAGAAACAAACACCGAACTGTGTGCAAGTTTACATCTTTCTTTTTAATTTTTGGCTTGCATTCTTTTAATTTAATTTTGTCAGTTTTGTTTACTTCACTAACTTTTTTTTTCCATTGCTGTCTTGCTATTAGTACTTTGCTTCAATGATGTGGCTCATTTGTAGATCCTAACATGCAAATTGTAATCTAACCTAAATATTTCAGCAATGCTTATATTTGCATCTCAACTTCCTCTGCGCAGCATTACCTTTCTTAGACCAGTTATTTTAATGGTAGGATTGCATTCTTTTCTGGTGAGATATTTTTAGAAATCCTTCTATACAATGAAATTGTTTCTGGTTCTAATTTGTCTTTTCAGATGTTAAAGTGCATCATAGGAAATTTAAAGCACGCAGCAAAGTATCAGAACATATTTTTAATTGAAGCTACAACTCTCTATGTTAGCACTACATATTTAATTACCTGATACATCGATACAGCATTCCATGTATTTTATGGAGTTCTATGCTATTGAAGTAACAGTGCCAACACCATAAGTGTGGTTAAACAATATACACACAAGATGCTGACTTCTTAACATGAATGGTCTGAAAACCTGCTTGTCTCCTTCTATAATTCTACTTTACAAAGTGAAACTCTAGGGTTTGGTGTGAGTGCAGCACTAGAGATATGATTTCCCTAGCAGTGAGGAAGAATATTTCCTTCTATTCCCTTAATGCATCGAGTTGTGGTTCCTAATTTTAGCCAATCACTGCTCCACTGATCATCTCTTACATTTTGGACCTGCAGTTTGACAAAGTCACCTTAATAACAAAACAAAATTATTCTCTATTGAATTCATATTCAACATGAGCTAGTGGTAGTGACTGCATGATTGCCTTTAGCATATGGCAGACCCCATAATTTCCTCTCTTATGAAGATACTGACCCACTAATCTCTATATAAAAAAAACCCCTAACCAGTATTAACCAGAAAAAAATGGTTAACCAAAAAAGAGCACATGCATCCATTCCTGCTGAAAGTAAAGGCTCCTGTTCCATGGACACACAAGAGAAAATAACACTCCTTGGTTGTACAGTTTTGATCTGAGGAACAGGACAAGTGCAGGGTGCTATTGCCACTTGTCCTGTCAGCTTAGAGCAATCAGTAGCATTGGTCTTCTGTGAACTTCCCTGAACGGTTGAATCTGTTTAGCTGGGCTTTAATAGTTCTCCATTACTTCAGTGACTTAATATAGATTTTTCTTAATTTTATGTTTTGGTTTTGTCATAAAGGCCATCCTATCACTATGAGATACAGAATGCAAGTGTGCATCATGTGATAGATATTCCTTTTTTTACCATATTTATTTTAATTTTTAAAGAAATTAAATGCACTCTACATCTTGTCGCATGAGAAATGTTAACCAACTTTTCTGTATAGATTTTTTCTAGATTTACTCTATCTACATCTCTTCTATCCCTCCTATCTTTTTGTTTCCCATAGGGAAAATTCCTATTTTAAAAGAAATGTTCTTGTACATGCTTTATAAGCTGTCTTTTTATGATTATATAATAGATTATATACAAGTTTGTGCTTATTTTTTATGATGGTCTGCTTAAAAAAATTTGATTTTGATAATCTTCGTTGCCCTGTCCTTCATTCTTTCTTTAGCCGTCTTTTTTCTTGTACATTTTAACTACAACTATTCACCATTATAAAGGATATAAGTGTTTTTGATATCTATTCCTGTTCTATTAAATTATAAGACACAATTTACATCATGGAGCATTGCTGAATGATGTTTCTACAAGATTTGATGCCATGGTCATGGGTCACTTGTAATGAAGTTGATAATTTTGATTTCATCACTGCATATCTTTAGTAAGGGTTTAACTTCTCCTTCTACACTTGCTTTAATTTATGAACATTACATTTATTTTTTTAAACTTATTGCCAATCAGGCTCATTATTAGACATCTAAAATATTCACATCTATGTCACTTTTGAATAGTCTTAAAAATTCCTGAACATCAACCAGCACCATCAGCCACTTCTCATATCTGATAAAAAAAAATAAATCGTGAATACAATGAACAAGAAAAGTACAGTACAACCCCCTCTGGGATTCTTATCATTACCCTCCATCCAGTACAGGAGTTGATTTTTTTTTTTCCTGCATTTTTTCCCAGTCTTTCAATCAACTATTTAACTGTGACAGGACTTTTCCACTTTCAAAAAAAAAAGCCTGCTAAAGGTTTATTGGAAGCTGATATGTACTGTTACGAGACTTATTGACAAGTTCATTGACATCACTAAATATCTCTTCAAAACTTGCAGATTGTAGCTTTATTCTGAAAAAGCTGTATTGACTTTCACCACAGTATCATACATTCACTTAATTTCATTTGTTGTTATAATTTTGATTGCTTTGCTTGGTACAAAAGTCAAATGCACTCAGAACAGTGCCACTTTGTATAGAGGTCTTCTAAAAACCTTTGTGAAAATGACACTGCATTTACTGTCTTACTTTCCTGTGATAACATGAGTAAATAAAATGTGAGACTCTATACCATAGTCACCACTGTGTCAACTTCATACTGAGTTTCAGAGTGTATGCATAAAGAGAACCTAGTCCTTGCTGGTGAGAAGTTCCAGTGAGGAACTGTGTTGCGTATCACTTTTTTCTCATGGGTTTTATTACTTATTTTTCTCCTCTTGGTTGTTATTATCGTTTGGTTTTCATTAGTTGTTTTTTTCCTTCAGTTCAATTTTTAAAGTGATCTTATCTCAACCCAAAATTTTTAGCATTTTCATCTGATTGTCCTCCCCATTCCACCAGGGTTGGAGGGAAGAGTGAGCTTCAAGTCTTGTCATGAATAGTAAACTTACCTAGGAAGAATGCAGATACAGCATAGACTCTCTAAACCAAACGCTCTTGTCAAGTACGGTCAACTAGAGCTGTTGTCCACATCTGTATCCAGATGATTTCTGAATACCCACAAGGCAGAAGACATAACTTCTGGACTTTTTCCTTCTGTCCTGTTGAGGAAAGGGAGTGATAGATTGGTTTGGTGGGCACTTGACCGCTCGCTAAGGTAGTCCCACCGCATTTAAATACTAAAACCAAAACCAACCGAAATAACATTAAAACAACAAAATAACATAGAAATTTTATTTAAAGGTCTTTTTCTGGTCTTATCTATTTTAGTTATTTTGTCTTGTAATTCCACTTATTCAAAGGAGTTGCTTGTGGATACACTGTCTGCAACCATGTACTTCATGTAGTTATACTTATTATGATTTTACAAAAGTAATTTATGATCTCTCTGTGCTGATGGCCGTGCGATGATCTGTAGAAAAGCCATAGATGTGTTTTCTCTGGGAACCTTCACGTGTCCTCTTCTATATCCAGACATAAAATGCCTCTTTACTTTTGAAAAATAATGTATTTTACATGGGTAATATAAAATCACAGGTGTGATTGATAAACTCAAATGGGCTTTCTTCAGATTAGACAGTCCGATTCTATGTAAGTAGAGGCTGTAAAATACCACTTCTATCTCTGTAATGCAACCAGTACTTCGATGTTGTTAAAATGTATTTCTAGAAAAGAATCACATAAATATTTGATAAGAAATAAATGCAATGTGCTATAACTCTGTAACAATTTGAGAGGACTGGTGGTGGTGGGGTGTGTGCTCATTTTTAGCATTCTCCTTATCATCTCCTCTACAGAAGAAATAACCCTGTTCTATTTTCTCTTCAATAAAACCACATGGAATTAAATTGAAAGGGAGAGCAGCATCTACATAGCTTATACTGCCCTCGAAATAGCATATGAAATAATACTGAACACTGAAAGAGCATTGAACATTGAAATAAAATATGTCAAATAAATAATTTTGTCTCTCCTTCCTAATGACTCTGCTGCTGGAAAACGAAGTTATGCCTGATAGATGTGGCTGGACACTGATTTCTTGTATCTCATCATAATTTGTAAGTCATGTGTTCAGCCACTTCTCCGAAATGGTAACTATCAACAGTAGTAATTTGTGATGGGGAAATAATCTAGCATGGAATTTAGCATGAAAGGTAGGAAGGTCTGGCTGCAGAATGACTTCCAGTGGTTGGAAGTAGGAATGACAGAGATAGAAGGATTTCCTGTGAAGGAGTGAATTTTCCCTCGGTGATAAGAAACAGCTGCAACACTGTCTTGCAGCCAGCCTGGAATCTATGTGCTCAGGAGTCACCTTTGGCAGCAGAGCTGGGCTGGGGAATGGACTCACAACTGGGCAGAGATGCCTCATGTAACTGCTCAAAGGACTGGCGCAGATGAAAGTGCACACAAGGCTTGTGACACCCCTTTGTGGGCTCTTTGTGGGACTAAGAGTCAACCCACCACACTGTTCCTTATTTCATATTCCTATTTAAGCACCAGCGTGTGTTCTACATCGTCTGTGCTACTCGTTGTCCAGTGGATCAGACTCCACAAGCATCACAGTGAAGACTGTATTCCTAAGGGAGCTCCACCACAGGAGTCTTGTCCTCAGACAAGTCCACCCATTCTGTGTAAGTGTCCTGTTCTGTGCAAACAAAAGTACTGCTGTGCAGCCAGGGCGGCTGCCATTCAATCTGAGAAAGAAAGCCCTCATTTTATGGACCTTCAGGGAAGGTTTTCAGATTATGATAACAAAGGGGAAGGAAACACCTTAGAGTGTTGCTGAAAAAAAGGGGATTTTAAGTAGAAAAGGCTTATTTTTAAGTTGTACATGTGAATGCCTTTGTCACTTCAGCCTTCTCAGTTGGTCGGTTAGCTATAATTTTTTTTTTTTTGCATTTTCTCAGGTTTGTGTTAAAATGACTTCATATCTGTTCAAAAAATGAAGACAAATGGCTGATTTTATGCCTGGAATCTTCTTCAACAGTGTCTGTAAAACTGGATTGAGGAAACACTTCATTAAATACTGTGCATTCATAAACTTCTTAAACCACAGCATTTTACTGATACATGCAAAATGAGATAAAATCATTTGGGCAGGCAGATTTACACAGAAAAAGATGTATATGATGTCACACAGCTACTGGCATAGTCTTCCTTGATTAATAAGCTGTAGTAGATAAAGTTTTTTAAAAAGACTGGTCTGAGATGCACCTAATATGGCCCATTATTAAGCATTCAGTTTTGTGTCTATGATCTCTGCTTCTTTAAGTAGCTCTGCTGGACAGTCACAATTCCCATGTTCACCAGTGTGAGAGACAGAGACTTCTTCTTTTATCCTGAAGGCCTTTTTTATTTCATTGTTCCCCTTTTATAACTAAAGTAAGCTAAAATGACGTCCTGCCTGAGGATTTGGAGTAAGCATGTACAACATTATTATAATTTTTGCCATGTGTAAAGTTGGTGCACAAACTATTCTGCTATCCTGTCGGTGAGTGCAGTAATAATTATTTGCCCAGAAAGGACTTTCTTTGCTACTGAAGTAACTAGAGATCTGGTTGCAATAGCGTTTCTCCTGGGAACAGGGCTGACTGGCTGCTCTTCACGGTTTTCATACTCATCAGAAAAAAAACTCTAGACCAGATCATTAGCCTTATCTAAATATACCCTAAAATCTGACATTTAAGAGTTTAAATTCTCATTAAAAGCTACAGGAAGGTAATAAAAATTGAAATTAGACAGTACTGTCAGCACACTACATCTTTGCAAGAAAGTAATCTCAAGGTTGAGTAACGATGGGGATGAGTTTATGTTAAAAAAAATACACTTATGTAGCCTTGGGAAAAAATTATTTCCATTGGCTCACACTGACACTGAATGCCAAATGCAGCATTAAAATCCCACATTGTCCAGTGTATTGGATCTGGCTGAAACAGTTAATTTTTTCCCAGAGCAACCCTCACAGTGCTATGCTGTGCGTTGGGAGCCAGAAGGGTGCTGATAACACACAGGTGTTTTGGCTACTGCTGAGCAGCTCTGGCACAGCATCACAGTTGTCTCTCCAACATCCCTCCTCCCCATCAGTAGGCTCAGGGTGGGCAAAATCTTGAGATGGGACCTTACTTCAACAGCTGACCAAAGCAGACCAAATATACCTGCTCAGATATAAAAGCTAGGAAAAAGGAGGAGGAAGGCTGGGGGAGGACATTAATTATTTGCAATATTTATCTTTCAGAGCAACCATTACACTTGCTGAAGGTATATTTCTTGGGAAGTGAGTGACCATTACTTGCTCACAGGAAGCAGAGATTAAAATATTTAGGGGTTTTTCCTTTCCTTGCATGTGGGATACTTTTGCTTTTGCTTTAGTAAACCTATACATTTTCACATCTTACTTCTCCTCTGCCCAGCTGTGGAGGAAAGTGATAGAGTGGCTTGCTGGGTACCTGGCATCCAGACAAGGTCAACCCACCACATACAGCTACAGACGACCATTCAAGCTTTTGATTAAAAGCTAATCACACACTTAAAACTTCTTGCTGTTACAACCAGTGGGAAAAATCTCATTCCATTGAACATTTCACAGAGAAGGTTTAAGATTTCCACAACAACTGCTTGAAAAAGCAATCTTAACATTACTCAGGAATTGATGTCTTCCATCAAATAACAATGCTGTTGACTATTTAAATATTTCATACTCCAGACTTATTCACTAGTGTTCAGAGATACTGAGTGGATTTAATCTCAGGTAATTATGTGTTTACTGTGTAGATATCCATATCAAGACATTGTAAGCTTATTTTGTAGTCAACAAGGGAAAAAAAAAAACAATCCTAGGTCACGAGTCTTTTGAATTATTTTAGATGTCTGTTTTAGAGCAAGGTAAATTAAGCCAACAAAGAGCCTAATGACTTTGCTGACTGCATGGAAAGAGTGGCCAAATGAAGCCCCACATTTGGTGGATTAATACTGCCTTCTGAGAGACATGGTGCGACAGCACAGGGTTTATGTGCATTGTCTCATGCATGGCATCTTAGTAAAATAATAGAACAAGAATAAGTGTTCAAAGGCAGCATATATGTGAGAAGGAAGCACTGCAATTGCAGCTAATATAGAAAATTTGTAACTTAGGATAAGGGAAACTCAAGAAAAGAATAGAAGGAAAGATGAAATAGTCATCTCAACGCAGTGAGCTGATGCAAGTGGCAGAGAGTAGCAATCAATATTCACAGCTGTGATCCCACTCAGATTTTTTTGAACACATACAGACTACTTTGGTCTTATTAATGCTGTACAGTCATCAACCAGCAGAAGTGTCAGCTTGTGAAAGTAGAATGGCTGAAATACAGGAAAGAAATATATCAAAATGGAAGGCAGAGGCATAAGTTTATAGCAGCTTATAGTGGCAACAGCAAATATTGTCTTCTTGAGCTATCACTAAGAGGAATTGTATTTCTCTCAGTTTGGCTGTTTGGCAGGCACACAATTTCTGGGGTTGACATCATCATTTATGCCTTTTTTTAATCTGGTTGGCAGCATTTTCAGTTGTTTTGCAAGAAGCATTTGAATTGCCTATTAACTTTTAATCTGATTATTTATTTATTCTGAAAAGCATACTCATGCATGCATCATCAATCATCTACAAGCTTGAGTCAGCTGTGGATCCTGAGCTAAGCAGCTTACTCATACTGACACAGAGCACACAGATTGTATTATTATTAGGTGTCCTTACTGATGCTATTAGTGTCAGAGGGACAGAGTGGGCAGACTGAACTTAGGGTGTTTGAACCTTAAAGTGAAAGCTGAATCATTCAGACATTCCATGTCTGCAACTTCAAAAGGACCACTTGGTCAAGGAAGATACAAAAGCATAGTTTTGTGATTGTTATTGTGACAATTCATTGATTCTAAAAGCCATAACAAGGGGAATATAACAATGAGTCATAAGGAACAAAAGCATGAGTTAGCCTTATGGTATCAGCTGAACTCTTAAGAAACTCTTGATCTCGCAACATAAGTAGGATCGCTGGGATAGTGGAGAAGCAGTAGGTGCCTCCACCATGCCACTTTACTCTGTACTTCTTGGTCTGGTCTAAGCTTCCCCAGTTGTGCTCTGTACCTCTGACTTCTGGTAGTGATTTGTGATGCTGGCGAGAAGAATACAACAGAAAATGGTATTTGGTGGTGTTGCACAGATCCTGGATAAATATTCAAAAAAAGGAGTTGAGGATCCTGGCAGACAATGAGATAAGCGTGGGCCAGGTGCTAAAGATTTGGTAAATCTCACAAAAAAACTGGTGACCATACTGGATTAATGACAAGGGTACAAAAAAAGGTTGAAGGAAGTGATTTTTTCCCAATGTTTTATGTCCCACAATACAAAGCAAGCTGTAACTAATCTTCGTGTGATGATTAGAGAGTGGAGTAAACAATACCTACTTTGAGACCGAATGAAATGTATTTCTTTACCCTGGAGAAGAGAAGTCTGAGGGAGGGCTTACTGCAGAGTTGCATTAAAGGGAGACTGCAGAAATGGAGCCAGACTTGCTCCAGCAGTGCACAATGAGTGGCAAGATACAGCAGACAGCTTTCAGGAAGGGAAATTCTGATTGGAGAAAAGAAAAATCTCTGCTCAGAGAGTATTTAATCACTGCAGAATCGTTGTAGAAAAACACCCTCAATTCATAACTGGACTAAACAAGACTCAGGGAAACCTGTTTTTTTCTAAACCTGGCTTAACTTGGAAACCAGCACTGTTTTGAACAGCAAGTTGTCTTGAATGACATACAAGGTTCCATTCCAAACGTCCTTTCCTTTTATGATGTTTTACTGCCTTTTATCCCTAGAATTAAAGAACTCTCCCTCTGACAGGTGTTGCCATTAATATTTACATGAAATCCTGCAGGAGTTCTTGGCCAGCTACCTTCATCATCGGGCTGCTGAAATCAGTCACATAGACCACTAGTGACTAGAATATGTTGGAACAGAGAGATATAATATAATGCAAATTAGAGGAAATAATGAAAATTACTTGCATCCTGTGTTAGTTTTGGGAAAATAAATCATGCACATCATGATAGCTATTCACTGAAAACATCTGTTCAGTAGAAACTAAGAGCAACTTAGATTTTTTTACTTAATTAAACGAAATAGAGATCATTGAGAATCTGACACTAAGGCACTAGTTCCTCCTATGATCTGGCCTATACCTATTTAATTTATTCTGGTTTTCACAGCAAGGTTAAAGTAATGTTACTATTAATTTATTCAGTTAAGAATTATTTTGAAGAGAAGTTTTCTATCTGCAGAGATTCATAGTATCTTAATGAACTCAGTAAATAACTGCACTCAGTATATAATGGTCCGAGTATCAGAATTAGGGATTGTTGACTGCCTCGATAATGAGATGGTTTTGTTCCAAATGTCAAATGTATATATTCTGCCTTTTCACCATGTTTATCCCTAAGTGCTATAAGCCCTGAATTTCACAAATTGTTAGGCATATTTATTGTGGGAGTGTAGCTTTCTGCTTCCAGTTCCCTTTTCATTTAGAATTGCTAATTAGTTACCTCACAGTTTAAGATGATATGGCTTAGACTGCAAATTATTTCAGGGTAGTTATATGCTAGATGAAGAGCAGCTGAAAAACAGGTGTCTGCCTTATGATTGGATGCTGTGTTAGAAATGAAGAGAAAGTAATGATTGCTGAAGAAGGAAGTTGGATAGAAATCTTTACCTCAACATGTAGGTCCACACAGTACTTTTGATATTTTATGAAGTAAGTACAAACACTACCTCATTTCAGAGGATAATGACAAAATTAAAATAATATGTTGGTGGAAGGGTAAGATATCAACCGACAGATGAGGATTTGCATTGAAAATTGTAAGGAAGATGTCCTTTATACTGTTTAAGATCTGTGTACTGTGGGAGAAGCAGAGGTCTGGATTACATGGTCAATTCATCCCAGTCTTGCAGATGAACTATGTCCAAATGGATAGTAATTAATTATGCTATGCTTTTCTATTGTTTTCATGTGCAATTTTAATCAGTTTAAAATGTGTTATGCTTAGCAATATGGATTAAAGCTCTTCCTTCTAGAACAAACTTTCGTCCAAGTCAAGAAAAGCCTTAACCTTCTGATAAGCAAAATACTTTGGCATCCAATTTGGCATAATTTCACTGAGATTTAGTGGTTTTCTAAAGCTATTACATATTAGGGCCAATGAGAATTTGCTGATTTTTGAATATTATTCCTTTAACTGCAATGGCTCACCAAAGCCTTGTTGGGAATCATTCCTGAAAAATACACCCTATCAAGTTTCACGCTCACATATTCAAAAACAAATCTCTGTGAAAATAAAGAGGATAACCAGGAACTTTAAACCCTTGTTGAACTATTACAGTTGCCTCTAAAATTAGCCAGCATAAAATAGCATAAAACAACTTTTTCTCTGGTCAATTACTACTCCTTGAAATTTCCCAGACATAAAAACCAAAACTATGTCAAACCCAAAAACAATAAGCAAAGAAAAACTTATGTAATAGTTTGAACATGCTGCAACTTCTCAGCTTTTGTGAGTGCAAAACATAAAACTGCCGATTTTGCAGGCTGCAGCTGCCCTTTCTGTTCTTACAGAACATTACTAACGAAGGAGAGAGTCTAGAAAGCACATAAGTCTGGAAGTTTAGCTGAAATTGGACTGCTCTGAAAGCCACAGGAGCTCCAGCTTGAAAAGCACATTTCCATGACATTTTCAGTATTGAATTCTTGAGTTTGTTTTTTCATTCTGAGTAAAATATTATTTTTCTAGAAAACAAACGAACACATGAAAATTCAATTTCCTGATCACTTCTTGAAAAACATATTTAGAACTCTGTACCAGAGAAAAGTGAAGAAAGGGTTTAGTGACACCTTTACAAATCATAGTGCTGATGGAAATTGATAGAATCAAAATTAACTACTAACAAGGAAATCTTGGCACACAAATTTGGAAATCAAGCATGAATTTTAGCCATTCTAAAGGAGTGGTATGTGCAAAGATTATTCAAAGTACCTATGGAAAGAATAATTTTTCCACCTAGGAGCTATAACTATATAGAATCAGTTTTTCTTTATTAAGAAATAAAACTTGTAGGAGAGCTCTTGACAAGGCATGAGACAGTCATTAATAGAAGGGAATGCAATAAGATGAGCCCTTTCCTCTATGCTGGCAAGACTTGCTAGAACAAAGAATTGTCAGTTTGTGTCTTGCAGTCTGCCATATAATGTGATATGTACCTAATTCAGCTTCAAGCTTCATTACTTTGAATAAGATAACATTTGAGATTAGGACATCTGAATAGAGATGTCTTTATCATGCTATCTTTAGGTCCTGTAGATGTCCACACAATAGGGATGTGGGACTTGATTCAGTTAGGGATCACTAAAGGGAACACTGGAGGTACCCTGCAATATTTCATCCAGATCCTAGCTGCCACTTTGGAATATTGTGGGTGCCCTGTAGTTCTTGTCTCAGACCTGCTAGTCACATGGGAAGGTCTCAGAAAGCTTCACATGCTTGTTAGACAGATGAATTTGAAGCCACAAGGGAGGCTAGTGTGGACAGCTAGAGCACAGGCACAAGTTATAATCCCTCAAAGTATTGCATAGTAAATGATACACAGAAAACTCTTCTCTTTTTAAAGTGACAGCTGGAAACCTATAATAATATCTTAGAACACCATTAATCATACTAAGTCATATGTGTGGGCACCTGAATAGATTCTTCAGCACCAATGTAAGGCACGGATTTATGTAAGTGACATGTTTTAACCCCAGATGGCAACTAAGGACCATGTAGCTACTCCTTCATTCTTCCCCCACCCTCATCCTGTGGGATGAGAAGGATAGGAAAAAGGGAAGACCCACCCAGGGGCTGAGATAAGAACATTAAAAATCCAAATAGCATAGCATATAATAATGATGATGATGATGATGATAATGATGACAGTAATAGTAACAAAAAGGAAGATAACAAAGAGAGAGAAAGAGGAATAAACCACAAGAAAAACAGGTGAGCCACAATACAGTTGCTCACTATCTTCTGACTGATGCCCACCCTGTTCCCAAGCACAGTCAGCCCCTTCTGGACAACTCCTCACGCTCCTCACCGAGCGTGACTCTCTGTGGTATGGAATATCCCTTTGGCCAGTTTGAGTCATCTGTCCTAGCTATGATCCCTCCTGGCTTCTTGTGCACCTGCTCACTGGCACAGCAGGAGAAACACAAAGTCCTTGATTCAGAGCAAGCACTTCTTAGCAACTACTAAAGCATCAATGTGTTATCAACATTACAATTCACTAAGACTGGAATTCAAATCAGAAATAAAATAAATTCCCAGCCAAAACCAGGACAGCAAGGTACAAACACCAAGAAATTTTATGAACTCATTTTTTTAAAAGATTGTTGTCTAAATATATATTCTCAATACTAAAAATCCCCTCTTCAGTGTCCTGATAAATATATAATTTTTTTATTATTTTGTACCAAATCTTAGAGAAATTAATCTGATAAATATATTTTTTTTATTATTTTGTACCAAATCTTAGAGAAATTAATGTTACAAAATATATAGGAATTATGATTAAACATAAGAAGTAAAATGAAGAATATTTGCTAAATGTATACTGATTCCATATAAATATCACAGATTACCAGTTTATTTTAAATTGTGGTCACAGTTTCATAGAGTGTGGTGGAATTTCCTCAATTAAAACAGATACCAATGCGTAAACATGGAATTTGCTGAATTTGTTTGTTCCCTTCTGTTACCATATTAAATAACTTTAGCCCAACAAACTACAATTACAGTGCAACTTTTGCCTTCATTCATAACACTTTATTTGAGCAACAACCTTTATCATGTTCTCTCTTAATTACAATTTAAGACTTATTAATAAATTGTAACAGTAGGAAGGTCTCATAATTTATTAATAGACAGCACTTTCTCTTTTCTAATCCATCCTCTAAATGACAGAAGGTATTTGAAAGTGGCAGTCTCCAAGAGTTCTAGATAAATTAATATTAACAAACTTGATAGAGCAGTCTCACTAGGAAGTGATCTGTCAGATTTCACCCTTCTTTATGCGTAATTGTCTCTATCAAATCTATTATTTGTTTACTCAACAATTTATTTGAAAATGTAATGATTAAATAGGAAGACTCCCAAGTCTTGCAAACTGATTGAAGAATAGAGGAACTGAAACAATTGTTTGAAATTGTTGTATGCTCTTGCTCAAAATTAGAAACAACCCACTATCAAGTAGATAGCAAACATACTACACTTACCCCCCCAGAATATCATTATATCTACAGTTCTGGTTTAGTTGGTCTGGTTTGTTTTTTTCTCTTTTTTTTCCTTTTTTTTTTTTCTTCTAGTCTTTCCATCTGCCGATTGGTCATATTAGAAATAGAATATAATGACATATGTAAATAATTACTGATGTTTAATTGGTATAAAGTTGTCATTTCCACAGTAGGACTATAGTGAACATCTATTTTTGTGTGTTTAACAGGGGAATGATTATTGAAATATGACACAGTAAAAGTTGTTTTGGTATTTTTTGAATTTTTAATAATGTCTTTAAAGTGGTTTATATAACATGCTTATTTAAGTCTTAAATATACTAACTATAATTTAAAAAGTTAAAGAAGTCTGAGATAAATTTTTTTTGGCAGGTGTTTTTTCTCTTAATATAGCTGTGGGCCCTACCTGAGACATGTAAAGAAAGGTTTATACAATAGTTTATTTCTCCAGTAAATAAAAAAAAATGAAAAGACCAAATTTCATACACTTTTTTCACTCCTCAAAGAATACTATACCCTCTCTGGGTGTTAGACAAGAAATTAAGAAAACTTAAATGTGTTTTGAAGTACAGTAATTTCACGAATACAAGCCGCACCAATTTGACTAAGATTTTGCTCCTAAACCGGAAATGCGGCTAATAATCAGGAGCGGCTAATACAACCTCAGAAGTGCCTGCCAGAGTGCTGAGCCGAGCAGCTGCAAAGTCGGCATTTTGCGATTGTTACAAATCGCTACTCTGTTGCACCGCGGGTGGAGCCTGGCTCCCTGTAGGCAGCACGGGGGGCGGGGAGAGAGGCGGGAGAGCTCTCTATCCTCCTCTGCCACAGCCCAGGGGAGAGACGGGGGGGGGCCCGACGCCGCCATTGCCGTGGCCTGGGGAGGAGAGGGGGGACCCGGGCCGCCCCTACTGCGGCCCGGGGAGTGGGGGGGAAGCGCGTGCCGCCATTGCCGTGGCCCGGGGAGGAGAGGGGGGACCCGGGCCGCCCCTACCGCGGCCCGGGGAGTGGGGGGGGAAGCCGGCGCCGCCATTGCTGCGGCCCGGGGAGGAGGGGGGAAGCCGGCGCCGCCATTGCTGCGGCCCGGGGAGGAGGGGGGAAGCCGGCGCCGCCATTGCTGCGGCCCGGGGAGGGGGGGGAAGCCGGCGCCGCCATTGCTGCGGCCCGGGGAGGAGGGGGAAGCGCGCGCCGCCATTGCTGCGGCCCGGGGAGGGGGGGGGAAGCGCGCGCCGCCATTGCCGTGGCCCGGGGAGGTGGGGGGAAGCCGGCGCCGCCATTGTTGTGGCTCGGGGAGCCGACGGGAGCCCCGCGCAGCCATTGCCGCAGCTCGGGGAGCCGACGGGGTGCTTTGTCCCCGCCCGCCGCCGCCGCGGCAGGAGCGGGGAAACTCCGTCCCTGCCCGCCGCCGGCGCCACGGGCGCGGGAAAGCTCCGTCCCCGCCCGCCGCCGCTGCCGTAGGAGCAGGGGAAGCTCCGTCCCTGCCTGCCACCGCAGGGCAGCGCCGACCCGGGGTGACCGAGCCCAGTGGCAGCGGCGGCCGGCCCCGAGCTGCAGCACCGTGCTGGGCCATCTGGCCCTGTCAGCGGCCCCTAGCGGGCCGAGCCTGCACAGCCTTAGCTCAGCCAGTAAACCCCGCCCTCCCGCGGTTCTGTTAATAATTGCACGCAGGTCCTCGCTGCGAACGACAAAGCGGCTTATATTCGGGTGCGGCTTATCTATGGACAAAAACCGAAATGTTTGCCAACACCCAGAGATGCGGCTTATATTCAGTGCGGCTTGTATTCGTGAATTTACTGTACAATTTATCCACATCATAAGGATTTATATAACTTTTTTACAAGGAATAGGATAAATGATTTTTTTTCCCCTAGAATTTTAAAAAATTAAATGCTCCATTCCAAGGTTTGGAGTGTACATTCCCTGAAATGATGATAAGAACATAGGTGTTGATTTGAGAAAATGGGATGCAAAATGCAATGGAATATAATTTAAAGGACATAATCAGCTGCATCTCAAAAGTAGGGATAGAGCAGAAGCATCAACAACAAAATGACTGGATAAGACATAGCATTTCTGCCATACATGGGAGCTGACTGGACCTGCAGGGAAGATTTAGCAAGAAAGAATGTCTGTAAAACTGAAGGCTAAAGAGAGAGAACTGGATCATTGTAGTAAACTATAAAAGGATATATAATCAAATGATCACTAATGCAGCTCATGTAAATGCTGAACAGTATGCCTTTAATCGGTGGTAGTTTATTACTGCTAAATCTCTCAAAAAATGGTTTGAGCATGCTCATATTTAGATAACGACCTATGTTACCACATTCAACTAAATATTTTCCGTTTCCTTTTATAATACCAATACATGTATAATTTATGCTTTAATTTTATGATCATATCAGCTCCATACAGTGAAGTTTAGAGGTAAAATAGTTGAAAAATATATTAGAGTTGTGGTATTCAGTGAAGTATTGAGTGAATCTGGATTGTCGGATTAAACACTGCACAAAATCATTGTCACACAATGTGGGGGGAAAAAATCAGCACCTAAAAAAAATCAGAGACTGACTGGTACCTTAGATTTTTCATGGATTATTCAAACCAATTAAACACATGAGCAGACCTTCACAAATGGAGCTGTAATGAATGGAAATGGAAAAGAAAAGAGATTCATTATAAAAGAGACTGCCAGAAAAATGAAAAAATATTTTAAAAAATATATATTGCTCGCTGCTTCTTGCAATAAGGTACTTCTTTGCTATGATGTTCCCAATTGCGACATTAGATTTCTGTAAAAATTATATCTGAAATTTTACTGTGAGGTATATAATATTTATAGAAACAAACTGTCTATGTTTTATCACAATACTAGCTGTGCTTACTTTCTATTCATGTCTTTTTTTATCTCTTTTTTTTTTATCCCCTCAGTATAAACATATCTTTCTGGAAAGGTTAGAGAGGTAGGTGACAGCAGATCTGAAGAACTGCAGCCTGGAATCTAAATTGACTAGTGCAGTGTTGTACCATTGCCAGTTTGTGTTTGTTAGAAGTAGTTAAAAGAATGAGGTCTAAAATAGCTTTCTGAGAAAGACAAGAAGTTGGGCAAAAAAAAAACAAACATTGAAGACTACAAACAAAATGATGTATAAACTTTCTGGGAAAGGAAAAGAGGAATCCTCCTTGGAAAGGAAGATTCTTGGAGAAAGGTATTTCCATTACACAACTGTAAGAAATTTTCTGCAGTTAATAAGTTCATTTGTTTTACAAATTTCCTTGAAAACATTTTGTTTTTCAAGGAATGTCTTGAATGCCAAAAATAGGTTACCATGAAAATGATTAGGGCAAATATTGAAAACATCAAGCATTCAAAAATAAAAATAAATAGAAATTTGTGAAAAATCTTGAGATTTTAAAAATTATTATTATTGTATTTTACTTAGAACTTTTGTGATTTTTCAGTAACATTCCATCATATTTACCATTTCTTTCCTCAATGTGTCATAGTCTGTGGGCAGCTAGTAATTTTACATTTAAATCAGTGTAAATATTTTCTTGAACATGCCCTGAACTGGAATATTTGAAGATATATTAATTACAATAACCTTGAAAGTACAGAACCTATAAGGTTTGTCATAGCTTCATTTACATTTATATTTTCAAAATATTCTGAAATGATCAAACAGTAACAAAACTTACATTCTCACAGGTTTTTGATTATGCTATTCTCATATTCTAATGTCAAAATAATGCATCATTTTCCCCAAAAGTTAAGGTTTCTGGCATTTCATTTATCACTGGCAGAAGCCCATACTGCACCTTCCAATGGAGTTAGAGGTGCTCATAGGTGCAAGGGTGCCAAATTATTTATGAGAGGTGTTAACAGTTTATAGACACCATAAACTGAAAGACCAAACTCAGAAACATTGCACCTACTTCCTATGAGTCAAACAGATAAAAAGACAGGATCCAAGATTTCAAAAACAAGCATCATTAAATGAATATTACTATTGCCATTGATTTCAGATCACACTTTCAATCAGAAAACACAAATTCAAAGGTCAGTAAAACAGCCAAGAGCACAGGATACAATAAAGATGAATATTATCTGAAATAAACAACATCCACTGAGCTCCTGAGTAAAAGCTTTCCAGGATGCAGTAGTGGAGGCAGGATAATCTCACTGGGCCCAGAAAGATTCAACCGGTACCTTGGGAAAGAGTGACCAGTCCAAGAGAAGGTACTTCTACACATATTTTGCTCTGGAAGGTTTCCACTTAGTATATTCTATACCTTTTTTCCCCCTTTGACTTTTTTTTGAAAAATTCAGAAGTTGAATGATCTTCCTATGTGAAAGACACATACTTTTCTCCTCTTCTTTTCTTCCTTGTAAATTTGTACTAAAAATCTTATATATTTTCTGCTATGCTGATAGTGCGTATCTGCTTAGCCCAGAAGGGGCTTTTTCCATTTCAAACTCAATAGTGATGGAAAGATAACATTTAAAGCAATTTCAGCAACTTGTGGCTATTTTCCTGAGGGATCTTATTGTCGAGTTTACAAATTTAAAATCAACAGAATACTAAATCACCCTATACTTATTCTATTTTTGGTCTATAGTTATCACATGAATTTAACATTATTCAATACTTGTCTAAAATGACTAAGTGGGTAGAAGAGTGTTATCCAAAATTCCTCATTGTTCTTTATAGGAAAAATTATCCTTTAAGGCATCAGCAAGTTGCACCAACCTTCATCTGAGAGTCAATGAGATGCTTTTCCTGTGTTCCCTGTATTCCACAACTGACTTCACATTAGAATGACAAATAACCTTCCTAAACTTTCAATACCTAATGTTTCCTCCCTTACACGTATTCTCAGCATCTCCAGAATTGATCACTACAGATCACACCACAGAAGTTTATCTGTTTTCATAAATGAATCCAATAATATTTAAAATAACCTAACAATAAAAACAACTTTCTTGCTCCCAGTAAGAAAGGACCTCTAATTTCTGTATGGACAGTATTAACTGTGAAAGGCAGAATTGTTATCACCATGACATACTGTCTCTTTTAAGTTATTTCCTAGTTTTAAGGAACTCAAAGAAACTATTGATAACTTAGTTTCAGTAACTTCTACTATTTATCAATTTCAGTGAGTAGTTGTACAGGAAAATATACAGTAATTTCACAATTATAAGCCATACCATTTTGGCTAAAATTTTGGTCCGAACCCAAAGTGCAGCTTATAATCAGGTACAGCTTATATATGGACAAAAAAGTTGCTGTTTTAGTTTGGAGGACAGGTGTCTGCTGAGAAAGGCAAGAACTTCTCTTTGAAATGGAGAATGTAAAACCTCTCCTTCCAAATTATTATAATTTTGAAATCAAGGGGCTTTTAGGCAAAGATATGGGAATTAGGAATAACAGTTCTTTTCTAGGGAAATTAAAATAGAAATACAGGACTACAAAGAAACAAACTCCAAACCCTGACAAAGTCAGAGTACAATCTGACACCCTCTCAGGCAGGGTGTTGGTAGCAGTCCCATTAAATGGTGGCTGCATCCTCCTGCAGTGACAGATGTGATTCAGTTGGAGCAGTGCTCCTGTACAAGGTGCAGTTTCCCTCTAAAGGTCCAGTGGTGATGTGGAGAAATCCAGTTTTCCTCTGGAGTCCAGTGGAGAAAGGGCTACGTTATTCAACATTTGGAAAACATTGCAACTTATATAGCCAGAAAATCGGTAGATAAGTTTGAAAAAAATTCACATTCTCTGGATACATTGTTTTCTTACATACTTTCCCAAATAAGTTTTACATTTCAATGAATGATTGAACATCCTTTATTTCTCAGTGAATTAACTCATTTTAGTCTAATGCAATAGAATAGATGATAGGTTGGGGTTTTTTTTGCTATTAGTCCTGGCATTTGTCCAACATTTTGTGATTTAAATGGAGAATATTTTCAGTAGATTTTATAATTAATATATTTTTAATGAAATAATCAAAATTTTAGTTGAAAAATCTGTTAGTGTAATCACCACTTTTGATTACACCTCTCTATTAAGGTTTGAAACACTTCTTTGGGACATGTCGTTTCTGTACTGAATTCAAATATGCTATTTATGCAGTTACAGCTTCCCATTTTTATTTGAAAAAAAATGAGCTTACAATTTAGCAATATGTATAATTTTATTAATATTTTTTGTCATTCTTCATTTTGGTTTGGGGATATTATTGAAGACATTTTTTCTTGTATTTTAAAGGAAAATGCCAAGATATCTATAATACAAATAATACAAAATTAAACAAATACAAATTACAAAAAAAAATACAAAATAAATTCTTTAAAATCAGCTAGGTTATTTTTCCCCAGCAGACACCTATTAAAATACTGACAAAGATGGAAGAATGGATCCTTATCTACAAAGGTCTGAAGGAAAAAATGAAATGTAGCGGTAAAGTAAATTTAAAAGTATTGTAAAGACAAACAGTGGGAATTTTAAAAAATATGAGATGAAAGATGATGAAACTCAACTCACTCTTCAGACTTTATCTAAACTTTTCCATATCTCCCAACATTACGGAATTCTCTAAATGCTGTACATAACAGAGAGGTATGGAAGAAAGAAGCACAGACAGACACCCTCCTGTAACCTATTCACTTTAGCGTAATTAAAGTCTCTACAAGGTAAAAATGACAGTGACTGCAAAGACTAGAAGAGCAGTACTTTCCATTTAAAGATCAATTTTACGTACAAACTAAGATTAGGCAACAGATCTACTTTGTTATAGGCCTCCCAGGCTTCCTCTCTTACACTGCCATTCAGCAGTTTCCATTACCCCTCAAGACAGAAAAAAAGTAGCATTAAACAAAATTATTGTTTCATTACCTGGGCAACTTTGAGATAAGCCTTCTGCATTCTAGATTATTTTTAGTTTCTTGTCATTACATGTTAGAGCTGGAGGGTCTTGTTGATTGATTATCCTGTTTCTCTAAAGTATGGCAAGTCTATTTCTCTCAGTTCAGGGCAATCCATTACAGGTCCTGAAAAAAAGTGTAAGCTTTGTGCATCCATCCTATGGGAAGGATGACATTAAAAAAAATAAAAAAAAGTGCAGCTTTCCAGGAGCCACAGTAGATAGAAGTACTCTCATATAAAAGAAATATCTTACATTAATACATTACTACTTTGCTGAACATATATTAATATAGGAAACAGTGTTAGGGGCTTTTCTAATAAAAATGCTCCTTTTGCTATATATAAATATATATACACTTTTTAGGTTGTAAGAGAATCAATTTATAATTTCAAAATATTTTCAATCACTTTAATTAAATACATGTGTCTTTTGTTTTGACATCCAAGCACTAAACTAGGTTTTGAAATTAACTGTCAGTTTTTTCTCTTTCCTTAATGATATTATTGAAAATCTCTAGAGAACAAGACCAGATATGATAAATATCAGTATCAGCTCTTCCTATATTTTATTAGGACTTGATGCTGTTAACTTAATGAGCTTTTGTGCTGACATCTGATTTTACTTTTATGGTGTCATGAAACTAAAAATGACAGAATTTCCTTCTAATATTGTCTCAAATGTCCAAGGGCATTTAAATGGGGAAAATAGATCAGATACAATACAGTTTTTCTTATTGGTATATGTTGTTAAATAAAATGTTATTGACATGACAGATTACCCGTGTTCGTAAATTGTGTACAGATTTGGTTGATGTTTGGGAGTCATACATTATAGGAATGTATGATGTTGACTTGTCTCTAGAATTGCTATGTAAATAATATAGACACTTTACTGATATGGGAAAAGCATACAAATTTTAAGACCCCTTTATAATCATAAATACTATTGAGAAGGGTTCCATAAACACTATCAGCTTAAACATTGATCTGACTTTTTATATTTCCAGCTTTTCTCATTCCTGCTTTATTTATTTTATCCATTTATCTTTCATTTTTATGATATTGACTGTTTTTTCATTGGACAAAATGAAGCAGAAGAAAATCAATCATACCTCAATGTGTATGATGTCTTGAGCATATCAACCTACTGGGAATACTTTACAGATTTAAACTGTTCTTGCTTGTACTTTATTTCAGGACAAAGGAACTTCCACATTACATGTACTTATTTACTGATTTTAGAGTCAATAAAAAATATTTATTACATAAAAAGTTCAAAGGTCTCAGTCACATAATACAAACTGAATAGAAATATAATAGATTCCATTAAACACAGAATGAGAAGAACATATAAAATGTCCACTTCTCTATTCACACATCCTTGTCTTCAGGGTAAGTATGGCTAGCACATTGTGGTGAACAGGCAATTCAGATCACTGTCCCAGGTATGAGCAAAAGTGGAACAGGGGAAGAGTTTGAGGAGTCCTCCTCCTTGAGGAGGAAGGAGCAGAAGAGACAACATGCAACCATAACAACTGATCACAGTCCCTCTTCCTCATCACCCTGAGCCACAGGTGAGAGCAGGAAGAAGATTGAGAACTGAAGTTAAGACCAGGAAGAAGAGCAGTGGGGAGGTGTGCTTGAAGATTTGGAATTTTTTTCTCATTGTTCTACTCTATTTTTTATTAGTAATACCTTAATCTAATTTCCCCAAGTAGAGTCTGTTTTGCCTGTGGCAGTAATTGTTGAGATCCCTCCCTGTCCTTTCCTTGGCGCTTCCTCCTCCTTTGTCCAGCTGAGGGGGGGATGTGATAGAGCAGCTTGGGTGGGTACCCGGCATCCAGCCAGGGAAAACCCACCACATTGATAGACACCAATTGATTCAATTTGCAGACCATGCAGCCATATAGGAGTAGGAAGGTATGAGTAATATTTTGATCTACAAGGCCTATTCAAGAGATATTAATAACATGCTAAAGCAGCCAAATTTTTCCATGTTATCAGTGCTTTTCAGGAGCTTATATTTCTCAACATATGTCTCCTTTCCAAGCCCTTACCCACATCTACTTTGACACCTTTACATTAGAGAAGAGTAGAAATAGCAAAATTATATTTTTAGAAGCTTTATGCTTCGTGGAACAGAAATTCTCTGTCCAGGGAAATGGGCAGACATGGTATTTATTCCCTTTCCACTAAAGCATTAGTACAAAACAAAAATAAACGATCCAAGTAAACTTGATAACAGCTCCAAGTTTGCATGAAAGGTTTAATGAGTTTGGATAAATACCACAGCCATGCTATTCCTACTATTCTCTGCTTTTCTTAGTAGGAGGCACACCTGGTGCCCTCTCTGCTAGTAAAACTCTAATGTACTCGCCAGCCAGGTTTCTGTAATCTATTCAGGAAAATGAGGTCTGATGATATAAAATTTGATACTACATTGTGTAGCAAAAGCTAAAGACTCCAGATGTTTGGGGTTTTTTTTCCTTTAGAACAGAAGTGAAAATATCTAAGTAGTTTAGGACAAAGGATAGATGTGACTGTGCAAATGGAAAAAAACAAATAAATAATAGCTCTGGTTTTACACTATTTGTGCTAGTCTGTCATTGAGTCATTTAGTTTAGCAACCTTAAATCAAAACTACCAATGATTTTCACATGAAGGATTTGTAAAAAACGTATGCCAACCTAGAGTAAAATGAGATATAATGAAAGCAGGATATTGAATTGATTTACTGTGTCCAAGATAAATTTGGTAACAATATGAGATTTAAGGCTGTTTGGCTCAGTGCTGTAATATAATTGTCTCTTCAGAAAGGGATTATTTTTTTTTACTGTGTCATGAAAATTTTTTGATCAAGGATAAAATTCTTTTGTTCTTATGCTTTTGCTTCATCATGTCAGCCACCAGCATTCAGTTAGCAGGGTCAGAGTGAAGTATTCTAATTGATTTATAAATACGATATGCATATATATATTATATATATGCCATGCCATTGTCCATGAGTGTAGTATAGGTATATATCATGTTTATTGGCTAAAAGCAATAACAATTACAATTTAAAGATCAAAAAAGTAATTCCTTTCTAAATAATTTTATGTTTTCCAATTATGTGTTCCAGTCTCTCTGATTAAACAAAACTTCACTAAATTACCTACTACAGTTTAGTGACTACAAAGTTGTTATATTTTATTATTGACTTCAGCTCCCTGGAACACAAATCTTCAGAAACTGGCTTCTCAGATCATTCCAGGTTTTAAATAGACTTTTTTTGCATATATACAGGTTGATGAGTTAAATAATAAGAAAGACATTGAATGTAAATTAAAAGCTGAGGTTAAAATTAAATTGCAATGAAAGAAAAGCCCATAACAGGGCCTATGAGAATATATTCACATTATTACCACATGAACAGTTTTGCTGGAAGAAATAGCAGATGAATTTAAATTGCTGAGGTCATTAATTAATTTTATTGAGAGGAGTATGAATCTGACATCCTTTCAGCTTAATAATATTAAGGTAAGAAGGCAGATGACCAAGCACTGGGATAAGCTTTAGCTAACTGAGCAGATCATGAGAAACCACTGAGTACCACAGGAAAAACTGCTGGATGCAGCAAATAATCAGCAGGTGTTGGAAGAACTCTCCCTGTGGGACCAGATGCTTCAAGCCAGATGGTGCATGCAGCCCTCTAAGCCCCAGGCTTCAGGGTGTGCCTGGGGTCTCTCTTTAATGCCAGGAGAGATGACTTTTCATCCCACAGGATCTGTGCTGTCTGTGAAGAGCTGAGGGGTTTGGAGGTAATGAGCAGGCTACACAGCACCATCAGGGAACATGAAAAGGAAACAGACAGGATCTTCTCAGAGGCTTACAACTGCAGGACTGACTCACCTCACCTAAATTTGGAGAGGAGTCAGATGCACTTTTAAGCTGAACATCTGAGCCATCTCTCCCTAAAATATGTAAGAACAGCAGGAGGAGGCAGGATACAGTACTCTGAGGTGACTGGATTTCACTAACGCTGAAAGATATGTGAGAGACACACAGGGTCCGCAGATAGTGGAGTTTTGATGCCTTTTTAGGAGCAGTTTTGCAAGGCCAGCAGTATCTTGTTGACCATATCCATGGTATTATTTAGGACTGAGGTGGTAAAAGACCAAATTAGCAATATCAGAAGTATCACAATGTTGGCTTTCATGTCTGGATATATACGAACCTAAATTTCTCACTTCTCAGAATCTAAAAAAATTGTAATAGTCTATGAGTTCCTTCATTTAGCCATTTCTAGTTTTCTAGAAATATTTTATTACTCATTAGATTGAAAATGAACATGAAAAATGAAAATGAAACATGAAAATGTTTCCATATTTGCCTTCTAAAATAAGTCATGTGGGATGTGGATGATTCAGTGTTTGGTCTTCTGTATATCTAAATTTTAAAATCTCAAATTAATTTGTAAACGTATCTTTCCTTGGAAAATATTGATGTATAATCAACATACAATTTGGCTCTCTATCATACTAAATACACGTATTTTGTGGCTCAAGGAAAGGTCCAGATTTTCTATTGCTTTTAAGAATTCTTGCATGTTTGCTCAGAAGGATCTATTTAGTCAGGTGTCTATGTATTTGTAAACTTTTTGGTATTTCATTAAAGCAAAAGAAAAAGGAAGATAAAAAAGAATAAAAAATAAATAAAATCTTCTCTAAAAAGAAATAAAAGCATATAAGTATTCACAGTTTACAGACATCCTATACTGTTTTCTGTGAGTTTTGAAAATTACAAATATTAATTTTGAAATTCCTTGTCTGTGCACCTTAGACCTTAAAGTCAAATCTTGCAGAGCTTATTGTATTCTGACAGTGACTAATTTGGCCAGTCGTCTACCTGTTCTTAAAGCAGATTTATTTAAGAAAAATGAGGTCAACTCAAAAGGCCAATTTTTCTGTTCATCCATCAATGCCATATCTTATGAGAAGTGCTGAAAAACTCTCAACCTGTCTCACTGGAATGTATGTACAGTGAGAGGCAGGAGACCAAGTCTGTACCTCTCATTTTATATAAAATTTTGTAAGCATATACCTATCTACCAAGAAAGGTAGCAATCTGAACAGCAATAGTTTTTAACTTTTTAAATGAGCTATTTATATAATTTCCTATGTTTTCCACACAATTTAAAAGGATTAAGGAATTTTATTTCTTATTTAAATATATTATTACCAAAGGAATCATATCTATAAGAATGTGGCTGTGTGTGGAAGTCTCTAAATTTCTCTGTGTAGAATTTCTGCATTGGCTCTCTTGTTTCAGTGCTAAGTGAACAGTTTTCCATAAATGTTGCCAGAATGAACTGCCTAGACTTTCTCATGCCATGAGCTACCCACTGGATTTTGTCATTTGCTCTCATAAGGTTGTTTTAATGATAGAAGGTGAGAAAATTTTTTTCTTTTATCTCAACTACATTTTCATCCTAAGCTTGCAATAGAAAATTTCTTGATGAAAATTAATGATTATCTCTCCTTTTTTTTTAGAAGTGACTTAATTATAAGTTTTATAAATAATGGATTACTAATTCATTACATAACAAGCTGTTGAAATTAGCTCATTACTGTACCTTCTGTCACGGTTATAGGAGACTGCCATACATAGCAATCCAATTTACTGAAATATATCCTGTGTTGCAGCAGCACTGACTAGAACCATGATGATCAAACTAAAGTGCCTTTAGCATTTCAATAAACCTTGTTTTAGCTCCTAATTTGTCACCTGTTTGGGTCATCTCGGAACAAAAAATCAACAATAAATCTTCTTACCTTCTCTTGGCAGAGTAAAAATAGACAAAATGTGGAATTTAAAATAAAAAAATCTCAAAATATATTTTGTTTACAATATTCTTGAGGAAGCTTTATGTGGATATAAAATGAGTATGTATATGCTGATATACCCGAGATTAACATAGTGATTTATTTGAATTTACTTGAATTGATTTATTCTGAATTATTACCCTATGTAGTTTAAAACTTTGCTGCCAGTAATTTACAGTTGTATTTTTGCATCTTATACCAAAAGTCCAATCTCCACCATGATATTTCTATTAGAAATCAAAATGTCACTTATACTGTATGGTTCTGCTCCACAGAGTTTTACTTTAGCTAATGAGAGATGATTTTACAACTCCAATTTTTATCACATGAAAGATTCAATGCAAGAAACCTAATCCTTTTGGAGATAAGCTTTTATAACTTACTAAAAAAAATGAAAAATAGGAGGAAGAAGACCTGAAGAAATGGAAATGAAAAGGAGAAGAAAGGCAAATAAAGTTCAGGTTGTTGATTAATTTCAACCTTCTAATTTGTGGTCAATTTGGATTACCATTAATTACATGGCTAAACAGCAACTCTTTCAAATTACAAACAATTGTAAGTCAAATCAAGGAGACTTAATCCATCCTCAACTGAGAAATCATTAACTTTTTTAATCTTTATTTTTGCTTCAAATAGATTTTGAGTTACTTTGAAAGTCTCCTGCAAGTATCTGAGCCACAGCTGAAGCAGAAATTGAGAGAATTTAAATGTCAAAAATTGCTCATTTTTGCTGAAGAGAAGAATGTTATACTATTTTCATCACAGCGAAACTCCTGTATCTCTTTAAGTTCTGCTGTCAGTCAGGAGTTGGAAAACACATCCAAGTATTGCTCATCCAACTGGAACAGGAATTTATTTGAAGATGCTAAGGTTGCGGGCCTAAGTGGTATGTTAATTTTTCGGAGTATGGGGATATTTGATTCAATTTTTTTTTATATATGAACAAATACACAGATTAAAACTATAGATATAAAATTCATCCTCAATTTTGCATCAGCATATAAATCTGGTTAGAAATTAACATTGTGCAGATTTAATCTTCAAATTACTAAGATAATTGAGAATTTTTTACAAAAATCCAGTTATTTTGAGGACTATATGAAAAAAGACTGCAGCACATAGTTCAGAAACAACCTGTTCTGAAGAATAATGTGCATGATTGTAAATCCATATTTATGTTTTTTGGTTTTCAGAAGCTGTTTTATCTAGGAGTATATGGAGGTGGTTCCTTTGATTGCTTTATTCATTTTGGAGGGGTTTTAGTGAAGAAAAAATATAGGACTTTCTGGTGAATAAATCAGGATATTTGTTAAAGGTGATGGGAACATGAGGAATAGAAATAAATTTCCTTTAGGAAGTGTTCTGATACTGGGTGTTCCTGGATTTCAGGTTGTTTGTATTTTTTTGTTGTTTTTTAATAAGTATTATCTGTTCTGTCAAATACATAATTAACCATTATACAATAAAATAAACATGTATTATTACCCACAGAGAGAAACACACAATTTATGGAACAATAATGTGAATTGCTTTCAAATACCTGAAAAATTCTAGTGGCAATTTTATGTTTATTGACAATCAAATTTCTCCAACAGTGTTCTTTGATGGACTTTTTATGAGCTCAGTGGATTATGACCAATGGTTCCAATAACAAAATATTTAACACAAACTGCTACATACAAATGGGCACAAATTTATGTTTGTACTCTAATTTTTCATACATTATCTGATCCATATTTTGACTGTATTTAATTAATTTTCAAAGAATTGCAGTTATAAAAACTGAGTTGCACTGAAAATATTAAATTCTTGGCCTATATCTTCAAATTTAATTTAAGCAAATTTGAAAAATTCCACAGGATTAGTTATCAGACCTTATTAATGTTGTTTTGGTAATTAAATACAAGCAAAATCTCCAATACCTGCTGTTCCAGTTACAGTCATGCATCCAAGAGCAAGGAATTTGATTTTGATAATTCCTAGCCACCTCAATTGACCAAGATTAATCCATTAATAATTCAGCAAAACTGACTAAAACTCAGACACTATCTCAGATACTTGAGGTGGAAAGTGCCATTGGTACTTTCTGACACAAGTTCCTGGACACATTTAAGGTTTAAATCCATATGTGTGAATAAAAAGGGAGAACACTTTATGTTTGCAACTTTTCTCTTCCTTGTCCTGACATTTCAAATGGATGATAAATTATGTGTGAAATTCACTGCATGTTGAACAAATCAATATGAATACAAGATGTTATTTTATTTCCCTACCATTGTATTTGAAGTAAATTTTTGGCTGCCCTGTGAACTGAAAATCCCAAAGAGAAAGACTTCAAAGATGTTCTGAAGAGAAGTACTTCCTCCTCAGTGCATCTTTGCATGGGCCTCTTGAATAGGAATTAAATGCTTGCATTAATCAGTGTTCAGCTTTGGGATTCTTCACATGATAAGGAGAAATATTAGAAGTGATTCTGTAGGCATGCCCTTTGCTGCAATAATAGAAACTACCTAAATACTCAGGGAGCTAGGAAGTGCATTGTTGTCTCTTATGTAAATAAATATTGGTTTGAGGTTTACTTGAAAAATGAAATTGCCTTCCAGATGCTTGGATTGCTTAAATGCCATAGATTCACCTAACTAAAGGATATTTGGGATTTCCATATAAAATTGAGAGGAAATTTAACTAGGCTGTTTGTAAATATTGTTTGAGTGTTTTAGCAGCTGTTTTCCTTCATGTTAGGATATCTGGATGTTGAGAGAATCCAGATCTGAAATCACTGGAAGTTCTGTCATCTGCAACTTCTCTGGTATAACCTGACATTGATTTGGTGGAGCAATGTAAAAGTCAATAAGATAATTCCACATAGGAGGACATAGTGAGAGCAACACCCTCAGAAATCTTTCACTCTGTGCAATACCACACTCAATTCAAAGCAAGGCAAGCAAAAAATACTGCCATAGGCAATCCCAAATGCACTCGTAAATGAGCTTTTGGATAACGAAGGACTGAAAGTGACTTTTTGACTCCCACTTGAAAAATTAACTCCTAGTATAAATAATTTTACAATATTCCCTAAGTTATGTTTTAAGTCATTGAATTCCTTAAAAATTAAATACAAGTGTCTTGTAAACTTTCTATATTTTGATTCACTTTTCATGTATTAATCAGTTTCAGCTAATTTTAAAAAAATATGTTTTTCATTTCTTCTGTGTCTCATCCGAAGCACCAAGAAATTGCTTGGTGCAACAAAATTGTGTTATACTGCACAATTTTACAAGCTAGCAATGTAATGACTATCATATACTCTTACCTACAAGAGCCTATACAATGAAATATTCACTCTCGTCAAGAACCATCTCTATTGAGACTGTGTTTACACAGCACCATTGTGAAATTCTGCTTCAAAAGAAAAGAGGAAAATCAATTCACTCTTTACACTCCAGCTTTCAAATTCAGAGCTTTACCTTTCTTGAAGCATCAAGGAACAAAATAAAATTTCATGTAAAAAATACATGGAGAGAAAATATTAATATCTCCTGGTGGTAAGTTTTCTTACTATTACAGGCGTTGCTGTTACGATGTAATGAGCCACTAAGGTGCATATTAAACTGTACAAGTTGGTAGGATAAATGATGCATCTTTTGGAGGGCTAGCGATATAAACAACTATTTCTTTGTAGTGCTTTCACAATTGTCCCAAGGTAGATCCACAATTTAATTGTGTTCAACAATATTAGATGCAAGTACTTGAGTTAAGATGAATGGGTCATCACTGACCTTTGTCTGCATAGCATAGATGTGAAACATTTAAAATTTTTTTCCGAATTTCTTTGTTTCTTTGTGGAGAGGTGATGGTGGTTCTTATTTGTTTGTTTCTTTCCTTTTGTGCATGTGGGATTGGTTTTGAGTTTGGGCATAGGGTTTCATCTTTCATTTGGTTTATGAGGGGCTTATACAACAGTATGTTCTTAAGTGGAACTTTTTATGATTTTATCTTATATATCTTAACCTAGCAAGGTACTCAGATCTCCTGATAAGATGCATTTATTTCATCTAAATCTCATGAAATTAACATGAGTGATCAGTTTTGCCTGCATAAATTAAGCATTTATAATTTCTATCCAGTCAGTGAAGAGAAGTAAAATCTATACCAACAGAGATGATCTCATCCATTCACATTACCTCTGTCTCCTTTACATGCCCTGAGCCCTTTTTTTAAGGTAAGTACACATATTCTTGGTTGCCAAAACAGTTTTCATGGTTGTTTTAATTATTTGTACTATAACAATGATGCTTGTATTTTGTAGCAGATTTATGATAATTCCAACTCAATTATAGTTTTACATTAATATCTTTGTAGTATATATAGCTCACTTGAGCATTTTCATGGTGTTTTATTTTCTTGGGAAGGAATTCTATTATAAATGTCTTCTTATCAAAATTAATAGCCCATTCTTGTTTGATGTGGATGGTAATTATATGGTGTTAAATTAATTTTAATAGTATCAAATGTAATTTTTTCCCCACATCCATCTGTATATCTCCCTAATTAAAATGTCATGTAATGTTTCTGGAGGATAAGGAAGAAACTGCCTGTTTCAGTCTAATGGCATTTTAAGTAAATATTTATTTCAGACAGTGCATTCAATAACAACAAGATTATTATCTTCCATACCATATTGTGAAAGGTTTTTTCAGTATCAGCTTCAGAAATTGAAATCTTTATGAAAGGGCTATGGAAAACTGTAAACTGTCCCTAGGCTCTTTACCTTAATTCATTCATATGAATTATGGTATATGGTATAAGTGCGTATATTTCATAAGTGTGTTTATATTTACTAGGCAATGTAAATCTGTTCCCTGCCTCCTTCTGTCTACCTTTTTATGCTTTAGTGCTCCTGAATGGGACCAATGCAAGCTCCGTCCTTTTTAATAAATATTGAACATGAAACATGAACATTCAGTGCCTTTCTTCTTTTGACATTTCTAAGAGTTGCATACTACGAAATTAACATATCTTGAGCAACTTTCTGCTTAGAAGAACTTAAGCATTTTGTGAAGGGAAAGAGATGGGGAAAGACAGCAAATGTCAGTAGATAAATATTACAGAAAAAATCTAGGCTTTGCCAAAGCTGTGTTTTATATTTCATTTCACTACAGCTCACTTAACATGCTGATTAATAAGACTCAAAAATAAACAGAAAGTTTTGAATTAGGATATGAGGTTTTTTTCATTTGAAAAAAAAAATAGGCTTCATATCTATATAATTCTAAATAAAAATCCCTTCCTTTCCCTGCAGCCTCATGGAAACAGGAGGTCAAGTTCAGTTATGGTACTACTGTATTGATTACCATTACCTCTGTTCTGTTAAAAGAGAAAAAAGTTTACTCTAAAGAATAATAAAAGAAGAAGCCCTAGAAAAGTTTAGGGCTTTTAAAAATGTATTAATTAAATAATTAATTAATTATGCAGTATCAAAATTAGCTTACCAGCAGTTTTTCAGTTTTATGACTGAAGAAGTAGCTGCTCTGCAGCTCCTTCTACTGCAGAAAGACAAACCATACTGTCAAACCTAACCTTTCAAAAGTCAGATTGCCTAACTTTCAGATGATTTCTGATTCAATTAATTTCTGTTTCAATTCAGGGAACAATTTTTCAATGAACAAAATACCTTTAAAATGGATGACCAAACTAATGGACTCAGTAATGTTTGCATTAATATGTCAGGCTATAGACAGTACTAATGATGGGAAAGTAAACAAAATAAGAATTGTAGAATGGTACAAATAGAAGTTAATAACCTTGGGAGGAATATTACTTCTGCTATTTTATTTTGTTTTGAATAACGTTATTTGCATCTCTACACAATAAAAACACTATGGGTATGTACAAACCGGGAATGCCAGTGGAGTTTTAACAGAAGTCTTCCAAAACAGTGTATGATTCCAAAACATAACAAATTAAAGCAAAGTAATGGAATGGAACATTCTGAAGTATTTTAATGTGTTGTTTCTGTAATTTTGTTCTAATTTTGTGATTCTTTCTCATAAATCAATTATGCTTATTTACTTTAAGCAAAAGAAAGTTACATGAAAGGGTTGCCTGCAAAATGAAATATTTCTATCTTGACTTTTAACATAAGCTTTACTAAAATATCAAACATAAAGTGAAGTATTATTCTCAACAATCCTAAAAGTCCAATAATCTGTGTGAATATCAGAACAGAATATGAACATCCTAGACCATGTATAAGATAAAGTGCATATACTAGATAAAAAACGGTTTAAGATAATCCCCCCTGAATTTGAAATAGTCTGAAAGTGCATATATAAGGCCCCAAAACTTGTTCAACAGGACTTTTAAAAGGGCTTCCTGCTGTTTATGTACTCTGACTTAGGCACACGGAAGAAAAATGGATAAGATATTCCCAAGAGGTCAAAACAAAAACAAAAACAACAACAACAAAAAAAAACCAAAAACAAACAAAAAAAACCCAAACAAACCTTTACTTGAAACTTTAGAAAATTAAAGAACTTTGGCAAAAGTTTTAGAGCAGCATTTAATCTACATAAAACACTTCCCGAAGCATTACCTTAGTCCATTCAACTAAGCAATCACTAAGCCTGTCCAATTTTCAGTTACTCAAAAATTCAAAGAAGATGGAATTTGAAGGAGAAAAAGAAAGATGGAGAGATATAGAAAATCAGAGACATAGCTACCACTCCTGATTCCGATGGTATTCAGCTGACAAAATTCCAAGAGGATGTAGGGTCAAGATATGTTTGCCTTGTGTCCAGATTTAAATACACATTGGCTTTCCTGGGCCCTTCCCTCAGGAGTGACTTCTGGTCATTTGGGCTCTCAGGAGTTGGGTTGGGGGCTCCAGAGGCAGGTGTGGAGCATTGCCACCATTGTGCCTGGAATTGGTGGCCATTGCAGGGCTGGGACACAGGCCCAGAGGGGTGGGGCATATGGTGCAGGGCATCACCTCAGCAGAGCATGGGCTCTGCCTCTTCCCACACACACACAAAATGTTTTCAGCCACCAATGCTTCCAATCCCTCACAGAATATAAAGTGACTGAACTTAAGCCTTAGTTACGTAACCAGAGAGGAGGCAAAATCGGGTGAATTAATGAGATTATTACTTAGCATAATGCTTATGTGTATTAAATGCAAATCAAAATTTATATATGTAAGATCAAAAGATTTAATAGAGAAGTTGCCTGTCTTTGACATGTTCCCCATCATGGGGTACACTTTTTTGTGCAAAAGTAAGGTCCATAAAGTTTTGTATTTTTGTATTTGCCTAAAGTAATGATCATCACAGCTTTTGCTTTTCTCACTTGCATGGGCAGCCATGATGAAAATGTGGCCCTAACTGGCAACATGAAAACAATACCGAAGAATTCCTAAGAGATTTAAATTGTGTACCATTCTCTTAGGACTGCTCCTCTTCCTCCTTTTGTCATTAATTTGAAAGGAGTTGGAGAGCAAAGAGTACCACCTACTTAGGCTAGTTTTCAAAAATCATGAAGAAAAATTTGTCCTCAAAGATAAATGAAAGAAGCAAATCTCTTTAAACTTCTTTTATAGATGAGAATTTTTTAATCATAAGATTGATTCCTTTAAGCTCATCAAGCAACTAAGTTTCAGATTCTGAACTGAAAACTTAAACCATTCATTTTTCACAAAAGGATTAACACCATATTTTAAGAAGAAGAGACCCTACATTCAAATGTAACACAAGAACTTTAGAAGTCTTATTATTCCCTGATGCTCTCTATGGTGCAGGAAAATATTTGAGCCAATAGTTAATCTTCAGAGTTTTCAAGAGTATTAGTATAGCACTTGATAGAATAGTGTTCATTATATTATTAATTGCTCTGGCTCTCTAGAATTTGTACTACACATTCTTTTCATATTTTGGCATGATTTAATTATAAAGTCGAGTGATTTTCAAAAGGTAAGATCCTTATTTTTAAAGATTACATATATTTATGGATGTATATCAGCAGTGCAACCTATGCTTCACTGATTTTCAAAAGCCTGTTTCAGACAGAGATACAGAAAAGATATCCTTTTTTCTTACTAGATATCTCTGAGGAAATCAGTAAAAGAAATTTAAACAAATCCATTATTTCTTTACTCACTTGGGTGTACGTGTGGGTTTTGCTTACAGTTTAGAAAGAATATATTATAGTACATCTTGCTGATTAACGGGCATGCAGTTGTCTGAAAGAACTTGGTATTCTTGCAGTAGTATGCGTTCTTGCTCCTTATATTCGGTGAAAATGTTTTCTTAAGGAATGTCATGGCTCAAGAATTTAATTTATAATGAGTTAGACCCTGAGGTACAAGATTTCCATGAAAAAAAAGTTGAAAACACATTTTATTACGAATAGTCATTTTGGGGGTAAGGTATAAAAATTTAAAGCTATAGTGGGACATTAACCATACTCATTTGTTAAACTGAATTGCAAAAAGTCAGACTGATTATATTTCTCCATTTTTATTGAATTTGTAGCAATTGTCTTTTGTTTATAATGCACACTGTATTTCATGCTCTACCTTTCCATTTTCTTCTGACGTGGTGTGGATTAGTCATAGCTGTTAGATCTGGTATTTAGATTAGGGTATCTCTTGCAAAGTCTAGAAGGAAGGAAGGAAGGAAGGAAGGAAGGAAGGAAGGAAGGAAGGAAGGAAGGAAGGAAGGAAGGAAGGAAGGAAGGAAGGAAGGAAGGAAGGAAGGAAGGAAGGAAGGAAAAGATCTTTAAAAGACAGTGAATGAATAAATGTTCATTTCCAAACTCATATGCTTTCTCCTGATGAAAATTTCTTTTAGATGTTAATATAGAGACAACCACATATATAAGGATTGTGGAGAATCATGTCCCTTGACCTGCTGCTGGTCATGCTACTTTTAATGCAGCCCAAGATACAATTGCCTTTCTGGGCTTCAAACTCACATTGCTGATTGACTTCCAAATTTTCATTGACCAGTG
This sequence comes from Catharus ustulatus, assembly GCF_009819885.2. Lineage (NCBI taxonomy): Eukaryota > Metazoa > Chordata > Aves > Passeriformes > Turdidae > Catharus > Catharus ustulatus. Next base: position 74,709,241 of record NC_046223.1, on the reverse strand, counting down.
TCCCCAAGACCTTCTCCACAGGGCTGCTGTCAATCAGCAATTACTGTTGTCACTCTACAGTTCTGCAATACTGCCTTGAACTTAGTTCCCATTGGACATAAATGTTACATATTAGTATTTGTGTGCTTGTCTAATAATCAATTTATTACTAGTAATCAATTATATTAAAAAGTTTAAGAACACATGCAATTATAACTAACAGATATACCTTAATTCTGACTCTCATATTTCATTTGAATAATGCAGGTCTATAATTTATACTTTTCTGCAGCTTAATATTGGTTTCTTTAAGGATAAACTTGTAATATGCTTGTCAGAAGCAATTACAATTTATTGGACAGAATAAGCTATGTAGGTGAGTATCATTTTCTTTTTTTTTCTTACGTATATCTATCTATTTGTTTCCCCCAGGCATCTTAAAACAAATAAGCAGAATTAACAGTTACATCCTGTTCTACAAAACTTAACCAGGTAGGAAGAAGAGATTACATATTTTATTTGCAACATCAAATGATGTCTTTGTAATGTTGGGAGTTTCCAGTATCAATTGTATGGTGGATTACACTAGGGAAAGAAAATAACACCAGAAATTCAATTAAAATATTTTAGAACTTTAAAGACTGATAGCCCCTTGGATACCCAACAGTTTCATTTTTACAAAGATGGCTGTTCATAAAAATCCAATTCTCTGAGAAATGAAGGTCATAAACTACTCTTCTTGGGGCCTTCAAGTGTCTTCCTGAATATCAGGTATGGGCAGCATAACCCCTTTAAGGGCTAAAATACCCAGATTAAGTGGTGATCAAATACTGCAAGACCAAGAGTGAAGAAGAAAACTAGTTTAATTCCTAATAGAATATATGAAATAGAGAAGAGAACTACTCATTTTCAGTTAAACCTAAAAAACATTAAAACTTTTGTCTAAGGAATGTGAGTCTATCTAACTCTTCAGGAAGAGGTTTTGTACAAATTCTGAGACAGTAAATTAACAAGGCCACAGTCTTAAGCTGTGCTGGGGCAGGTATAGGTTGGACATTAGGAAGAAGCTTTTCACAGTAAAGTTGGTTGGACATTGGAGTGTGTTGCCCAGGTAGGTGGTGGAGTTTGTCCCTAGAGGTGTTTAAGAAAAGACTCTACGTGGCTCTTAGGGCCATGGTCTAGCTGACATGGTGGTGTTAGGGCGTAGGTTGGACTCAATGATCTCAAAGGTCTTTTCTAACCTAATGGATTCTGTAATTCTGTGAAGAATGAGACATAATAACTTACTTAACTGGGGCAAGTTTTGCTGGGTTGTGAACAATGGAGGGCTTTTTCTAGGCAGCATGTTATGGACAACAGCTTATTTCTACTGAGGGCTTTCAACTGAAAACAATTGAAAGTGAAATCGGACAAAAACCCAAAAACTGAAACAAAAAAATTCAAAAACACTACACAATAACCAAAAGCAAGGCATCTAGAGTGTTTCTGTAACAAGACAAAGCTAGTGTGAGCTTTGAATAACTTTTATACCCATGACTGCAGATTGCATAAAATGCTAACCATTGAACAGCTATACCAACAGAGTACTCTTCTGACCTTAGCCTTAAACCTTCTACAATTAACCACCACCTTCTAAAAACAAATGACTGTATGAAATGGGGCAAGTACGTCACAAATTTCAAAGCTTCTTCTTTAACCTGAAAACAACTATGCCATGACATTTACCCTTCAAATAGACAAAACTCAGATCTTGTCAAAGGTAGTTAAGATTGAAGCAGCATCACTTCATATCTGATCTGCAGAAAATCGTAAGGGATTGTCTGAGCAGGGCTGTCTGACTAAGGAGCATAACTGCTACCATTTTTTGACAGGCCTTCTCTTATTAGATTAGCTCAGCATATATAAAAATACCATTTCCTAAACTTGTTTATCTGTGTGAGGAAATATTGTAGTACAGAGCCTATAGCAACAGTTGCTGAGAGAATGCATTAACATTCCAACAGTGTCTTCCAAACATTAAGTGTTTTAAGTACTAGAATATTTATTCAAATTCAAATAAGTTTCTAAAATAAATTAATTGAGAGAAGAAAAACTTAGTGAGTAGCTCCAGCTACAACACTAAAATAAAATCTCTTCCTACTGATTGTACCTCTTGACATTTCTTCAGCTGGCAGTGATGAATTTTCAGTACTCTGGGAATGAATGCTGAAATGTTGGTGAAGTTTGAATTGGAGGAAATTCAACATGAGTCCAAGCAGCTAAGCTTACATACATTGGAGTGTGATGCAGATTCATGGCTATGAGACAGGGTGAAGGTCAGCACTCTAGAAAAATAGTACAGTAATTTCACGAATACAAGCCGCACCAATTTGACCAAAATTTTGGTGGAAACCCGGAAGTGCGGCTAATATTCCGGGGCGGCTAATCTATTAACAAAATTCTAAAAGCTGCCAACACGGAAGTGAGAGCCCGCGGCAGCCCCAAGCCAAGCTGGAGCCCGGCCGGCCCCGGCAGAGGTGGGAAAGCCTGGCAGAGGCGGGGCCAGCAGTGTGGGGGCGGGCGGCAGAGCCTGAGCCAGCAGGGCGGGGCAGGGAGGGCGGCAGAGCCTGAGCCAGCATGGCGGGGGAGCCCGGGAGAACTGGGGCTAGCAGTGCAGGGGAGCATGGCAGAAGCAGGAAGGCCGGCGGGTGGGGCTGCCTGGCAGCGGGGGAAGCCCAGCAGAATCGGGGCCAGCAGCATGGGGGAGCCCGGCGGTGCGGGGGCCTGCAGTGCCGGCCAGGGCGAGGAAACGCGGCGGCGGTGCAGACGGGAGGGGGCGGCCGGCGAACCTGGTGGCGGCGGCGGCAGCCCTGCCGGCGGCGCGAGCGAACGCGGCGCTCGCGAAAGCGCCGCCGCTCGCCGCGAAAGCGCCGCCGCTCGCCGCTCGCGCGCCGCCGCTCGCCGCGAACCGCGAGCCGCGAAAGCGCCGCCGCTCGCCGCGAGCCGCGAACCGCGAGCCGCGAAAGCGCCGCCGCTCGCCGCGAGCCGCGAACCGCGAGCCGCGAACCGCGAGCCGCGAGCCGCGAGCCGCGAGCCGCGAAAGCGCCGCCGTGAGCCGCGAGCCGCGAACCGCGAGCCGCGAGCCGCGAACCGCGAGCCGCGAGCCGCGAGCCGCGAGCCGCGAGCCGCGAGCCGCGAGCCGCGAACCGCGAGCCGCGAACCGCGAGCCGCGAGCCGCGAAAGCGCCGCCGTGAGCCGCGAACCGCGAGCGGCGAACCGCGAGCAGCGAGCCGCGAACCGCGAGCCGCGAGCCGCGAGCCGCGAACCGCGAGCCGCGAGCCGCGAAAGCGCCGCCGTGAGCCGCGAACCGCGAGCCGCGAACCGCGAGCCGCGAACCGCGAGCCGCGAGCCGCGAACCGCGAGCCGCGAACCGCGAACCGCGAAAGCGCCGCCGTGAGCCGCGAACCGCGAGCCGCGAAAGCGCCGCGGGGCGGGCGCGGCGCGGGGCGGGCACGGCGCTTGCGAGACGCGGCGCGGGGCGAGCGAAAGCGGCAGCGGGGCGGGCGGCGAGCCCGGCGGCGGCAGCCCTGCCAGCCGGGCGAGCGAACGCGGCAGCGGGGCGGTGCTGACGGGAGAGGGGGGCCAGCGAGCCCGGCGGCGGCGGCAGCACCACCCGGCCAGCCCCGCCGAGCCGTGGCGCTGAGCTGGGCCACCCGGCCCCGTCGGCAACCATGAGCGGGCCGAGCCTGCCTGGCCCCGCCCCGAGCCAGTAAAGCCCGCTATGCCGCGATCCTCTTACTAATTGGCCAATTTGTGAAAGCTGCGCACGGATTCTCGCGACGAACGAAAGTGCGGCTAATATTCGGGGTGCGGCTTATCTATTGACAAAGACAGCAACATTGTCGAGGCACCGGGGGTGCGGCTTATAATCCGTGCGGCTTGTATTCGTGAAACTACTGTACTCTGTCAGTGGCAAATTCTACCACCAGATATTATATACAGTTTTCCTAAATTTTTCTTCATGGTGATTAGCACAATTTTTAGTCTCAGTTTTGAAAAAAATCTCTATATGTCTGGATGCCTATGAAAGGTTCTTTGTAAAGAACCTTTTTAAAGCAGGTGATATTTCAAGAAGATCTAACCTTAGTGCCACAGGTTGTTCTGCTGTGGAGATTTCAGCACTCTTAGATTTATATTCTTATTCATAAAGACAGTGCTGGTATCAGAAGAGAGCACTAGGTTCAGAAGAAGCTGAATCAGTTCTTTTATGAATAGCATTGCACATGGTTATTTACATTTTTAATACTGCAGTACAGCTATTACATTAATTTCAACTCTTAGCTAAATCTTTAATTTCATAATTATTTGGTGCTCGGCAGCTAATGAATGTTTTGAGAACTAATAATGCTAAAGAACTTTTAGCCTACTTTTGAGTGCTAATACTAGAGATTTAGAAGTTTCCAAACAATTTCATTACCATATTAGAACCATTAATTGTTTCAAAATAAAAGGTCAAATGAAAAAAATGCTTTTCAACACAATAATATGGCTATTCCATGGATGCCAGTAGAAATTTTTCCTTTGTTTCATTAACTATATTTCAATTAAAAAGATTTGTTTTTAACTCTAAAAAATTTGGTTGTGAAATGAGCAGAGATAGATGGGGGTGGGGATAGACACTAAAGTAAAAATATCTGTACTGGAAAATATTTTTTTTAATGTTATATACTCCTTATTATCATAAAACCTTAGAATCCTGGAATAGTTTGGATTAGAAAGGAACTTTGAAGATTTTCTAATCCCAAACCCGTTGCGGGTACATCTTCCACTGGACCAGGTTGCTTATTTGGTGTCAAATGTGGATTCTTCCAAAGCACCCTAAGTAAAGAAAGGAACTATATAATAATTTTTTTTTCCTCAGTCACTGGGAAGAATATCTAGTGTTCAACAGCCCTGGGAATTTCCTATTTCTTACCTGTTGTGGGGTTTTTTAATGGTTGCAAATTGAGACACTACAAAGAAAATACAAAAACTTAGAAACTGTATTTGTTTCCAAAATGAATTAGCATATTTTATTTTTCATTTTTTCCCAATCTTCTAATTAATATTTTATTATTGCAATTTAAGTTGTATTGTAGTTAAAGCTATGATCTAGAAACTGGCTGGGATTTGGAAAAATTAAATATTAAAATGTTATTGTAGTAAATATTTTGTCCAATTATAAGCCATTGCACTTTTAGTAATATTTGGCAGAAATTGAGGACATCATGAAACACAAAAATTCCACACTAATTTCTAGTATGTTCTCCCAGGCAACCTGGAAACTTAGAAGTGAGTAGCAGCTGTTCTTAGAAAGGCCTGTGGCTACCAGCAAAGTTCATTCCTACAAGGTTGAATACCATGCTCTTTTTATGTTCTTACTCTGCACAACATGATGGATCATGCTTATTATCCCTAACCTGAATCACACAAAAGAATTTTTGGGAGGGTAATAAGATTCCCTAATTAACATTATTTAACCTTACGCTGTTACAATACTTAGGACCATTTTCACTCACTATTTTATTTACTGATACAGAAGCAGAAGCACCTATCCCTCCATTTATTAAGTCAGCTGCATCATTATTTCAACAATACTGTGCCTGACAAAAGGGACATTCCTTGTACAAGACAGAATGATTGTCCTGCCATATTTTTCATTAAAAGATACTAGGTAAGTAGCCAGCACTGGAAACAGATAATGCCATGGTTCCAAGGGGACCAAAAAATAAATGAGACGATGGGATGGTAGCCACAACAGTGCTACCTTCTCCAAGCATTCATCTTTCCCACATAGTGTGTCATTCCTTGTGTACGTAGTAGCTTTTTCATTGCCAGGCATTATATTGGCCAGCCTAACCTATCTCTATACAAAGTAAAAATTACTGGGGTTGTGTGGGTTACTCTTAGGACAAGTGCTTACATTAAGGGTAGAGCAATTTGTCCTTCCCTTCTGTGGTGACCTGGTCACAGAGCAGGTTCTAGCTCTGCTGTGAGTTGACCCACCCACACATGGGCTCTTTCCATAGTCTTTCTCCCATGTAATGCATACTTGGTCAGAAGGAATCTATCCCTCAGATGATGTTTTCTTATGAGGATGCTTAATGGGGAAACAAGGCACAAGTGAAATATAGAAATCTGCACCAGTCAAGGTAAAGATGAGAAAGGTTTGGTATAGAGCGCATGATTAAAAAGCTTCCAACCACTCCTGTCATGATTTAACCCTAGCTAGCAACCTGTGGAGGTCCATGGTGGAGCAGAGATCCACCTGCAGCCCACGGAGGCTGAATACCTCAAGGAGCAGGCGAATACCTCAAGGAGCAGGTGAATACCTCAAAAGCAGCTAAATGCCTCAGAGTAGGTGAATGCCTTAAGGAGGGTGTGACCTAGTGAGAAGTCTATGCTGGAGCAGGGTCCTGGCAAGACTCAAGAACCCATGAGAAGAGGACCTCCCCTCCCACTAGAGCAGATTTGCTGTCAGGATTTGTGACCCCACGGGGATCCATCCTGGAGAAGTGTCTTTTCTTCCCATCCCTTTTTTTTTTTTTTTTTTTTTTTTTTTTTTTTTTTTTATATACGGTAGGGAGAAGTAACTTTACAGTAATTTCATTAAAGAAAGGTAAAAATTTTCTTCAAAATAGTATTGCCTAATAAAGTGTATGCAATCTCCAGGTTGAGAAGTGAGATATAATAAAAAGAGAGTAGAGACTTTACATAAAATTATAACTGAGAACTGCAAACAAAATAAAATGTTTAAAAAGGGAATAATTGATCTAAGGAGTTGTCTTTTCTTCAGAGTCACTGCAATTCTAAAAATAGAATTCATTCTGCACCAATTTTACTAAACCTATCATATATACTAAAATTTCATGTTTCTTAGTTGTACCATAGGGATATTTAATCAAACTGTTGGACAACCTGGTGAGAGGGCTTATGCTATGACAATTCAAAATCCTCTTCCACAAGAAATATGTAAGCCCCCAACAGAAACAGTGAAAATAGCCTGGAAAAGCCCCTTTCCAGAGCACCCTGTTTGGGATCCTCAGCCATTCCTACCATAGACCCTGGAGGTGCCCACAGGCTCTGTGGAGACAGCTCTTATCCTTTCTGTTAGCACTGCTATTCAGGGCTCATGGTGCTCCAGTGACTATATGGTATCCATGGTGAAAGAATTCTTTACAGTTTGACACCTCCCTTTTTCTCTAAATTAGTCTCTGAAGATTTTACCTGATACTGAACTTATGAAAGCCCAAAGAAGACTCCTAAAGCACATTAGCAGGTTTATGAGTTTTACTGAGCTGTCTAATTAGATTCTCTAGACCTTTCTTACAGTTGATTATCATAATCTGTAATACATAATGGGAAAACATGTTTTATTCTCAGACACCACTGAATAATTTTCTACCGCAATTTCTTGGTCATTTCAACTCTGATGTCCAGAACTGAATATATTTCAGATCATTTCTGAACATCTTTAGTTAAACAGTTGAATAATGGTATTAGAAGAAAAATAGTTTTGAGGAACAACTTTGCTAGATTATAATGCCATAAATACTCATAAATTAAAATTTGAAATCAGAAATATAGAGATTTACATGGTTTAAGGTAAAAAAAGAAAGAGAAGATCAAATCTGTGCAGGTGCCTGCTTGTTCAGTGCAGTAAAATAATAGGTTGATAAAGTTAACCTGAAGTCAGGTAAACTTAGACTGTTATGCTACTGAGTTATGTGTGCCTCTAATAGTTAAGATAATTTATTTTGAATTAGATTGGCCATGGGTTTATGCTGTTTAAGCAGCCTGTAAAAGAGAAACGGATAGCAAAGGAAACAGAACAGTTTGCATTATACACAAAATTACGTGTGGTTTACAGAGCAACAGAGCAATATTCTGGATAAAGAGAATCTTGATATAAAAAGTGGATATCTACTCTGAAAAAGTAAAGCATCCAAAAGCAAAAGAGGTATTTAAAATAATCCATATAAGGCAAATGAAAGAAGAATGGGAAGGATAGCTTCACAGTGTAAGAATATGCTTTTGAGCACTTTTGTCCTGTTTCAAATGGGCTTCTGGATTTATAAGAGCCAATACTTGTCAACTTAATATTTTCCTTTAAAAACCCATAGAGAAAGATGGAAGATTGTGCTTGTTTTAGTAGGGTGATTTTGCTTCCTGTTTTGTGGGGGTGTTCATGCAATGCAGAATATGGCAATGGAAAGCAATGTGTTTATTATTTATAATAATAAAATTATCTCATTGGTACCTAAGTAGATAGCCCAAAATATTCAGAATTGACACTAGAATATAAGTAAAAAGCCTATGTGAGAAGAACTATAGGAACAAATTTAGGCTATCATATAAAACTTATTTGTTTGGGCAAGCTATAAGTTTGGTCTGTATTGTAGCACATTCTAGGCAAGAATATTCCAGGACTAAAAAATTTTAAGTCAGTGTACTCAACAAAAATCCTAAACAAGGTTTTCATGTATGCAAAGCTGAGTGCAAAAATCCTGTTATTCACTTTACCTCTATTTGTGAACATCATGTAGTAATCTCAGTTGACCCTTCTAAAGTCTTTTTAGAGTCAGTGAAAGGATACAGAGGATTTGGCTCAACCTAATATAAGTGTCTAATACTGAAAAAGCAAACTATTGTCTCTAACAGTTATTCTAACTACCTTCATCCTAGTCAATCAAATTCTGAATTGTAACACTCAGTAAGATGAATCATATTAGAGAATGCTTGCAAGATACTGATATGAAAAAACGTTTCTACAAAAATACTGTTACCAGTAAGCAAAAAAATGAAGATGGAATTGCATTATGGGGCATAAATAGCTGAAATTGAAAAGATGGAAGAACCTTCAAACTAAATTAGTTTCAGCATTACAGAAGAAGATAATTAATTTGGATATGTAGATGACTAAACAGAAAGCACAAAATGTAGTCATGATGGAAAAACACTTCAATCTTTTCGAGGAAGATATATCACCTATATATCTCCTCAGCAACTTTATTCAATTTATTAGATTCTCTCTCTGACTACAAACAGTTTAGATATATCAAAACAATCAACAAGTTGATCACTATAGGTGCAGTATGGAAGAATAATGCATCATGATTCTTTCTAAAGGACAAATCACTCTAGTAAATCCTTTCCCTAATAATTTTTTTAGGAGAAAGATGTACCATATACCAAAAGACCTGATTGGCACTGAAGACTTTTTAGTGTCAGTATGCATTTTTGTTTTTTTTTTTAAACAGGCAGCTGCACCAGAGAGGGACACAACAGAAACTTATGGAAGAAGAATAGAGAAATTTAGAATACAACCTGAAATCAGGTCTCAACCAAGTGCCAGTCAGGTTTGAAAGAGTGAATTCCTTTAGTCACTCTTTGAAAAAGGAGGCATCAAATTAATCTAAACTAATCTAGAGTGCTAAAGGGTTCTCTCATCGCCAGATGAGGTTCTCCAAGGAGGGAACTGGGCTCTACATAGTGTAAAGCCCATGGTAGGGATTGTGACATTCATGTAGTTCAAAGTTACCTTCTAAAAAAAAGGCCTCCTGGAGGAGATTCAAGTGCCACATCTTGGCAGGTAATGCTTTGCTTGATGTGATTGTGGATGATGTGGGCATTTGGTAACAGCTATGGGCCATATGTTCCCTTCAGCTGGGCCTTGCCACCCTCCTGCAGGATCTCACAGGAGATATTCAGCCAGCTGGCTGCTCAGCAGTGAACATGCACAGGCAGGCTTGACACCACAGCTCAGTGCCACAGTGCCATGCGTGCCCTGTGTGCCTCATACAGCTTGAACAAAGAGCAGTCAGCTGCTCCAGCAGGCGCAGTCAGACTCAAGTCAGGTCCTCCAATGCCTTGGTGCCCCAGCCTTGCCTTCCTGACCCCATAGGACCTCCTGACAGAGAAGAGTGTGAGACCATCTGTGCCTGTCTGCCTGGAGGCCAGCTCCATTTGAGCAACAAACACTGTGGCTTTTTTGTACTGTAACTAGCTAAAAATAGATATGGTTTTTCACTCCTTCCCCTCTGCTAATCAACTGTACTTATCCCTACCCTCTTCTCTGCATCTCTTTGTCTGTTTGCTCTGTCTTGCTGCACAGTACAGAGACAGCCAGAGCTCCTGCTTCTTCCTGGGACATGCAACTTCATGTCTTGTTTTCAGGTGTCCTTTTTGTCTTTGCTATTTCTTTGGGTTTTTTCAGTTATATCTTTGTTCTTTTTTTCTCCATGCTCTACACAGGAAGATATTTTCACAAGAATTCATTCCCTCATCACAGTCAGATCACACTTAGGGTTTCATAAACTGTAGTCATATTGGTTATGCTTTCCCAATCTTGCATTCTCCTCTGCACTCATGCTGTCTACATGGGTGCTTAAATATCCTTTAGTCACCAGGCAACAACATTAGCAGAAAACATAAACCTATTATGAAATTTTCTGTATGAAATTTTACTGTTCAGAGATGTATTTAACAGGAAAGAAACACACATACAAAAACAGAGGGAAACTATCAGGGCAGAAAAATTATTGAATAAATAAAAAGGTCCTGTGTTGCTTCACAATCCTTGCCACCACAGGCACTGTGGAGGCAATGAAACATGTAGAGCTGCAGGAAACAATGCCACTGTAAGAGAAGGTTTACTTCCAGTAGATTAAACAGTCAAGACCTGCAGGTCCTCCTTGTTCCTTTATTACTTGACCCACTCCTGGATGTGGGTGAAGTGGATAGACCCCTGCAAGAAGGCCAGATGGAGGTTGCATTGGGTCAGCTTATGGTTCTAAATGAAACCTCCAGTGATGGCTGCCCTCATGCAAGACAAGCTCTGTGCTTCCCTGGATGCTTTCCAGACCTTACAACAAGATCTTATCTGTGAAGTCTTTTCTAGGATCTGGAAACATATGACATAGCACACAGGGTCTCATGGTATCATTCCTATTAACCACATTCCCCAGAAAACCAGGTGCACAGCTATGTTTTGAAAGGTCTGAGTTGGACCCATTGTAGAAGTTGGGGAAAAAGCAAGAAATAATTCAAAATAAAATTGCCCTAATAACCTACTGACTGTATTCAAAGCCATGGGATGGTAGTGTCCTGGATTCAAGTGTAACAACCAGAATATCTAAATAGAAACAGGAGTGAGATAAAGGAAAGGAGAAGTGCTATGAATTTGGGACAGGTTTAATGTGCAATGGATTTATATTCATGAAACTCCCTTTCTATCTCTTGGTAGCCCAGTTTGTATGGGAAGATGCTTACCAGTCTTCTATGCGATCTTTGTGCCATGCTATTGCCCTGCCAAAAAAGTAGTCAGACAGGGATTCTGTGAGCTCAACAGGCTGCACAGCTGGCACAATTGTACCTTATATGGTGGCACAGTAAAGATATCTAGTGCCCCAGAGGAGTTATCACGAGATTTTGTAGAAGTAATACTGTCAATTTATCACCTGATCCATAAGTGCATCCTAGGAGAGGAATTAAACAATGCTTGTTTTTACCCTGAATGTCAAATAAAAGCACACATTTTGTATCCACAGAGTAATAGATTAAATATGGTTTCTATCAAATTCTGGTAGGGCTGGATTAGAAATGGTGCATGCTCCAGATTTCTGCAGTGCCTCGGAGAGTCTCAGCACACAAAACAGACCTGTGTCAGGAAGGGTAAGGAGAAGGGCATAGAAAGTTCATGGTTTAGCATTTCTTTTGAGTGTGCCCACATTGAACTGGGTTCATGGGAAATGCAAGAAAAGAGCAAGGGTAGCAAGATTCTCCAGGTAATGCTTCACAAATGAAATAACATTTGGTAATAAAAGCTGCATTAATTGTTTTTATGAGCATGGGAGGCATGTTTTGAGGGCAGGAAACTGTGTACAGTGTCATTTTAGTGGGTAGCATGACTTCTTTTTCCCATTCCAAGGACAAACAACCAGACACAATACCATGTGTGGCCATGTGTGGACGACAGGACCTGTCTTGTTCAGGAAATGTGAACGTGTGACTGTGCTATTACCTTGGGGTAGCACCCTGCTCTGTGCTGTAGCTGGTTGCTAAGCAGACATAATGCATTAGCTGATGATTTTTTTTTCTTTCTTTCCTTTCCTCTAAATTGCCCTGGGAGACTGTCAAGCTGCAGTGATGGCAGTCATCCTCCCTCAGGCATCTTCTCTCTCTCTGTGCCATTCTCACTGTCACTAAGCTTGAGATTCCCCTTTTTCCCTTGCCTGCCAAGAACATAAATACAATTTACACTCCACTCCTCCCTCTTTCCTGTATTTGACAGTGATGGCAGCAGGGGCAGGACAGCCTAGACAAGTGTCTGTCCTTGGCACAGACTTAGGACTTCTTTCCTAAGCTTCTTTCCTAATCTGTGGGGTGCTGGACTACTCCTTTGACAGGAGGGCACTGCAGCATCAGACCTCAAATGCCCATCTTGCATGGAACAGCATCAATCCAGCACCTAAAGGGAGGTGGCAGTTTACAGTATGACAAAGTAGAGGGGGCTGCATGGGGAGAGGTCCCTAGCCCCCATGCAGGAGGGAATTTTTGTTTACCATTGCACTGCAAAGAACCATGCTCTGCAACAGGCGATCTTGTCACCTCAGCAAAGACCAAACGGAAGACTTTTACAGGCAAAGCAGTCTTTACTAAGAAACTTTTTAAAAATAAATTTAATTTCTTTTCATTTAGCATAACCTTTTGAATACAGATTTAGGTATTCAGAAAAAAAAAAGAGGAAAAAGAAAAATAAGCATTTAAGGAAATATATCTTATGTCTCTTTTCCAGGGTCAGCATGAGAAAACATATTTCCTCCCCACTTGTCAGTCTTGATTTCCTTGGTTTTGCTGTATGCTCATTCAACACAGTTCTTTTGATGAGGTGCAGGAGACTGGGGTTGGTGCATAATGGCTTCTCTCTGATGTAATTCCTTTACAGCATAAACACATGGTGGTGGATTTAGAGTAAAGGATAGGTTGAATGAGGTGAGAGAGAGTGGGAGAGAAAAAGAAGAAATAAAAATCACCAGTCCTGACTCCAGCCTTAATCCAATTGATGGGGGTTTCAGGGTCTTGGGGCATACCACCCAGGCTTTTTGGGGGTACTTTTTTGTAGGTAAGTTTTCCTGTCCTGCAACTAAACTGCTCAATGTCAATGTAAATTAATTACCATGCACAGTTTTTTCTTTTAGGCCTTCCTGAAAATAGGTGGAAGGACTATGGGGGTCCTTAGTGGTCTCGATTCCCCCCCCACTGGGTTAGCCTTTGCTTGACAGTCCATGCACTCTTTTCGACCCCATTCCCACACTTGCACTGTACCGTGTTGTGTTTATCTTCAGGAGACATAACAAGGATGTTTGTTCCAGAAAAGTGTTACCCTATCTCCACGTGGGCCCCTTCTCCAGCTGCATACTCTTCTTACCAGCAATTCTTGGCTGTCTCAAAGTTTAGCTGGTGTTTGAGACACACATTAACTCTTATCTTCTGGGCTTCTACACCTCCTCTGTTCAGTTTCTTTGCCTCTGAGTGCAGTTTCCCAGGGGAGTCTCTTAAATAACTGAAAGATTGCTCTCCTAAAATTCAATGTCCTGACTCATCCTCACCTTCCCCATACCTCTCAAGATAGTGAATTCTATGAGGGCATGAAGAGTGCAGTCCAGGCTGCCACCAATCTTAAAATTTCTAGTCAGTGCATCCATATTGGTATGCCACAGGTTGGTGACACTTTCCTCATCAGGCTATCACCTGGATTAAGAAATTATCCTTGTCACTCACCAAATCTGGACTCCTTACAGCTTGCTGCGCTCCTTTTACAAAAGAGGTCAGGTTGATTGAATTCCCTCAGCAAGATCAGAACCTGCTAGCATGATGTGTCCTATAATTGAATTAAAAATGCCTGATCAAGGACAGCCTGTTGTAAACACCAACCATAAGCTTTCCTTTGTTGTTGTGGTCCCTAAATTTTTTACCAATAACCTACCTACTATTTTTCAAAGAAAAGTTCGTGTCTGTTGTTTTACAAAACTGGGAGGAGGATCTGATAAACCAGATGGTTTTGCTGCTGCTCAAAGGGACCTCAACAAGCTGGAGCAAAGGGTAAACAGAAACTTTATGTAATTCAGCAAAGGTAAATGCCAAGTCCTGTACCTAGGGAGAAAGAACTCCCTGGACAAGTACATGCTAGGGGACAATCAGCTGAATCACCAAAGCAATTTTTCAGAAAAGGACCTGAGGAACCTGTGAACAAACTGAAGATGAGCCAATGCTGTGCCTCTGCAGCACAAGAAGGGCAATAGCACCTGGGAGATATTAGGCAGACAGCACTTTCAGTAGGGCAAGGAAGGCAATCCTTGCCATCTCCTCAGTCCTAGTGACACCCATGTAGAGTGCTGACTCAGGTTCTGGGGCCACAATAGAGGAGACACAGACATATTGCAGTAAGTCCAGTGCAGGGACATGAAAATGATTAAAGAACATGCGACAAACAATGGTAGACATCTCAGGTAATTTTCCCCAGAAGAGAAGGCTCAAGGGGAACTGATCAATGTGTATAAACACATGTTAAGGCTAATAAAGAAAATGGAACCAATGCTACCCAATGAAAATACAAAAGGAAAAGGACGAAGTGAAATACAGGAATTTCCATTAAAACATAAGACATGTTGTAAGGTCAAGACATACTTTCAGTGCTAAACATGGGAATACCTTTAGACAAGTATTTTAAAGACTTGTTGAGATAAATCTTATTTTATTTCACTTTACTTCTGCAGTGATGTCCTATATCAGGCAAAATTCCAGAAGATAATAAGGACAGGAATGATGTACAGATCTGGACATCACTGAGCTTTGAAAGATCTTCAAAGATGATAATGAATTTTTATGCAGCTTTTGAGGACGAGAACTCAGTGTGAATTGAACAATAAAGAAATATGAAATAAAGCTTGCCCAAACAGGATTCTTTATAAAACGTCCCAGACAGTGTGATATTCTGTACTCTGACTCATAATAGACCTTTAAAGGCAAGGAAAACAGGAATTGTATCTGTATTACATAACCTATTTTCCATTTTGAAATTAGGCATGTTTACCGGAGAAAAACTAATAGAATTTATAAAATAGTGAGATCCCTACATGACTTCAGTTTGCACCTGGCTCTTTCAATTATTGGGAAATACAGTGTCCTACTCCCATGAATGCTATAATGAAGCTTAGTGACAGAAAAATATACAAATAAATACAGTATTTTGATAGTCTAATTTTTCACATTTTATAGTACCTTTAATTTGCTGTATCTTTTGTTTTCCTCGTTTTTAACCATCACTTGCTAAACTACTTGGAGAACTCCCACTGATATTCTGTTCTTTTCATTAGAAGTACCATATATAAAATGGCATAGAATCTGTCCAAAAATTAATAAGCCCAAACCAGACATATTTCTTTTTCCATATCTATGCTGTACATTGAGGGATTTTGCCAGTTCTTGCAACAATACCACTACCATGTCTCAAGATGGAAAAGCCAAAGACCTGTGGAAGTCTGGAAGTACAGTTAAACCTACAATTTCAAGCATAGATTTGTATGAGAAGGCTTGGGGGAGAAAGGAAAATTATCCCAAAGGTCTAAAACAGGGATGTCTTGCTAATTAGTGTTTTCTGTCCTAATTGGGAGAAAATGGCTAGCAGTTTAATGCTTCTGACCTGAAAGAGGTAAGTACAGAAAATTCAATCAAAATATAAATTAACAGTGCATTATTTAAGAAATAAGTAGAAATTACAGTAAAAGCTTTGTTCAGATTGTTAACTTCCTAACTTATTTTTTTTTTACATAAAGCACAGCATTTTAAAAACTGTAGGAATAAGCCCTAGAATCCCCTCTACAAAATAAAGTCAATTGAAAATCTTTTTCCTTTACCCTTAAAATAATACTGGTATTAATGTAAACCTTTGCACAGAATGGCATTTCAAATTTATTCATTTTCAATGTATTTTTTTTAATCAAAAGTGTGCATAATCATAAGGACACATCATCAAAAGAAGGTATGTTTAAATACAATATTATGAAGTCATCCACAACCTGATGTTATTGAAGGCTCTTCTTTTTGCTAGATGGCAGATAAACATACAGTCAAAAATCAAAAATCCTTCATTCAAGAGATTACAAAAAGGCGACTTCCTGCTTCACCATTATTTGTTGTGAAACTCCAAATATGTTTAATTGGGGTGAAATTAAGTGTTAAGTGGTGTAAGATAGTGTGACCTCTTCCTCCTGGTGATTCAGTCCAGGACTTCTCCAGCCTAGAGGCAGGAATCCAGTCCCACATTGCAGGGAGCTGTGCTCTGTGCCCAAGCTGAGGACGTGGCTAAAGCTTTTGTAGTTGCAGGCTCAGTGAGTAGTGAAGCTGAGAACACGTCCCAGAGAGACAAACACAGAGATGTATACAAGGAAATGGTATCACCAGTCCCAGCACCACAGACAAGTAGATGATATCAATCATCACTCTTCCCTAAGTCAGCAGCTCTGCAAACCATTGTAGAAGGCCACCAAACTATCCACTTTGGGCACAATTTGTAATGAAGCCGTGTTGGCTGTCATCAGTCACCTCATTCTCTGCATGTCTTGCCATAGTTTTCAGGAAGATCTACTCCATTATCTTGCACAGCACTGAGTCTGGCAGGCTGGTAGTTTCCTGGTTCTTCCTTTTTTGGAAGGTACCTGGACATTCCCACCTGAAGGCCCAGGTACCTTCCAAAAAATAATTTCTTTATCTTACATAAAACTTGTGTATGATATGATAAAACCCTTCATTCTGAAAGATGCTTTTATCTGAAATAGTTTTGGAAAATAAGTACAATTTTTATACCATGTGAGGGAAAATCCATTGTTTATTTTCAAGCTGGAAAAGGGATCATTGGAGTACTGCATACCCCAGATGATTGGTAATGAAATTAATTTTTTAGTCTGAATTACATAATCAACATAAAGAGAACATAATTTATTGTAAGCAGTACATTCACATCTCTAGTTTCATCCAATGAGATTGTGGACATATTTTAGGAAGACACAAGGCAAACTTAAAATAATTCATACCATACAGGCAATGTTCACCTAGCACTATCTTCTACGTGCTTAAGAAACTATACCAAGATGTGAGAACCTATTAGCCCACATAAAAATGCAATCCTTTTCTGTCTCTTTACACAATTAGTAATCACAGCTCTGCATGGAAAACAGGATAGGTGAGGAGAAGATGCCCATCTGCTCACACACAAGAGACTTGGAAGACCTACAAAAAAAGCTAGGTACTTCCAGAGTAACAAGAATCCTTGGCTGAAATACATGTTATACTGCTGACTCAAAAATATGGCTACATTCCAAAAAATAATCTGTTTAACCCTACAAGCCTGTACAGATGAGTTTGGATCCAGGTGGCCATGGCACTTGTTCAAACAGCTACTCAGGAAAAATTTTCTCCAATTTGATATATGTACAGCATTTTTACCATGGCCCACAGCAACATATATATCTGAAAAATTTGAATCACATGAACATTTCTTTCCAGCCCCTTCCTCACAAATCAGCACAAAGTTAGTAATTACTAAAAATCATAGCCCTTCATCTTATAATTACTGTGTTCAGTTCACTTCTAAGGAGTCCTGTATGTCGCATAGAGTAAATTAAATCGTAAGCAAACTAAGATACAAATGACAAATGTTGGATTTATACAGTTCATAACTTTAAGCTTTAATATTTTGGTATGATTTACTAAGGAAGTTTTAGGAGTCATCTGCAATGTCATTGACTATGCAATATTTAATCAAAGAAATATTTACAAGTTAAAGGCAAGTGTAAATTTCATCTTACAAACTGAATATTTCTGCTAAAATTTATCATTTATGTAGCACAGAACTTAAGGTGTTTTTAAGAAAATGAATTACTGAAACAAGCATTTAGATGTTTTAGAAGAAAATATTATTTGTGTTATTTCAGTGTTTTGATTTTTTCCCCATTTGGGACAGAATTATTTTAATTTTTATTTGAAGGCCATCAGTTTTGAAAAATATAATTTTTAGTGATGACAGAGAACAAAACACTATTATACATTTTCCAAATATAAATTATAAAGTGACTTTTGTGCGTGTATTTAAAGCAGTAAAAATGTGAGCATGATACAGGGTTGTCTGTCACTGTGGAACACACTGATGGTGATTTGTCAGGTGGTATATGTGCTGCTTTAATTACCTACTTCTGAAAGACATGGCATTTCTTAAAGAATCTAGTTTAGGATGACATCCTACAGTGGGATTGCACAAAACTTGAATGTGCTTCTACAAGTAAGAATAGAAAATTATTTTCTATGATGAGTTAAAAGGCAATGACTTTTTGATACAAGCTTAGGTTTAGAAAACCCTATGACTTTGAATTTTGTTGTGCCTCTAAAGTGTGGAGATGTCTAGCAGTTAATGGCAGCTCCTCTTTCAGATAACACATACCAAACTCAAAATGGGAATTTCTGATATTGAGATTTATCATTTTACTAGCAATAACAATTTTTTTTTACCAAACTGGATAAAACACTATTAGTTCTGATTTTGCATGTTAAATTGTTGAACAAAGTTGAAATTTTATTCTTAACTTCTCTTCTTTTGCAAGTTCTCTCTGTTTCATGAAAAAGGAAGAAGGCTCCCAAGCAACGAATGTGTCCATTTAATCCATCCAATAGGCATGGATGACATCTGGATAGTTAGTGTAGTTCAGTTGGTTGATCTGACTGAAATTATCTCATCCAAACAATGCCCTTTTATCTGTGGCTCATAAGTAAGAAAGTTTGAATCTTACCTTAAAGTTAGGTTTATTAAGAAATCTGTCTATACATGGTGACTTTGAAGAACATTTATTTCCAGGAAAAAAATCAAAATATTTCAGGAGGACTCAGTACAGGATACATCTACAACACTACAGCATTATTCAATTTCATTCTCAACTGGAATGCATTAGGGGGAAAATGAAGCAGATCTAAGAATAAAAATCATACTAGAATACTGAAACTTCCAAACCCCCAAATATTTTTTTACTTGCTCTTCAAAACTCTAGAGCTGTTTTTCCTCCTTTGTTTCATTTCTTAAGTTGTATTTATCCAATACTGATAGACTTGACAAAAAAAAAAAAATTATTTTTATATCCATGGACCCTTTACAGTACCAACCACATAATTATATTTTCAGTGTCCTGCTACTGGTCTCAAAAGATCCAGAGGCTGTTTCTAAAGGTGAGATAAAAAATTGTAATTTTTCTATTTCTTTTCTTTTATCCATCCCTGGTGAAACTACCGATTAGTTCCAACTCCAGTGTCATTTGATTCAACAAGAACTCGAGGAAACCAATATATTTTGTAAACAAATTTTTTGCCATACTAGCAAACAATTAACTGGAAAGGAATAAAAGTTAGAAACTATTATTAGTCTGGTTAAACTTTGGCATCGTCTGATCTTCTGGACTCTCACTTTAATTGCACAAAATCACATGAGAGAAAGATAAAGTTCTTACGTTTTGTTATTTCAAATAAAATAATTTTTTAATTTTGCTTTCACTATATTTTCATCATGGTACTTTTTCTTTGAACTTCAGTCAGAAATAATACAGCTAGACTTAGTTCATACTTAAAATCACAGCCTGAGTTTCATGTGCACATCCACATCAGCAGGTACTAAAGATCACTAAGGATACATATGGGGAGAAATTACTAGATGTTGTTCATATACATTAGTGAAGGATTGACCCTTTGCAACCACTAATCTACAACTGTAGAACAGTTTGGGCTGGAAGAGCCCTTAAACATCATGTTTTTCCAACCCCCCGCCATGGGCAGGGACACCTTCCACTAGATTATAGCAAACTAGATCAAGTTGCCCAGGGCCCCATAAAACCTGTCCTTGAGCACTTCCAGTGTTCAAGGGATGGGACAACTACAAGTTCTCATGCAACTTGTTCCAGTACCTCACCACCCTCATTTTTTCCTACCTTAGATTTTTTCCTAATATCTTGTTTATATATACCCTATAAGCACTACTAAGCACCCACCAGCTTCACTTCATCCTTCCAAGAAAATCTCCTGGGAGAGATAAAAGTACTCAAGCCATGGAAGGAAAAGAACAAAAGACAGAAAATAAAAAAAGAAAAAAGAAAAATATGACATGCTTAGAGTCACTCATAGTTCTTGAGCAGACTGTTGTCCTGATAATATCCAAGCACCAGCTACTTCTTCACTTTTATTAGCCAGTATGGTGTTCAATAGTTTGGAAGACATCCTTGGTGAGCTGGGGTCAGCTGTACTGCCTGTGATCCCTCTCAGCCTCTTGCCTACTGCCCACCTACTTGCTGGGGAAGACAGAGTGAAACACAGACACTCTTGACACTGTGCAAGCACTGTTCTACAATAGCTAAAATATCCATGTGTTACCAACACTGTTTTGGTTTCAAATAAAAATATAGCACTGCAAGGCCTGTTTTGAAGAAAATTGACTCCATTCCAGCTAGAGCAAGCAAAATATTTCTGAAGATTTTTTTTTCCCCAAAATTCACTTATTTATTTTAGTTCATAAATTTTTAGTTTAGTTCTTTAATTCCTTTCAGTGAGTCTGTGAATTAGGGCTGCAAGGTCCACCCACGCACATGATCACACACAGAAATTGTTTGTTGCTAATACTGCTCTCTCTTTTGAACCAGTCACGTTTACAAAAATTATATAGAAGGATAATAGCAGAAAATGCTCTAACAAATACAAGCCTCCTCTGGGTAAATTTTCCCATATGTGTAAGTTAAGGATAACTAAACTACATGCAAATTTATACTTATATGTGTATATATTTAGACATGTATATGATGATATATGATGATGTATGGTCTATGATATGGTATATGATATGATGTATTAGTGTGTCTGGGTAAATATATATACACACATATGTATTAAAATCACAGAACTGCAGAATTTGAGAATGGCTGAGGTCAGAAAGACCATCTAGCCCATCCAGTGCTGTTGGTCAAAGTAAGATCAAATAAAGTGGATTGCTTAACGATGTATCCAGTTAGGATTAACATATCTCCAAGGATGGGGACTCCACCACCTCTAGGCAACTTGTGTCAGTGTTCCAAAATTCTAACAAAAAAACCCCAAAATACTCTTTATTTATGCTTAGGAGAAATTCCAGATTCAGTAATTTCACGAACATAAGCTGTACCATTTTGACTAAAATTTTGGTCCCAACCCAGAAGTGCAGCTTATAATCAGATGCAGCCAATATATGAACAAAGTTCAGAAATTTACCAACCCGGAAATGCAAGCCTGCTGCCCCAGAGGGGCGGCACAGAGTGGCGGCAGGCATGCCCTGGCCCCGGAGGGGCAGTGCGGGGTGGCGGTAGGCATAGTCTGGCCCCGGAGGGGTGGCTGCGAGCCGGGCCCACCTGGCCCCGAGCCAGTAAACCCCGTGATCCTGCGATTGTATTACTAATTGGCAACTTTGTGAAAGTTGTACGCGAATCCTCGCTGCGAATGAAAGTGCAGCTAATAATCCAGTGCGGCTTATTTATGGACAAAGAACGAAATGTTGTCGACACCCAGACATGCAGCTTGTAATCATGAAATTACTGTATTTCAATTTGTGCCCATTCTATCTTGCCTTTCCATTAGAAAAAATTCTGTCTCTGCCTTCTTTACTCCCTCCCATTAGACATATATTCACATTGATCAGATCCCTACAGAGGCTTCTCAAGGCTAAACAGTCCCATCTCTGTCAACCCTTCTTCATATTACAGTAATTTCAGGTCCATAAGGTACACGGGACTATAAGGCGCACCCCCCGGGAGTCAGCAAATTTCGCAACTTTGTAGATCATATGAGGCGCACTGGACTATAAGGCACACATTTTTTTTGAAGTGAGGAGCTGCGCGGTGCGCAAGAAAGTAATGAATTAATGGCAGGTGCTCAATTTGCAAACATTTTTCAAAGATCGGTGTAGCCTTTAAATGCAGCCCCAGGTGCCCTCCCTGGGCAGCAGGGCCCAGCACTCCTGCCCACCCCCAGCGCCGGCTGGCACGGCTCATGACTCCCGGCTCCCACCGCGTGGCCGCATTTCGTCCTGGCTTCTGCCCAGCCGGCCACAGCGGTGGCGCTTCTCATCACTTCTCGCTGCTTTCCTGCGGTCGGCACCTGTCCTGCCACTTCTCGCCCCTTCCCTGTGGTTGGCGGCGGTGCCACCTCTCCACTGCCACTTTCCCACAGCCACAGGGGCTGCGTTGCCGCCGCCACCACTTTCCTGCAGCTGCAGGGGCTTCACCGCTGCCGCCACCACTTTCCCGCGGCCGCCCAGGCCATGCCACCGCTGCCACGGTGCTTTTCCATGGTCGCCTGGGCTGCGCCGCCACTGCCCCAATGCCACCGCCGGGAGGGCTCTGCTCGGCTGGGGACTGTTGTGGGCTTGCACTTCTCATTCCCCCCATGCCCGGGCCGGGGTCGCCCGCCTTCTCGTTTCCCCCACGCCCGGGCCGGGGCCGGCACTGCCTGACTTCTCATTCCCCCCGCCCCCGCGTCCGGGGTGGCGCCACCTGGTTTATTGTTCTGCCTGTGTCTGGGCCAGGGCCAGCGGCAGCTCCCTCCCTCCTCGCGCGGCTCCTGCCAACTGTGGACACCCGCTTCCGCCACCCCAGGCCACTCGGCGCTCCCACGGCACCGCTCCCCTATTGCGGCTCACACTTCCGGTTTGGCAAATGTCACAACTTTGTCCATTATATAAGGCGCACCATACTATAAGGCACACCTCCGGGTTCGGGGAAAAATTTTAGTCAAAAGGGTGCACCTTATAGTCGTGAAATTACTGTACAAGGTCTTCAATGCCTGGTTATGCAATACATGAAACTGCCTCCATTAAACTATGTCTTTTCCATATGTTTGCATCATGGTCTGTATACACTGAATTCCTAAGGCCTCAGTCCCATAGATGTGGAAAGTGTCCCGTTAGTATGGAGGTGCGGCACAACCAGAGCCCAGTAGCAAGAAGCACACTCAGATCCTGCAGTTTAATAGGACCCTACCAAATCAATCTGATTTAACACATGCTGTATAGAATGGCATAATTGTCTAGCCGCTTTTCACTGTAGCTTTGTGCAAGTCCTCCCAGATTCTTTCCTTGTCCTTTAATTCAAACATGTCCTTTCCTCAGCTTGTCAAGCTCTTAAAACCTCACTGTCCAACTGTTTTCATTTCTCCTTAACAGGATGGTGTTCTGCTCCCAGTTTTCACTTATGCTTTGTTGCTGTCTGTAAGGAAGAACTGATTACAGCAAATGTTTTACAAGTAAGGTTTTAAACAGCATTTAGGTTTTGTTTG
Source organism: Catharus ustulatus (assembly GCF_009819885.2). Classification (NCBI taxonomy): domain Eukaryota; kingdom Metazoa; phylum Chordata; class Aves; order Passeriformes; family Turdidae; genus Catharus; species Catharus ustulatus. The sequence continues at coordinate 74,685,856 of NC_046223.1, read as the reverse complement.
GTTTTTTGTTTGTTTTTAAGTTCTGTTATTAAAAAGAGATAAATTGCATTGTTTAACAGAAGTGTCAAATATGAACACTTTCCAGCTACTCTACTCTTGGGTGTACTTGGGCTTTTAAACATCAAAGCAAACTTTTAATTACAGGAAAGGAAATGAAAACACATGGCATTTTGATTTATAGCAACTGTATGTGTTTCTGAAGTTTAAGAAAGTTATTACCCTAGGGATTTTGAACATTTCGCTGTCAGTTCTTATTTTCTAAGAAACATAATAATAAATATTGGCACTAACTAAATTTAGAAAACACTTTATTTTCTCTCCTTTCTCTCAGCTGGGATAAGTAGAGCTTTGGTCTAAATAAGAAACTGGGTCTCAGCTCAGTTCAAGATCTTTTTATAGTTATAAACTAAGATTTACATCCTCTGGTGCATGGGGAAAAGAAGGTGAGGGAGTGGAGATGATCTGCCTGTGACAAACCAACTCTGCCTGCTGCTTCATCAGCCTGCTGCCACCACTGCACACGGGTAAATACCCAAATACAGCTGCAGTTTTGCAATTTTGTCAGGTGAGATGTGGTGAGAAACACCAAAATGCTCCTGGTTGCTCTCAGGTCTCTTTTCAACCTTTCAACTGGCAGTGGTAGTGGTTTTTTAGAAAGAGACAGGTGTTATTTGGCTGGCCCTCCTTTTCCCTAGTGCTGTTATCCAAGGAATAGCTACCCTTCTGGGTATATGCCAGAACAATTTAAGCTACTACTACCACCTTAATATGGTTTTATAAAACAATTTGGTTAGAACCATCTTATATAATAAAACATTTCTATGAAGAATCAATACATGTTCCTCTGGGTTCACTCTTTCTGTGAGTTTTAATTTCCCCTGTGTGGGTAAGTACATATATTTCTACAGCTGCTGGAGCTGTTCTGGCCTACAGAACTCAAGCAGCATTTCTAAGAGTTGACTGTGTCTGGATTAAGTGTGCACTTAAATACTGGCCATAATGTGAACAACTTTGCCCGAAGTTAAGACTTGTCTTCTTCTGGTACACTGATGTTTTTCCCACAGCTTCTGTCAATTTTTACTTCTTCTTCTTGATGGGGAAAAAAAAAAAACAACAATATCTTACAACTATAAAAGCACATTTACAAAAATGTAGATTCATATCTTTTAAGTATTTTGATTGATGTAAAGGTTAATAGAACCCTGCTCTCACACAAATGTTTTCTGTTGCATTAATCAAATAATTTAGCTTTTGTGTCCCTTGTCATGATGCAGAGAAAACTGCATAGCCATATTTTCTTAAATACAAACTCTTTGTTGGGAGAACCTACATATCACATTATTATAGTAATTATGATGATAAAACTCAATTATTAAAGTAATCAAGCTATAACCTAAGGCAGAGAAAATACAGTTGTGAGGTCTGTATTTTATGACTTATTTCAGTCAAAAGACTGCATTCTTGAAAACTGAAGTTATATCTAACCACATTAGAAAGATATTTTACAGAAAACGAAGAAAATATCTTTAAGAATTTTGCCTCTCAGAAGAAAGAAACCAAAAATAAATTCACCATTTTATAAGTAGAAAGGACTCTATTGAAGCATGGAAAGAACTAATATGAGATAATTCAAAATCATTACCTGCTTACACTTTCCTTCTCATTTGTGTGGATTCTGGAGTACAGCCACTCTAGGAAATATCTGAAAAAATAAGTGCTGACAACATCATTTTTTTGCATTCATGCCTTTGGATTTTTTCTTGTTTTTTTGAATACTCTACTTTCAGGAATAAATTTACTTTTGTTTTATGCTTGAGGTCAGGGCATTTTATTGTGGTTTGAATCACCTCAGGACATATCTGTGAATCCATGTTGCCTGCAGAATAGTCACTTGGGAAACCGCTCTGAAACCAGTGTATGTGGAGCACTAGTGCTAGAGTAACTCCAAAAAAGTGATCTATCATGGAGCTGGGAGTAGACACTAAATATCATAAGAACATAAGAGCAGTCACTCTGGTTTAGTGCAAAAATTAATCTAGACCCATATCTTGTCTGCTATAGCAGTTAAAGTGGACAATTAGTGAAAATATGAGAACAGGACACGTGCACATAATACCTCCAGGATGCAAAAAACAAAGATTCTTGACATATCTGTTTAGCCAGATATATTTGTGTAAATGAATGTAGAAAATAATTAATTTATATACAAATATCTAGATTTAGGCATGGGGTTTTTTAAAAAACTTTCAAATACTGCTCTAACAAGATTAAAAAGTCTGGCTTTTCTGTTAAAATAAAGCTTACACAGCTACATACTGAGACAGTTTGTTTTATCTCAGAATTTTGGCTTCTCTCCTTAATTTCTGTAAACCAGAGGGAATTTGGCTGGAGTTGATTAGCAAGGCACATCTGGAAAAGTTTCAGCTAAATAGAGCGATGCCCAGAAATTTTATCATTTTTCAAGACTGTGCAGACACTTACTAAATTTAAGTGATTTTTAATCACAGTTCCAGAATTGCTCCTTTTTTAAAAATTTTGTACTAATCTTCTCCAGAGGAAACTTACATCTGTTTAGGTGGTCTGTTAAATACAGATAAGTTGTGGAAAATAATCTGAAGTCCTGCTCAGCCCACCTGGCACAGAGTTCCAGCCTCTCTCTGAAGTGTCTCTTTCAAAATTAATTGAATCTGCTTGTTTAATAACATCTTGGAATAATCTAACTCCCTTAGTACTACACATCTCGCACATTTTCTGCCTTCCAGAGCACAAAGCAACTCTTTCTGAACCTGTCAACTCAAAGTGAAGAAAGTGGGAGTGGGGGATGGAGGGAGAGGAATTCCCTTACCTGAAGAAATGGCTGATATGCTTTGTGACATCAATTATTTGGTTTATGGATTAAGGGAGGATGTTGCTAGTGGTGGTTTGTGTGTTTTCATTCAGCACAGAAATCAAAAATTCTCCCTGATAAAATACACTTAATTTCTTTGTCTAGTAGCATGCATTTGGTATTTTGGAATAGAAGCAAGGAAATTAACATTTATAATTATATTTTTTTTTAATGAGAGCTTGAAGTTACTAGATTTTTTCTTGGGCAATACACTGCACTCATAATTTGCAGAAACACTCTGATTTTCATACTTTCACACAAAATTAGGAATATTATGATAAATATCTTGTTTCTCACACTTCAGTTAAACTATCCAGGCTAGGTATTTGGTACATTTGAATCTTCAAATAAAAAATGTCATGACTTGTTTTCTGATATCACTTCACCAAACTTAACTAACTCACTAATCTTGAACCATATAATAAAATATTATTTATAATAATTGAATTTGTATATTCACATATTTTTATCATTCCATCATTCCCTTTTTGTCTCAAAGCACTTTCTGATTATTTTCGTATTCATTCATTTGAATTTTTTTACACTTCTACCATGCATCTTTTAGACCAAGTGAGTACTGCATTTTACTTATTCAATATACTATAAAGATTTTAATAAATTATTATACACGCACTCAGGCAAGAGAGTTGGCTGAATAATTAATCGTTAATTTTTCCTATTATTCAATTTATATAAATAATTACTAGGCAGTGGAGTGTTCACAAATAGTTTATTCTGAGTATTCACTACTTAAAATCCCAAATCTGTGCTGATTTATTGATATGTAGGTTATATGCAGAATTAAGAATATTGTATTTTCCTTCCTTGAAGACTGAAATTCTCAACTTCAACACAGAACACTGAAAGACATAGTACAATATTAATTAGAGAATGAGACAAGGTTTTATGGAGAATGTCCTATTAAGTAGACATGTAATTCAAGGACTGGAAGAACAGATTTGGCAGATAGAAAGAGCTATGTAAGTGCAATATATTTGATAAAACAGACAGACTATGACATGCCCATGATGTCATAGTAAAATCACAAACATCTTTGAGAGAATGTGGAAGTTAGGAGAGGTACCTGAGGACTAGAAAATAGTAAATATCACCCCAGTCTTCAAAACTACAGCCCACTCAATCCCCGGAAAGGCAATAGAACAACTTATTCTGAATTCATCCCTAGTGGAAGAGGAGGACATCAGTAAGTCTAACATTGATTCACCAAGGGGAAATCGTGCTTAGCCGACCTGGTTCTAATGCCTTCTAAGATGGGACAACTACCTAGAGACAGATGAGGGGATAGTAATATTTATTGTCCATCTCGACTACAGCATGGTTTTTTACACTCTCCCACGTTATCCTCCTAGGCAAGCTCAGGAAACACAGGCTGGATGAGTGGATAATGAGGTGAATTGAGAATGGAATAAAATGTCAGGTCTTGCAAAGTTGTGGTCAGTGTCCCTGTGTCTAGCTGGAGGATTGTAACTTAGGTTCCTCCCAAGCTGGAGCTCCTGCTCCACTATTGTTTCTCCTACTCTTCAATGACTTGGATGAAGGGGCAGATTCCTCCTTGACAAGTTCAATGACGACACAAGATGATGCAGTCCTGATCCCACAGGGATGTGCAGACCTTCAGAATAGGATCTAAACAGGCTGGACTACTGGACAGAGAGGAACCTTTTGATATTGAAGAAGGGCAGAGTCCTGCACCTGGGAGGAATAACCCCAGGACCCCTTAGATACTGGATGCTGGACAGCAGCATGGCCATTTCAGAAGATCACCGGGGTGTCTTGATAGGCAGAAAATGAAACATAAACCCCAAATCTGCCCTTGCGGCAAAGAAGTATCCAAGTTGGCTTTAGAAGTGTTACCAGCAGGACCAGTAAAATAATCCTTCTCCTTCATTCAGCAGAGGCCATACCTTGAGAACTTTGTCCAGTTTGGAGCTCAACAGCATGAAAGGGGCATGGACATACTGGGGAAGAGTCCAGAAAAAGGCTGCTTAGATCACGAAGGATCTTCAGCAAGAAATTGCAGATTCCAGCAGCACACCTTTGCTTCTACTAAAGATATGTCTCAAAAATGAAGACTAGAGCATCTCTTCTATGCAAAAAAAGCTGAGGTAATTGGGATTGTTCAGTTTGGAGATGAGAAGGCTTGAGGGGATAGGGTCAATATATATAAGTATCTGAAGGGAAGATGTAAAGAAAACGAGAAAAAAATATTCAATAAAGCAAATATTCATAGAAATATAGACTACTTAATAAACATATTTGCACAAACTGTGTTTTAATACAGCCAACTGCATATCTGAGGAATAAAACAATGCAACATAATGTTTCTGAAAAGATCTAGAAACTGCTAAAGACAACACTAAATGATAGCATCCATTATGCCTGTGATAGAAAATAGCTGGGTTTTGATAAAAAGATCTTACTGGAAGTGAGAATAGAAAATAATTTTACTTGTGTTTTTAGCATGCGAAAATGTATTTTTTATGGCTATTGACAAATTGAAACATAAATGTGCAAACAAAGGAAAATAGGACTAAAAAAATAGAAAAGGCTAAATGCAATTGAGACGCTTCAAGACATCTATTTCTATGGTTTAACAATAGTGTGATTAGGTGTAGCTAAAAATATCAAAGAAATTTAAATTTAAAAGAAAGGAAAACATTATGCTTGATGGTGATTCTTGCATTCTTTTTTCCTTTTCAAATACATTTCTTTGTGGAAACCCTGAGCTCTGAACTTTCTATGTGATATGAAGTTCCTGAATGACATTTCCACTGTAGGCAACATGGATTGTTGCACATAAAAATCATCCTTGGGTGATAAAAGAATTTAAGTTTCTACTGTGACTATGAGAAAAAAACTTGAATCATGAGAACCCATACAGCTAGACTGCCGAACTATTGTCCAACACGAACTGCAGTCCTTCATACTTTCATTATACTACATTTTTAGAGATTTTTAAATATATTAACTTCACTTTATAATGGCAATAAAATGATTTTTTTATTTTAATTGCATTCTTGTTATTCTTTCTAACTCATCTTAAGAGGTACCTATTGAAATAATTGTCAGAAGAAATAAAATTTTATTATTTATTTATCTATTTATTTAGTCATGTTAGAAATGTTAAAACTCTCTGATACTGCTCTTTGGTCTGGGAAGAATTTTAACAGGCAGAAATCTTTGCTTTTCATATCAAGACAAACAAATTAAATGCTTAAATCTAGAAATGAGATACAGGAGTCTCGTTAAATTATATGATAATATTTTCTGTATGTTTTATCTATAATTAATTGGGGAAAAAAATGCCTTTCTAATGAAAACTCCTCCTAAAGCAGTGATATGTATGGGGATTAACTAATTGTATTCCTATTTCGCAATGTTCTGTTTAGGAAAGATTTGTAAGAAAAGCCACTCCAGCTCTGAGGCAAAACCGATGAGATGGGAGGTTCAATCCCGTAGTACAGTCTCTGTTTCCTTACCCTATAACCTAGTGACTCATCCAAACTACATGACAAAATTCCTTTGATTTTATTCAGGGATCACTGCCAAGATATACAGTGAGAATACTCTACAATCCTATAAAATTCTTTGAGAAAGGATGTTGTCAGTCTCTCATAGGAACTCTGCTCTACCTTTGCTAAATATTTAATAGACATTGTAGTAAGTTTTGGAAAATAGGTACAGATCTAGACAACTGAACTACAGACCTAAGTTTTTCCTTGATGTTTTGAAGAAACCTTAAATATTTAATGTAGAGAAGAATAATATGTTGTATAAGCAGCAAAGCAGCAAAGCAGCAAAGACTTAGGTTTGCCTTAAAATGCATGCTGTTGGAAATGCATTTTGACTATTTCAGAAAAACTGAAATCTTCTCATTCTTATCTATTGCAAGAGGAAAAAAACAGATTAATTCCATAAAGATGAATTCTACTCCTTCCTTGAGGTTTCTGATTGCTGCTATACTATATGAAATATTACCATAACCCATTGTGACATCTAAATTCACTCTTTCATTACCCTCTACTTTTATTAAGTAGCCATTGGAAAATTTAATAAATTCAAAAACATATTTAAATAATTTTATTTTAATATCCACAAGTGTTTTCCACTCCTCACACACAGAGACAATTTCTAGAAGACTATTTTGACTGAGTCGGAGTTCACCCTTGGTCTGGTCCATGAACCAAACAATACTGGCATGATTTGAACATGATAACCTGTCACAGATTTAGAACAAACTGAATAAGGCTGGTATTTCCCTTTCATCTTAACAAATATTTGAAATAAAACTAATATTATGCTTCCTAACTTTCACCCAAGTATCTTCTCACATTTTCATTTCAGTCACAAGTGCTTACTAATTTACTTCATATACCAGTGCTTATAAGTTGATCAGAAAAACTTACCATACTACTGGACTTGCTAAATGTAATTCATCTTTATTATACGACTGTCAACATATATTTATGTTCATGTGAGTATCCTCTGTTTGTGTACACTATATTTATCACAGGGAGACAAATAGGCTCACTCTGTGTGTGATGCTAATTACTAGCTTGCCAGCATAGCAGCACTAAATTATGTTTTACCAAGGCAGATCCAAAGAGTTTGGAAGCTTTCCATTCACAGTCCATGAAAAAGACTCATCTGTACTGAAAAATAAAGAAACAGCTCTTTCCCATAACATTGTCATACAAATTTTACCATCATCCCAGATTTTTTTATCAACAGTGGCTGAACACCTTCTGGTTTTGTAGTTAACTGGAAAATGGCCCATGCCCTGTGAAACCTTAGGCAGTGGGTGCTAGAGAATCAACACCATATGAATAGCATACCTACAGTGATGGACTATAAACAGCCTGGTGCTTGTAGTATCTCTCATGCTGTTTTATCTGCTACATGTTAAATCTGTTAAGACTATATTTAAGCTAAAAATCATCTAATATCTGTAATCAGTGAGGCTCCTAGAGGGAGATCTAGCAATTCGTTTTAGCAGCCTTTGGTGTAACAGCAGTGTTGCTGGATGTCTTTTGATAGTCTGTTGTATTAAAATGTCAGGCAACTTAGCTATATATTTTTGTAACAAGCAGTTTGTTTTTGCATTTCAAGCCCTCCAAATTTTTAATAGTGAGCCCCCTGCTGGTAAATGAGTTAAAGTGATTATAGTGAGTTCTTGAATAATAGCAAGAATTTCTTAATTAGAAAGTCATGCTATTGATCTTGTTATGAGCTGTTTTCATTCGAAATGTCTAGATGTTACCATTCCCCTAAACATTCTCTGCAAAAATAGAGACACGCTTAATTAATTCTAATACAAGGACAAACTCAGTCATTTGTTTTAAAATGTGAAACAAACTCCAAATTGAATTTTCAGTTTTGTTTTTTATTTATTTTAATGATGCAGAACAACAGCTGAGCATTAAAATACACAGAAAATTAAAAAAAAAAACCAACTTCATGAAAATTCAGCTTCTAAATATTATCATTCAAGTAAATTAATCCACAGAGGGAAGTTATTTCTCTCCAAATATAAGAATTAAATCCAGTGTCTTCTGAGGGTTTTATCTTGTGTGGCAGCTACAGGGAAAAAAATAATGAAAGTGTATTTTCAAGTAAATATTTTGACCCTTCCCTTTTCTTTCTTTACTCCTTAACTATAAAGCTGAATATGCAATAGTCATAGTGTGACTCCTTTCTCCTCTATTTTCTTTTGCTCTTTTGGAATAAAGCCTGATACAAGAGAAATTAAAAGCATAAAATCACATTTTAAGTATCCAGTTGCATAGGAAACCGTTTCCTAATGTCCATAATCTTTGCACAAACGTGAATCTTTCAGCTCTAATTTTGGGACAGCTAAAGGAGAAAAGGTAGAAAAAGGGAGTAGGAAAAATCAATTATATGGCCTTTCTAAATATAGATTTCAGAAGGACAGTGTCTCAAAATAGCAAGCAATTAATGACTCTCAGGTCATTTCTTGATGTATTGTATATTCTAATGTATCACTCACCAAATGTTGTGAACTGCAGATGACTTCTGAAGAGGCTCTTGAGGGATATCATCCCACATAGACCCTGGAGCATAGACACCTGTGGCTGAGTTGTTTTTATAAACTTTCTTTTTTATAGTAAGAGTCTAACACACACTTTTACAATAATACCAATCTCATGTTAATGTGCAATTAAGAAAGGCAGAAAAATTATATTGTGTTTGGCTGGTTACATTTTTTTTTGTGCAAGACCAGCATCACCCTAGAGACTGACCAGAAAGCATTCCCGACAACCCCAATGTGTCTTTGAAGATATTTTCAGTTGCAAGAGGAGAGGAACGAGAAAGGGAGAATAGTTAGAAATAAATGAATGGAGAATTTGGAACTCTGTCCAAAAAGTATTACAATACTGAATGTCCTCAGACTCAATTAGTTCAATGCAAATAGGCGATTTAAAGTAACACAGACACTGGGGAACAGTCTTCTTGTAATATACCATCTGCCAAGCTGCTGTGGGGGAAAAAAGAAGTTACACCATCTAAAAAAATGCTTGTTGCTACGAAAATATTAGTAAGCTTCACAGTGGTGGAGCAAAACCCTGGGTGCTGAGAAACAGCTCTCTCTACTGTTGAATTGCAAGAATGGTCCATGGATGGGTTTTGGCCTAAGCCAAGTAGCTTTCGCATCTCTGTTCAAGTTGTGACTGGAGTGACCATTGCCAGCAGGCCCTTTTTTCTACACTGTGCTACCAAATCTAAGGAATTTCTTATTAATGATGATCCATTCTATTCCTCATTTTCTGGGCATGTTTATTTCAGTACTATGGATAGAGATGATGTGTGTGCGTGTCCTAAACATAGATTGTTACCCTAATTAGCAATGATTGTCTGAAAAACCACTGTCTCTTGTTATCAGAATTACTGTGCATGTTTGCAATTACTTTGCTCCTTTTCCTTAATTAAGCCTAACTTCAGACATGGTCATAATGCCTGTGTCATATTGGCCACTTAAATCCACCTTTAAATTATTTTGATAAAATATACTTTCCCCCAAAATTCATAGTGTTGAACAGTAAAAGCTATAAAAATTTTGAAACCTCAGTAATCTTTGATAGTAGCAAACTAAGCTAGATCTAGTGGAATTGGTTAGGTATTTCCTTAAGACTCTCTTCTGCATTTGAACTAGTATATGAACTACTAAACTTTCAAGAAACTGATGGGAAAGTACCTTGATTCAGTCCAGCTCTTGAACTCACCACCTGCTCTGGGTCTGAAGACTTTGTTTACCACAGTCTTGCCTCTTTTCTTGGAAATATTTATATGCAATTAAGGAAAAGTTAGCTACCACATTATTGGGAATGTCTCCGCCCACTCCTGGTTCTTTCTCTGTGTCTTGCAGGTGGCAATAATCACTGGAGAATGTTTTGATTCTATGGTTTGCAGTATGTCAGGTCTATTAATATATATATTCTTATATAAAATTTTGTCTTTCTTTTTCTTTGTTTAATACTTTATTGTTATTTACAATTATTACAAGAAGAGATTACTAAGAAGTACCATTTTCTCCCTTAATAAAATAGCTTTATAATCATGGGAATTTTTCCCCTAGAGTGGTATCCCCACACTAAACCAATAACTGTTTCTGTCCAGAGTAGTCTTGTTAGTCTAAAAGGTTTGAGAACCTTAGAGTGTGATACCTGAAGATGTTTTCTTTTTTGAAGAGACAGGTTTTTTTATGAGGCGAAGAATGCTTATAACTATGAATATTCAAATCACATCCTGTAAAAACTTAAATAAAGAAAATGCCACTACAGCTTCTGGTAAAGAATCAGGAAAGCAAAAAAAAAACCTCTGTGCCTTTCACATAAAATCAGTAGTAATAGCAAGACCTCTAGGCTTCCTGAAGTCTCATATTTTCACCAGAGTACTAGAAATGTTTGTGGTGTTGTTTTCAAGTTCTGTCTGAGATGTCAGCATAGCACAATGCTGAAAAGATATCCAAAGCCTCTCTTTCACAGCAGGAAATCCATGACAACCAATTGTTCCAGCTACTAGGATTATAATGCTGCTTGTAACTGTCTGTCATTGCACAGAACTATGCATATACTTTCTCTCTAACATACATGCAAATACTCACACTCCAGGCATTCATAACTCATTTGCAAATTGTAATTTTAAGTAGCCCAAAAGAGAATTTGAATCTACTCTGAGTCAACTCAGAGACGAATGCCTGAAACAAACTCAGACATGATTAACCATGTTACATCGTGGGTGAGCAACGGGCTCACAGGTTAGTCACAAAATGTTGTGAATGGGGTAACATCAAGCTGGCATCACTAGTGGGGTTTTCCAGGGCTCCATCCTTGACCCAGTTCTCTTCAACAATTTCAGTAATGACTTGGACACAGGACTCAAAGAAATACTAAATTTGTTCCAACAACAGTTTTGGAGGTCAGAGACATGCTGCAGAGAGACCTTGACAAATTAGAGAGATGGGTGATTGCCAACCACATCAGATTAAACAAGGACAAATGTTGGATTCTGTGTCTGGGACATGAGTCAGCAGTGTCCTGGCAGCCAGGAGAGCCAGTCAAGTCCTGGGGTTTATAAGACACAGCATTACCAGCCAGGCAAGAGAGGGGATTGTCCCATTCTGCACTGGGGCAGTCCCACCTCTGGTTGGATATCAGGACATTTTTTTTCACTCAGAGGGTGGTTGGGCATTGGAACAACTCCCCAGGGAAGTGGTCACAGCACTAAGCCTGAGAGAGTTTAAGAAGTGTTTGGGTAACTCTCAGGAACATGGTGGGATTTTTGCAGTGTCCTGCAGAGGGTCAGGAGTTAGACTCAATGATCCTGATACCAACTCATCATATTCTATGGTTCTATGGTTTTAAAAACCCCCACAAAATATAAAAGAAAATCAGCTGCTTCAAAAATAACAAAGGACTGGACCAGTAATGACCCCTTTAGGCTCGTCCTTTAATATTGCCATTTCTTTCCTCTACTAATTTGTGCCAATGGTGCTTTGCTATGCTTTCCCATTATGCAACTTTTTTATTCTCCTATGCAAGTTGGCAAGTAAAGAGTCTCAGACCTCCTCAGCTCTTTCTTAAGATTATAATTTTAGAAGAAAAGTTCCAAACAGAGAATATTTTCAAAGTTTGTAACACAAAATACAGAGTTCATTTCCAGTATTATTGTTTCTCTTAGTATTTTGCAGACCTTAGTATCTCCAAATTTAAAATGCAAATACCTTTGGTAATATTAACTTTACTGTGCACTGTGCCTGTGTCTCACAGGATGGTCTTGACTGGTTAAGACACAATAAGAAAGAAGGTAATTTATCTGATTTGGAAAATACACAGAAATAAAAAGTTAAGAAAGCTGACTAATGTAAGGGGGAAAAAATATATTAACCTGTTCATGGCTGAAGAAGGAAGAATATAAGCCAAGTCATACAGAGTTTGCTGAACCGTTAGATCTGGTCCTGGATTCCAGAGCAGCTGTGGAACCTTCATCCTTGAAAAGTTTCAAAATTTACTTAGCAACCTCGGCTAACTCCATCTCTGCTTTGAAGAATACATTAGCATATATAACTTCTGAAAAATACATTCCAGCCTAAATTATCCAATAGTAAAATGTTTGGGAGATATCAACAAAAATGGTCTTTTGAATATTTTGATATCTGGCTATAAAAAGTAATAATTTCTGTAAAAAAAACCAAACAGTAATAACAACAAAAGCAATCTAATCCTAACAGTTTTATTAGAAAATAAAATATGTCTTTCACTGTCAGTTTGTCACACAGAGTAAATTATGAACAACTTGTCAAAACTAAATTATCATTTTTGTCAGTCAATGACAATTTCCCTAAGACATGGAGTATATCTTTAAAGTTTATGACATTAGTTTTCTATACTTTCTTCCGGTAACTGGGGCACCAAATATGACATCAGTCACAGAAATAGCATGCTCAGCTCTGGGAAAAAACAGACGTGTCCAAGAATTTGACACATTCATTAACATTACTACACGTTGTCTACATATGTTTTTGGGTATAGTGTGCACAGAAAGTCTCAGTGAATTTTTTTCACAAAAAAATTAATAGTAACTTATTACATGAGAGTGCTGAATTCATAAAATAATCTATTTGTAAAATTTCTCATAATATAAACTAATTCATCATGATAATTTCTTATTTCTCTTCATTCTATTAAAGTGACATTTGTTTTGTTTTCTTCCAAGTTCTTTGGTAATGTTACCTGAGCAGTTAAAAAAAGGGGGGGATGGGGGGGGGAGGGGGGTGGAAGGGAAGGCTTAGAGTAAAGCCTTAAAGGCACAGGACTTATATCTGGTGTAAAGTCGACAATAGGGGATACCGAACCATAAAGTCACCCTAAGACACACTAGTACAAAAAATAATTTTTCACTTTAATTTACAATCAAGAGGTTGTCTGTATGACCCTACATTTTTGGCCCAACGCTCAGTTTAAGTTTTCATTTGCTACATTAGCATGTAGAAAATCTGACTTTTACATTAGCACATCACAGGGACTTTTCACCCTGAAATTAAACTAGCAGTTGTGGGTACCTGCTTATAAGAAGCTCTTGATGTAATAATCAGGGAAAGGCACAGCGGGATTGGATTTTACTACCACGTGGGCATGGCTAAGTCACTCTTCCATACCACTCACCTCATTGTCAAGGTGTCACATGAGGTGGTGAACCACCTTTTTGTGGGTAAAACACCTTCCCTTTTTGTATGTTATTGTTATTAATATTTTTGCTGTACAAATCTTATACCATTGCTTTTTGCCTTCAGTAAATCGTTATCTCAACCCATAGTCTCTGACATTGTCCCTCTTTTACCAGAAGGGGTGGGGGAAAATGGAGTTCCTTATTTGGAGTTTAACTTCCCATGTTAATGGGAAATCCACCACAGGCACACAGCAAAATTTGTTGGAGGAAAACAGAAGAAAACATTCTTTCTTTTCTGTGAAGGATTCATCAAAAACTTTATTAAAATAATACTAAGAAGAAAAAAGCTCAGGAGTAAACGTAAGTATACCAGTTAGTCTGAATTTATGGTTTAATCCTAAATATTCCTGTGGAGCTTGAATCTCTCGTGTTTCTCCAGAAAACACACTCTCCTAAGGGATGGTGACAAAATTAAGTTGCAAACTAAAAATGTCTGGTGAAAAAATTTGAATGAAGAAAGCAGTTTTTCCCTGGGGTCTTCTCTTTCTGAGTATTCCTGAAAGTATTTCAAGCTGTGGTTTGATAACTGGTGGGTAAAGTTCAGATCAGAGAGGTTTTTTCACAAAGACCAGCAGTTTTTTGTACTTCATCCATTTCCTCCTCATCAATGCAGAAGATTTTGCATGTCCCCACCATTTTCAGCGCTTCCCCCTTAAAGAGGCTAAAAAGACCTTGCAGATATGGAAAGCACTTCCTAGATTGCCTAACAGTTTGGAAAAGAAAAAGCATTATTACTTCTCAGTGTTTCATATTTTGCTGGGATCTTCACCAACAGAGATTGTCTTGATCTATTAATTAGAGTATTAATTCAGGTCCCAGACTTAAATTATAACTCAAGTCACCATTCAACTATACAGCCTACATTTTTACTCACATTTGCTGTGAGTCAAAGGTGGTTTTTTGATTGAATACTCAAAGCCAGAATTTTAACCATCAAAGGCTAGTAGAAATCATACATTGAACATTTTGACCTTTTGCTCTGTGCTATACAGTGGGGTAAAAGGGAACCAGAACTGGAGTCCTGAAAATAACCATCTCATACTCATGTTATGAGCATAAGAAAGTAAAATACAAAAGTCAAAGTTGCATTTTTAAAAAGTTCAACTAATTCTCTGTGGTGATGGGCTTCCATATTGCCTAACCCTGATCCAAAGTTACAATTTTCCCCTTGGAAACTTGTCAACTCCAGTTAGATTATCCTTCTCTAGATGGTGAGCTACCAACAGATGTTTTCTCCTTTTCTTCATAAGCAAAACAAAGGTGGTCTGATTCCAGATTCTCTTTTCATGGACAGAGAGGTGGCCCCTGATGGCAATCAACAGCTTTCATTTATTCATTGTTCTGGCATATAATTCAGGGCAAACAAGCAGGAAAAAAAAAAAAAATAAAAACAGGTGTTTTTTACTCTGCCAGTTCTCCACAAAATCTACCTTCCTGGAAACCTGTCCAAGATGAATGGTGTAATAAACATTAAGAAAGATGGCTGAATTTATTATCAAAATATTTAATATTTATATTAAAATATTTATTATCAAAAATGTAAGTGAAATAGCTAAAAATAATAGTTCAGATGATTCTGATTTTCAGCTCATGCATACATCATGGTTAGCTGAAATCAGCTAGGGTACTCTGCATGTCACCTGTATTCAAAATTGTTGCTAAGAGTAGAAATAATCTGTTCACAAGACAAGCAGAATATATAATGATCTGCAATATGTGGACATTTGAAACTGGAAATTAGTTCAAGAATTATATGGATTGTGTAATAAGAAACAGATATGGAAAGGTCTAAACAGATAAGAGAACTGCTGTTACCAGGAAAAACTAACAAGCAAACAAAACAATGACAAAAACACAAACAAACCAACCAACCCCATAGTGAACCAAAATCTTGAAAGTTTTATTGATACTTACTTGATATTTTATGGTATTAAAAAAATTGGGGTTTTTTTCTTTTTTTCTCCTCTATAGAATAACTCCTTCAAAATGAAGACCATAATATTTTCCACTAATCCTTTTCACTGAATCCATGATTCACTAACTGGTCAGAGTAGTCCAGGATACTAACACAGGAAGTTCTTCATCACTGCAAAATCTATCAGCTTGCTCACAAACAATGGTTTTCAGTTGATAAAGTGTAATCAAAGTTCTAGTCTGAGACAATTATTAAGGCAGCTGAACCAACTTAGGAATCTAGACAGAGAAAATCCAGGTTATTTGAAAGAAATGGGCCAGAGGGGTGGAAATCCTAAACTTTAAGTACTTTGCATAAGAAAATATGGATAGAACATTGCTAGGAGTTCAAAGAAAAATAGTTTTCTGAATTGATGACAGAGCTTCAAAAAAGAAGTTTCAACTTTTTAATCTGTTGTTATGCAAACAATGAAGTTTTAATACTAATAAGTAACAGAATCTTTAAAAGTTGATTGTGATTCACATTCTTATGCAAAACATGAATTACAGTTACAGAAAGCAGTGGTTCTCAGGTGCAAAGATAAACTTTGATAGTATTTGAGTTTGAAGTAGTCTATAAATTTTGAAAATAAAAAAAGAAAAAATATTTTAAAACCTGCTGGGAAATTTTGTCTAGCAAAAACTATGATAATAATATAATTATTTTCCAAAGTAGTAATGCAAGGATAATAAACATAGACTTTCACACTGAAAGTAAGCAATGGCTAGTTTAGATGTTGGTTTAGAATGTGAGAGACAGATTAAGAGAGGCTCTTTTGGTAGTTTAATGGCTTGGAAACATCTAAATTTTGAAAGTGGTAAACATTTTCTAGTGAGTTTCTGTTCTGAGGTGAACAGATTTCATTTCAAGTTTTCACATATTTTACTCAGTAGAATTTGCATTTTCTTACTTCTGTGTAATATGTGTCTTACTGATTTCTTTTCTTAAGATCTGTTCTATAAATCTACATGCACCCCAATTCAGCTGCTATTGCATCATTACTACTTCTGACATGTACTGCTCTCCAATGAAGTCAGCTGTGTGCTTAATATTTTCTGTAATATAATACTTTATGAAAGTTGTGATAAGTCAAGAAATCAAGTAGTATTTTTTCACCATTAAAAAATAAAAAAACACAAATTGAGAAGAGTCTTTTAAAAATAGTATAGAAATCATTATGCTCTGGAGAGAGTAATATGTATGTAGTTTTAGTCAGTTCCTGGAAGTGTCACATGCGGTTGTATATGCTAAAGAGTTTGGAAGACTCAAAGGGCAAAACTGATAGGGTAAGCAGATGAGACTTCACTAGTAATAGGATATGGAACCTTCATGTCATTACTATAGATCTGGAAATTATTAAAGGTCATAGCTAAAGAAAAGGTTGTTTGATGTCCACCATCAAAGGGAAATGGAATTTTATTGCGTAAATTAGAATTTTTACTGATCATTAGAGAAGAACATCACTCTTCCAACTCCAAGGAAGTCACATAGCCTAGGGAAGTGTAGAAATTGAGTCCTAAATTGATTTGTATCTTTAATCCATCAGCACAGGTAAGGATTTTGAAGGGGTTTAAAAAGTTCTAAAATAATATCATCTACCAAAGTATTTGTTTATGAAACACATGTTGGATGTGGCCACACAGCTGCATAACCCCTTACTCACATCATAAGAAGCACCTCATGAAATGTCTCGTCCTTAAAATAAGCATGCCTTAACAAGAAAACAGCAGGAAATTAGTAGGGTTCAAAAGGAAAAAGTACTCTGATGTGAAACAAAATGTCATATCTTGTTTACATTTTTGGCCCTTTCTTCTTTCTCAAATTAATTTATTCTTTCTTATTTTACACATCTGAGAAATCTCTGTGTAAGCATGAGATTTTCATGTTTTCAAAGACAAAATTGAAAGAAGCCCACTAAAAACAAAACAAAACAGGCAATTAATGCTGAAGCTTTAAAATGTCCACCTCTTCATTGGTACATTTGCCGATAATTATTAAAATTCAGCAGTAATTTCCTAATACACAAAACCATTATTAATATGGACAGACTGCAATGTGGCATTTCTTCTCTTTTCAACAGAGTTGTTTCTGAGTATTTTACTGAATGTATTATATTTAGAAGTCAGGGAAGAAAGTATAAGTGTTGTGGTAGAAAGTCTCCCCCTGTGGAG
Source organism: Catharus ustulatus (assembly GCF_009819885.2). NCBI lineage: Eukaryota > Metazoa > Chordata > Aves > Passeriformes > Turdidae > Catharus > Catharus ustulatus. Next base: position 74,668,077 of record NC_046223.1, on the reverse strand, counting down.
GACGAAGGCTGCCTATATGGGTCCCACATATATATAGAACATGTATGACAGGATGCTCATAATGGTAAAAACAAAAAAAATTAAAGAAAGAGTTTAAATGCTGGACCTAACTTTCTTCAGTAAGGAGTACTTCTTCCTTCCTTTATCATTTACCTGTTATCTAGCTATCTACCTATGTATATACTCTTTACGTTCTGTTCCATATTATCAAGAGTTGGCCAATGACCACAAGCCTTAATGGAGCACCAGTATCTGAAGGGAAGATGTCAAAAGGATGAGCCAGGCTTTTCTTGGTGGTGCCAAGCAATAGGAGGCAGCAGGCAGAGACTGATGTACAGGAGTTTTCCCCTGAATGTGAGAATGAACATTTTTACTGTATGGGTGACAGAGCACAGGAATAGATTGCCCAAGAAGGTTGTGGATTGTCTCTGGAGGTATAAAGAGCTGCCTGGACACAACCTGATCCCTTGTGTTCTAGGATGCCCCTGGCTTTAGCCAGGAAGTTAGACCAGATGACCCACTGTGTTCTGTTACAAGCTTACCCATTCTGTTATTCTGAGAAAAATAAAGCAGGGGATACATTAGAGCTGAGACATTTACAGAGATATTTTCATAAACCAAATTAACTGTGGGGAAGAAGGATTTTCTGAGAATTGTTGTCTTGTTTTTCATTAGGGCACCAATTTGTGTTATATCATCAGCTGTTTCAAATTCCTGACACAAATGAAAATTGTTGGTTTTGTCAGACTTGTCTTATAGGCAGACTCCAAGAAACACTTGTCCCTAAACCTCAGTGCCTTGCAATACCCAGGAAGCAAAACAGTAGTAGAGCTGAACTGAATTTTCTTATCCCCTCCAAAATCTAATATATAATGAGGAAAAGTGCCTAGACATCTTTGTTTCTGTGAGTGTCATGAAAAACTGGTGAGATAAAACCTCCCTGTTGGTGATCCTACACTGCTCTTCTCTGAATTAATTATGGCCGAATGCTGATAGCATTTGCTTCTGAACACTGAATCCTAAAAACAAAAGCTGTACTTTTCTCTGTCTTTCCAAACCAGTCTTTAAATTAGGGCTAAGAATTTTCTGCACAAGCAACTCAGCCAGTTGAATAGGAGAGAGAAAAAAAAAAAAAAACAAACCTGGAGTATCTGTCCTATAAACAAGAAAATCCAAAGAATAAGTAACATGTCCAGGATCTATTAAAGGCTTGTTTATTTTAAAGGAACATTTTTCCCCATTTTCTGTACCCACCTAGAACAATACATTCAAAGGAAAGAGATATTTTTATTGGTAAAGCTGCACAAGAAACTAAAGAAAGTGGTATCATGGTGTACTTTCTATGGGATTACTAACATAGTTCAGTCCCAGATGTTAAATCTGGCTTTAAGACTTTCTCAAATTTTCAGTTTTCTCTTTTGACTTTCTCCTTCCTCTGAGACTAGTAAGTAAGAAGATTCAGAACTTTCTAGAATTTCATAAAATTGTAAACATGCCACAGAGAACAGGGTGATGCTAGGAACAAACTCATGGACTCTATCTTCTGGGAATGAGTGAACAGCAAGATCCTCATTATCATTAAGAAATCTGAGTTTGTGCCCACAGAAATCAATGAATACATTGCTGAGCTAGTGAACTGTAAAAGCAATGAAGCATCTGTTTCACTGGAAAGACTAAAGAAAATAGCACCAAGAGAAATTTAGTCTGGATCTACCCAAAATATTTCTTGAAAATTAAGTGCTTTTGATTTCCGCTGAACTCTGATAAAACTGAAAACACATCTCAGATTGAAATAAATAAGTAATTTTTACACTTTTCCATTTTCTATGAATTTAAACTTCTAAGTGGAAACATTTGTTTTAATCTCACTCCTCTTTCAGAAACTAGGTGGTCATTCCTATTTCATTACTTCATACATTTCTGGTGTCTAGTGACACTACATCTACAGGTTGTTTGAAACACATATCTCCATAAAAACTATAGTTTCAAGTGGGCATCATCTGCTGACTGAGAGATCCAGATGTATGTGCCTACATTTAAGAAGGTCTAACCTAGGTATTTATTCAGTTCATTGAAAGAGAAGCTCATTTACTGTACTCCACCAGGTCCCCATCTACCAACATGAATGAGCACAACTTATCCAGAAGTATCTTCCAAAATTATTGTGAATTTCTTAGATACCATAAGACATTTCGATGAGTACTAGATAACTCTGTGAGGCACTTGAATTAGCCTTTAAATGTCTTCTTCAGAGTGAGTTGTGTTCTACATGACTCCGCTGACTGATTTACCAAGGTCTCCACTGACAGTATCAGGAACCTTGAAAATTAGCACATGTGTATACCTGCACTTAGACACATAAATGTAGATGCCTGTCTGGAGATTAAGCCCACTTTTACTGCCTGTTTGAAACTCCAGTACAAGAAAAGAAAAGAACAACCATTGATTTTGCTGAAAATTCTTCAATTTTACATTTGTCATTATAAAAACTATGAAATTTTTGGTTTTTTTCCCCATGAAAAGTACTTTCAACATGAGTTTGAACTTATTCCCTTTATTCAAATAAACACTTTATTCAAATAAAAGCAATCTTGTTAAATTTCTAAACTTTTTTAATTCTTTCTACTCTATCCTTGGGTGAATAGATAGATTTACTGCCAAAATAAAAATTTTAAATGGAACTAGAAAAAATACTGATATAAGAACAGTACATCATAAAGTTAATGAACACATTGAAGATGGAAATTAAGGTAGAGGAAGTTCTATAAGACAAGATGACATTTGGGGAATTTCAAGAGAATTTAGTGTCGAAGTTTCTTCCCCATTTTTAAAAATAGGCTTTGATTAGATGATGTCTGTAATTGTGATTAACCTTGGAAGAAAACCTAGAGGATTTTTAGTAGAAGGGAGACAGAGCAGAGCAGCATACACACAGTGATTCCTTTTCCCCTTCCTAGGAAAGCTGGAGAGGTTCAGCCTCTCCATAGGGGTGGCAGAACCAGCCTCCCACCATAAGGGGGCTTGCAGACCACTTTCAGGAATGGCATAGAGGAGTCCCTGAGAGATTATTAATTGGTTGTGAAGTTTGCATGGAGGTGTGGAGGGCTGGAGTACCCTCAACTTCCCTCTGCAAGGAGAAGCAAGCAGGGAATGTGCGTGCTGGTTTCCAGGGGGAAAGCGGGGTTTGCGCACCCTTGTGCAGCTGTGCATAAGCCACATGTTCTGTGGAGGGGTCAGTGAATTTGAAAGAGCCCCTTTTTTATTAAATATATATAGGGGGTGGTTAAGAAACTTGTAGTTATAAATTAGTATTCTGTAAGTTTCTACTGCTATGGTTAATCTGTTGTATGGCTGATATTAATCCTGAATGCACAGGTCAGTGATTGCCAGTTAATTACGTGTCATTGGTAAATCCATAAACCACTTCAATCTCAATTTGGTTTAAACTGTGTGAAGTGAGCATTTTTTTTCTCTTTGACAAGAGTCTGTAACGGTGAGAACATGACTTGTTGAATTGCAAAGTTCTTTCCAGAAAAAGAAAATAAGACAAGAATATTTTTTTCCACAAAAAATCATATAAAAATCATTTGGCATGAACAGTAAATTACTTTCCTAACCCAATCTGTCAGTCAGGGTCTAGAGTAACCTTTCCACACTTTGAGGACATTTAATTTTTTTGAAAGTGACTCTTACTTTGGATGATCCAGAAAAGATGTAAATTTTCCTCAGAACCTGAACCCTAAGTACATTCGATGAAAGAAATGGAAGATCATCAGCTATTTTAGCTGCCAAATTGTAAACTAGAGAAAAAAGATTATTCATAAAAAAGGACAGAAAGTATCACTTCATTTCGGAATACAAACAGAATGTATGGGTAGAATATAGATAGATCCTAGACTATGGTTTTTTCAGTACCATACCATAGAAGTTTTTATACTATTGTAATTTTCTATATTTAAGGTTTAAAAAAATCTATGCAATGGATTATTCACTTGCTGCAGTATTTGTAAATTTTTTTGCAGTATTATATCTAGCAACACTGTATTTTACAACGTGCTAACTAAAGAGATTTTTAACTGTGAGGTCTTTCTTGCTTTTATGTCAAAAGGAGAAAATTCAACTGTGATCATTTTCTTCACTAAATTTACATGATCTCACTGGTGTAGAAAAACTGTTGTGATATACTAAAAGGCATTTTTATGGAGTATTGGTCTTTGTGACCTTAAACCTCAGCAATGAAGACATTTGTTAATTCCAGATCTCCATCATAGATAGGCATCCTGGAAACTCACTAGAATCAAAATTGTGTTCATATGTTCATGTTAGAAATAAATGACATTTTAGATATTTTCAAGCCTTTGAAATTCAGTTTTCAAGGGTTATATAAAATTTATTAAAGCAAGGGTTTATTTTACCCTATATCTGAAGTTTAAAAAATGTTTATTTGTTTCTTCCTATATGTTACAGTCTCTCTGGAATGTTTTCTTAGGGAAAACAAGCATGATGTCATTGACGTATTTGGAAACAGGACCCTCATAATGTTTGCTTTAAAAGTTACATTGATTCAATTTCCTTTATTGCAAAAGTTATTTCATCTCAGATCCTGAATAGCAGATGTTCATTAAGTATCTGTTCTGTACAAGATTTTCCTTTGGCTTCAACCTGCTGCCTCTTTAAATTTGGTAGCATGTTACATTTAGTTTGGTGTAGAACACAGAACTCTGCCTGGGTCGAGATTTTAAAAGGGAAAATCTGTTTTTTCCAGAAAAAAAAATTACATTACCAACTGTTCCTTAAAAACATTTTAATGTTAAAGCAAACTTGGAAAACATATGGGTACAACTCCTGTGTTAGTTTCTTCCTGCTTTCAAGCGTGAATGATTTCAGATGCTTAACCTGCATTTGTCACTCTAATCTGAAATACTTTTTACTGACTTTTCTAGTGACATCTGGTTAATTTGCAGCACTGCCTTACCTGTGTCAACATTTTTGTAACAATAAGAATAATGATGGAAAAAATCTCTCTTCTTAAAATGATCATTTTTAACATAATGTGTTGCATAAAAGAACAGAAAAAGTCAAATCTATGTCATTATGCTATATGGTCACTAGGTAAACCAAGTCAGCTTCATGGTAAATATGACCTTTTCCCCCTTATTGTTCTGGGTTTGGTTTGGTTTGGAGGGTTTTGGGGGTGTTGGGTTGTTTGTTTCTATTTTGGGGGTTTTTGGGTTTGGGTTTGGTTCCCCCGCCCCGCGCCCCCCCTTTTTTTTTTTGTTTTTTTTTTTTTTATTTGTTTACTAGTGTTTTTTCCTTTCCCTTTTTTTTTGCTTTTTATTTCCTGGGAAACCAGAGTAAGCACATGGTTATTCCATTATATCACAGTCAGGCTGTTTTCTCCCCACTGAAGTTTCAAGTAAGTAAACTACAGTGATGTGACCTTCCAACCATTCTAGTCTGGTCAGTCATAAATTACAGATAATAACAACATTCTTTTACTACTGATGTTGTTCTTTGCTTTTTGCATTGTATAACAGGTCAATTCTCAAATCCTTAAATAGAGATAATCTAATATCTCCAATGAAGTTCCCTAAACTGTGCAACAGTTTTATCTAGATCTTAAATTAACCCTTAGTTAAGTTCAGAACTAGAAAAGACTTTTCATCTTTCAGCTTTAATAAATTTTAAAAGAAAGATAAAAATAGTAATTATACAAGAAAATACAGACAAGAAAGAAAGTTAGTTCAGATGCAGCACAACTTTCAATTGTTCTGATATTTGCAGTTATAGAAACATCTGAGAATCTTACTGTTCCAATATTTTTATTCCTCAGCCATTAGAACCCATCAGAATCTTAGCTATGGTCCACTAGCTTGTGAGGAAGAATGTAGCTTCAAGCTTTCATGTGATATGAAGATTTCAATGAGGACTTTCTTTTTATCAAGACTACCTTAAAATTCTGTAATGAAGTGGAAGAAATAATGTCTGCATTATTCAATAGGAAATTCCTTCCAATAGGCAATGTCTCACATTTCCCTTCTCTTCAAATGCCAATGGTTTATTCCATTCACAAGTGTTCCTAGTCTCCTGCTTATTTCCTTTAGAAGACTCAGGTTTAGAAACAATGGACAGAGAGAATGGGTTTTTTGGAAAAATAAAAGCAAAATCTCCCTCTGAAAACACTATATCATTCAAAGCCCTTTCTTCCTCCTATAATAGGAATCAGGTGTCATACTTACTTGTTATAATACATGCTAGGGTCTGCAACTGCCTCAAGATCTAGAAATATTGGTCAGGATATTTTCATACATATAGACATCCAGTATAATTAGCTGTTGGATTTTTTTCTTGCAGACTTTTTCTCCTCATCTGTGTTCTGTTAAATTTCCACTCTTCCTTCCTTCCCTACATGCACTTTCTCCTTTTTGTTCACAGACATATTCTTAGAGTACCAAGGACATTCAAGACCACATGTGCACTGTTCTGACCAATAGCCAGAGGGAGCATGCCATCAGCAACACTCGATACTTGCTTCTCTTCTCATGCTGATCCAAAACCCTGAGAGATTTCCTGGTCCTGCTCAAGAGCTAAGAGGATCTGTAGTGAAATGTGGTGCTGTGCATGCCTAGGTGTTTCTTTTTTTAAATTTATATCCTTTGACTACACTTTGAGAGTACACTTTGCATTCACCACAGACTCCAAAAACACTGAATGAGGCAATCTTTCACTGTTGTTATTTATTAGCCTGGTTCCAAAGAGGCTATAGCTTATTCAGCTCAGTCTCTAAGTCTGTGCATGTATATGAGAAAGAAAAATTGTTTCTCTAATAACTTCTGAACACCTTGTCTGATTTCAGCCAGACATGACAGAGCAGGTGAAATATAAAGACAATTTAAACTATATAAGGTCTTAGGGAAAAATAGGCACCTGATGTTGGAAGGACCTTATGACTCTCAGTAGTTTTCACAAAATGATTTATACAGAGAAAGACTAAAATTAGATACCAGAGGTTCTGTGACAAAAAACTTATTGGTGTTCTGATCCCAGGCAGAGCTTCAGCTGAAGCTCACAATTAACCAAGAGATATAAATCCATAATAAATCAGACTCCATCAGATCATTGCTTGCAGAACAAGTAACTGGCACTGCAAAAGCAGTCAAAAGCAGACAGCCATGGGTCAGATTCCCATTTTCCTAATCAGTGTACAAATATAAAGCAGAAAGTCCATTTCAAGTTGGTTTTCTACATACATAGCTCCTCATTAAGACTGACCCTTTAAACCACTTAGCCTTTTTCACCCACAGTAAGGGCAGCTTCTTCAGTGAATCCACAAAAAATTGTCAAGTTATAAAAGTTTCTTACTAAACCATAAACAGCTCTAATCTTATAAAACTTTGATATAGTTGAGGTCACAGGTCAAACTTTGTCTTCCTTTCTGGCTGTGCAAAAAGTTTTAATAGGTTTCATGGTTTCAAAACTTAAAGCCAACGGGATCATTTTACCATCAAATCTGACCTCCTTCATAATAGGGACTTTGTTTCACTGTACTATCCATTTAGTGAATTGATAACCAGTGCCGGGTCAAAGAAAGCTTGCACAATCTTGTGGTGTGCTATGCTTTGCTAAGAGTCAAATGCCACTAGCTGCTCACTCACTTCCTCTCTTCAGAGGGACAAATAAGTAAAAAAACTCATGGGCTGAGTTAAAAAGGGGAGATTTCTCATTGTCAGAGGAAACTCAGGCTCTACAAGGGGAAAATTAATTTAAAATATTACTACCAGATTTTCTATAGTAGCCTGTTCTAACTCATCCTTTCCCCACATCATTAAGAAGGAAAAAAAAAAAAATCCTTCTTGGGAGCTCATGCCCAGTTACATGTCTGGAACAGAAATCTTTGTCAAAATGGTTACTTTCAGAATACATTCCACCATTGTGCAAGACACTTTCTTCTAAAACAAAGAACATAGAAATTTCAGACTGCAAATATTTTTTTGTCTTTTTCTTTGTACTCTTTTGAAGGCAGTGTGATATATCGACAAAAGTTTTTTTTCTTACTGTCCTATTTACTTATTTCTGAAGCTACTGAGGTTTTTCCAGGACAAGCTGAAAGATTTGTTTTAAAGCAGACCTCTTTATTTTGTAAAAATGTTCAATCCTAACTGAATAGGACTTAGTCTCAGTTGTGAAATCACAGCAAAATCACAACACCTGGAGACATTTCCCACAAAAGTCCCTCTATTTAGGAACCAACAAGATTTTTCCTTCCCATTCCTCATCTACACCACCTGACTACACCTTTAAGATTTTCATTAAGTTGCATAGGGTAGGACAGCAGTTTCAGAATGTTAAGCACCAGCAACTCTTACTGTCATGGGTCCACTTGATTCACATTTTCAATAATTCATTACCTCTTATTCACAACCCCTCAAATACTGGGAAGAAAGGAAAAGCAGGACAAGAAAAGAATTTGTTGTAAGATTCTCTCAGGCCACCTGCATTTACCTATACCTACCCTACTGCAGTACTCATCGTTGGTTTTTTTGTGACTTATATATAGCATCACATTTACTCTGGCAATATTTCTTTGAGAAAGGAAAATGTTGCTTCTCTTTTCATTCAAATGGAGAAGTGATAGTGAGTGAAAGTAAGTGACTTGAACCCCTATCTCCAGAGTTCTTGTTACGTTCTTGGATGCAATCATCTGTTACATTTTTTCACCTGCTAGCATGTGGAAAATAGCAACTCCCTCAACTCTGGTTCTCAACCAGAATTATTCACCCTTCACAGAAATGCATAGCAGGCTCAACCAAACAATCCCCTACTGACACAGAGAGCAAGTTGCTGTTTTTCCTTTCTTATCAGTTTCTCTGCATTCAGAAACAGAAACAGCTTAAAACCAACACTTCTAAGGCAGGTGAAAACAGAGTAACAGAAACATTAATTATTGTCTGAGTACTTAGAGTAACTAACAGCTATTATGCATAATGTTGTTTCCATATATCAAAGACCAATTCCGTACCATATTATAAGATACGTGTAAATATAAACCAGATTTATATTTGTACTTGTGGAGCTATATAAGGAAAAAAAATCTTCATGTTTTATGCCAAGGAAAGGTTGATAGATGAACAGATGGAGAAAACAGTCTTCTGTGTCTCTTTTCAGCTGTATCCCATTATCAGAATGGCACTGCATAATGGAATAAATAGATTAATATGTTTTTGTTGTTGTTCTTGTCTTATAAATGGTAAATGTCTTATAAATGTCCAACTGTGCAAAAGAACTTACACATTTTTCTTTGTACCAAATATTTCAGAGACATTGTTCTTAATTCTTAAATCCCCATGGACAAGTAGACTTTGCGTTACTGGGGACTGTAACCACATATCACACACACTGGGTGGTGAATAATATGTGGACATCATATATACATCAAAATAATTTTATTACCCTGAGTTGGTTTATGTATGCCTGACAGGCAATTATTCAGTTCAGGCTTTCCAATAAGAGGCAGGCACTGAATGACTTAATTAGCATAATTATTTATGTGAATTTTAAAAATATCACTGCAATCAAGAAGGTACACCGTCTGTACATTTGGTATTCATGCAGTCTTGGAAAGTGTTGATTAAACAACGTGAATTTATATCTGAATTTATAAAGGAAGGAAGTTAAACTTCTAGTTACCCCACAAAGATGCTACTTGGATCCAAGTGTTAGGCAGTTCTTTGACAATAATGAACATTTTTAATAAACATAATTTCAGCACAAATGGATAGAGGAATAACAAACAAGTGGTTAGAGTAATAGATTAGGTCATGTATGGTTCAATTCCCATCCACGGTGTTCTCAAATAACCTCAGGCAAATCTCTTATGGCTAAATGCGCAACTCATTTCAGTTTCCCATGTGTCCTGGGTAGCCACCCAGCTGCCAGAAAATCAGAGTGTTTAAACTCCAGTTCTTTCAGTAAGCACCACCCAAAGGTAAGACAGAACACATTCAAAAGAAAAGGAGGATAAGCAAATAAAATACTTCTGACTGTTGTCCCTCCCTTCATTCCAGATGCTTTCACCTGCTTGCTTCCATCTCTAAATCTTCCATCTGGCAACCATATGAAGTATTCAGCAATTAATGAGTTAACAGGATGAGACACAAGCATATGATGTGGGGAAAGGGAGGGGAAAGGGAGGATGACACAGAAAGAAATATCATCTACTCCAAATATGTGTACAGTGTCATTAGAGATCATGTAGGAGATCCTACTAGGACTTCAGATGCTTTTGCAGCATGAAAAGTCTCCTGCCTAACCTACAAGATCTTTCGTGTGCTCAAGCAGTTGCTGCTCATGCTGGTGTAGTGTTCAGAGCCCAGAGAACAACCTGACCAATGCGTCATTAAGGATGCACAGGCAAATGTCCAGGTTGCTCCGAGCAAGTCAAAATAGGAACCCAAGGTGAAAAAGTGCCTTAGATTACTTCATGGTTTGAAAGTACCAAAGCTGTACACACACCACAGAGGAGAATGGAGCAATTCATTGTACTGAAGTGTACTGATTTTTGTCAGAAAAACAGCAAACCACCAACCTGAAAGTAAGGGAAAGAGTTATCTTTTTTGAAATGGACAAAAGTACACAAGCAAAAACAATGACAGAAAACATTGTTTATTAGCACAAGTAAATGCACTGAACTCCATATTTCATTGTTCCTATCTACACTAAATAATAAATAAATAACATTAAAATTCTAGGACGAAAATGCATTTTATAATATTTCTTTGGAATATTGTCAAGCCATTAGAGAAAAAGACAACCAAATGTTGAAGTTGAGAATATTCAAAGAATCAGATGGAACAACATGATTAGCTGTAACAGACAGTTTATAATTTATTGACAATACCATCATATCACATTCACAAACTGAATATTAATATGTGAGATGTGCTGATTGCAGACATTCTCTTGAAGACGCTACTTTGAAGTGTACTTCAGACAGTCTAGATTTAGAAATTGTATGTAAAAATTTAGTCACAAGAAATGAAAACTCTGTCTTGTGTTTAAAAACTATTGACAGAACTGTAAAATCTACTGAAGACAAGACTCCAGACAGAATGCACACCATTAAAAGTTCCATTCTAAGAGGTATTTCTTAGATGAGACTTAGAACAGGGACAATAAAAATAAATTGTAGTAAATATGTATTTTAAAGGGAAATACATTTTAAATATGGACAGTCTGGATCAACTTGGTATTTTTTTTTCCTGAAAATTAATCTGCGGGGTAAGAAGAAATTTTTTTAAAAAAATTGAATATGTGAGGTGACCTAACTCACAATGTGGCCATGTAAACTCCTGGGAACTGGTTCAGGAGAGCCTACAGAATCATGTGGGATCAGGGAAAGGTGGAGCAGAGAAAATCACCCTACAGTAGCACCTTACACTATCAGTCATGAAAGAACTCCTTGAATTTCTGCCCTGAGCTGTGTGTCAGTCAATGGGAGAAAGACTGTAGAACTGTGTGGTATTCCACTGTTATGATTATAAGGGATTAATACTTGAATAAAAAGGTGAAAATATTGTCATTGAGTCAGCCACAAAATTAATTTAGCCTGCTATTTTGTCTATGATGGAAAGCATCAGTACTGCTCAAGGGAGGAAGGTAAAAAGAAACAGGAAATGGATAAAGTGAGTCTCCCCTGCAACACAGTTTTACTTTCTGTAATTTGTGATTGCAGTTGGATATTTAACAACCTCTAAGAGATAAAACTGTTTCTCCTGGAATTCTCTTATTTATTCCAATTCATATTATTGGTAGCCAAAATATATTGGAGCAATGAGCTCCATTATTTAATTGTGCCTTCTACGAAAATTTTTTTTTTTCTTTAAAACCTGCTGGAGGTCAATTTAGAAAGATGGCTTAGTTCTAGTACAAGAAAGAGTATAAGGGGGAAACATCTTCCCCTTTTTTATGCTCTTCTTGGATTATATTTAGTTCCCTGAATAAGGAACTAGTTGGATTCAATAACATTAATTGACTTCCAGTTAAAAAATTAATTGTTACACCTTAAAATTAAAAGATTAACCTTTTTTATCTGCCAGCTAATCCCATAAGAGTCTTCCCACAAACCCACAATATGGAACAAAACCCTTGCATTGAAGCATTGCCTGTGCTGCTGTGCCAAGACTAATATGGTTTTCATTAGGCTCAGCCTACACCATCAAAGCCTCTTAAGGAAATGGATTCCATGCTATCTGAGTACTTTTCATTAAAATAGCTCTATTAATCAAGATTTATTTTAATGAAACAAGAGCAGACAACACAACCCAAGAACACGGGTGATTTGCTGTTACATAATCCGCTACACTCGACAATCTGTTGTGAGGGAGCTGTGGCCAAAGGGACAACCCCAAGGAACATACTATAAATGAACCCAGAAGAAGTTGTCCTGACTCAATTAGTCTTCAAAATTGGCTGTAAAGACCTTCCTAAGAAATAGCCTCATTAACCAAAGTCAATCACGTAACATTACTGCAAGGCATTATAGGATTTAAAGTAGGAGACTTACCCAAGCAGGTAAAGTGTTTGTAAGGCCTTGTCACCTGTGGATTTTGCTCTTTTCTGGGGTTCTCCTAATGCACCAACAGCTTGCAAAAACTATGTACTACCGCTCAAGCAAGTCAATATGGTAGTTAAGAAATGTATGAGTATCATCTGGTCAGCTTCGTAATCTTCATTGTGGGTTTCCTTTCATGCAGTCTGTTCAAAAGTAACAAGCACATATTCAGTAAAGTGTGTCTGAGATGTTCACTGTTTCCTTGAATTTTGGAGGAAGTAAACCTGCTCATATGATCATGAGTGATACTGAGACTCTAAGCAAGAGCTGGACTCAACAATTCTGATGGGTTCCTTTCACATCAGTATATTTTACAGTTCTATTAGTCCATTATGTTTTTCTGCCTTTGGCAGTGGCTGACAGCTAATGCTATGCTATATGATGCTACAGCATCAAACTCCATTGTATAAATAATCACCTTCTTTGACTATTTTTAACTGCAATATATTGAAAAAAGACGCTAAAAAACTGATCCACATTTACACTTCTCATGCCACTAACAGTTTTCATCACTTCCTTAAAAAAAACCTTTTCTGAAAAGCACAGTCCTAACCAACACAGCTCCCCTCTAGGAGAAGCATTTCCTCCTCCTGTCACCTTGTCTCTGTCTATTCCTGTCTCTCAGAAACAAGGTTTGGCATCCAGGTCTTTCACCAGCTGATGAGGTTAAGCTGTTCAAGTTTCAGAGAAAGCTCACAGATCCATTTTCTAACAGAGAAGGGAATTCTCTGGCAAAGAAGAAACTTATCACTCTCTAGCCAGCTGGCTACTTAAAAGCTTCGTGCTTCCCCTTTTCACTCCTGCCCAGCATTAATCTTCAGTCATGGGTAACTCTGAAATCTTTCCTTACATGAAAATGAGGAGGTAATGGGTGAGCCTTGGAGGAAGGCTTTCCACTTGTTACAGCCGAAAGACTACTGAATATGTGGAATGAGTTGATAAGTTAATATTAATTTTTGCATTGGATTGTCATTAAACACATTTTCAGACAACTATAATACTCTGGGTTTTGTTGTGTTTTTTTCTTTTCCCTGAAATGTATTTCTTTCAATGTTCTCTTTAGTTTTAACACACTTTTTCAAATAGTTCAATGTGGTTTAGTAAAGCAAATAGAAGTCTGTAGTGTAGCAAAGTCTTGTTTGTGTACTGACTTAACTGTTTACTTGGCATAAGAATTTTAGGGAAAAAAAATTTAGTCCAACAGAATGAGACTGATTTTTCTTCTCCTTATTTTTGGGGATGTTTGGAGGTTTTTTCAACAAAGAGGGAAAAAAAGCAGATATAGACCATTCAGTACAATTGCTCCCCAAAATTTTTGTCCTCCAAAATGTTAAACAAAATGAAAACACACTAGCAAAAAACAAAACAAAATTATGAATAAGGAATTGTTTGTCAAGCATGCAATATTATATCAATTGATCTCACTGGAAAGAAAAAAAAAAATTGAATCTTTGTCTATACTTTTTCTTGCTGGACCACAGTCACCAGCATTAATATAAAAGAAGCAAAAAAAGCATGTTTATTTATGTTTTTAACTGTAAATGAAACCTCAAACTTCTTTTCTTCTCAGAAGTAAATATATCCTTATTTCATTGACTATTCATGATGCTATTGACAGGAAACAGCACTTTGCTGTGGTAACTGAAAACCAGGAAAAAAAGACTCTTTTGAAGACCTTGGCCTTCAAAAGCCGGATAAGATATAGGAAATGTATCAGCTGTCCCCAGATTCAAGAATTTACTCATTAAAACTTAGAATCAGGTCAGTGTTTCGATATCAAATACAGCATCACTACAGTAATAAAGTGATTTGAGTGATAGCACCTTAAGGTAAATAATTATGCTATATTTCATGTTTCATCTTTAATATGCAGTACCTAAAATGATTTCTAAGATGCAGGTGGAAAATGGCCATGAAGGAAATATCTTGAATATCAGCAGAATATACATAAAACCACACATCAAGAATATGAAAGGAGAATAAAACCTTGAACATCATTAATTACAAGCCTGGATTTCCATAAAATGATGACAGATTGCTAGTTAAAGCCACAATGTTCTCCAGCAGTGAAGGTGTCTTGGAGACCTGCTGTTTCTAACATTTCCAGATTTTTGACAACTGTGTGTAAGAGCAGTTGCTAAACTCATTAGTTTTACTAAATGTTTTTAACAAATCTAATGCCCAACTATTTTTAAAATGTAGCTTTTAGAGTGACCTTTAATCTCCCATGGGAAATTAGAAAATTGAGAAGTTATTGGAGGAGGAGATCCAACAAAATTACAATCACGACAAGCTTGAATTACACCATATAATTGAACCTATTCAGAAGCCAAAAATCAATGCAGTCAGCCAGAAGTATACCAAATGTGACATTCATTTTTTCTGCTTTATCAAGCTTAATTGATGTTCTTAGGAACTAAATAAGAGTAATAGGCAGCCTTATGGTAGAAACCTCCAGAGATACTTCAAGTGGCTATTCATAAAGGCTGCAAATAATTCATAGATTTCACTGTCAGTTGATAGGGTGATAAAATAACTATGTTGCTTTTAAATACCACATGCCCTGGCACTAATTTCACCCCCATCCCTCCAGGCTGCCTACTGAGATAGGTAACAGGCACAAAGCCATCTAGCTGGCGTATCCTGAATTAGAGAAGCTCTTGACTTGTCAGTATCATTTTGGACAGAGAGTTAACATGTCATCACTAACAAGCTAACACTAGTGACATTTCTTGGCATTGCCATACACAGTTTGTCATAATGCATATGCATATATAAAAATACACAAATATATTACAGAATTCAATAAAGGAGAGTACATAGAAACTTAGTAACATGGGGAATGCTTCAGAATAATGTTTCATGCCGCTACTTCTCTGGTCATATCTAAAATGATGCAACAAAGCCTAAGCTACAGTGATACAAGGAACATGAAGGTGATCACAATGCAGTGTTGATGAATTTGAAATTTACCCCCTCAAAAAAGAGAAGTATAGAATGATGTCCTGAAAAGTGTACTGAAAAGTGATGATCTGCTTCTTAATTATTTAATTTTAATTTAATATCGGTACTGGAGAAAGTAGCTATGATGAAAAAATCTTGTTCTAAGAGTACTAGTGGTCTACAAAAGTACTATCAGTATTCCAAGAGTATTACAAACATCCCTTGGATATTTGGTCTGAAAGTTTCAAAGGAAATGAGGTGGAAATAAGGTGACTAAATTTCATCATTTCTGTCTCTCAAAATTTTCTGTCTTTTCTTGAAACCAATGCTTTCCCCTTGCCGAGAGGGGAGATACAAGGTATTGATGCAGAAAACTTTCAGACATACTAGAATTTACAGAGACAAAAAAATGTTTGTTCTTCTTCACAGGTTTATAAGGCTCCATCTGTACGGCTAAGGAGTCAGACAAGTTCTGTTGTGTTTATGGTGCTTTTTAAAGTAGACTCAAATTTCAGCATATTTGTTATCAATATCATTTTAATACACAAAAGAGTCAGGCAATCTGAAAATTACTCAAGTAACAATATATCCAAATTGGTGGGCAACAGAAATGTTTACCCTGATAAGGATTGCTTTACATTTGAACCATCTACAACTCAGAGCATAAAGTCTATCAGAGTTAAGAAATGTTCGGACAATGGTCTCAGATACCTGGTGTGACTTTTGGGATGGTCTTCTACAGGGCCAGGAGTTGGACTTTGGTGATCCTTGTGGGTCCCCTCCAACTCAGAATTTTCTATGATTCTATGATTCTACATCACACACACACACACACACACACACACACACACACACACACACACACACACACACACACTTTTAGAAGAGACAATCTTATGTCAATATAAACAGCAGAAACACCTTGACTTTTCCTTCTTCACCTTCTGGTTCTTTGGACCAAGATATATGTAGAACACTTGCTAGCATAAATAGTTGAGAGGACTTGGAATTACATTTCTGGAGAAATTTTTAATAATAAAAAACAATTTGTGTAGTTCTGTTTCACTGCAAATTGTACTGGAATTATCAAGGATAACAAGAGGCATAGGTAGTCTTAAAGCACTAAAAGCAGATAGGGCATGCCCAGCACAAGAGCGTAATTCCAAACTGCCTGCATACATGGAATAAAGACACATATACTGCCAAGTTGCATGGTTTAAAAAAACCATATTTCTGAAATACATTAGAATCTCATAACCTGTCATCCAAAGAGATTTCAATCTAGATGTTTTTCATTAGTCAAAGATTCACAGAATCACAGAAGGACTAAGGTTGGAAGAGACCACTGGAGGTTATCTGTTTCAACCTCCTTTTTTAAGCAACATATTACTAAGCATTGTGTCTAAATGGCTTTTGAATATCTCTAGGGAGTGAGATTTCACCACCGCTCTGACCAATCTGTTTCAGTGCTCAGTCACATGTATAATGATGTCTTCCTCATGTTCAGGTGGAACTTCCTATGTTCCAGTTTCTACCAGTTGCATCTCATCTTATTGCTTGGCACCACTGAGAAAAGCCTGGATCCATCTTCTTGACACTCTCACTGTGCACATTGATAAAGACCCTTCTCAGTCTTCTCCAGGCTAAGCAGACCCAACCCTCTGTCTTTCCTCATAAGGGAGATGCTCCTGGACTCCAATCATTGTAACCCTTTGCTGTACCTGCTCCCAAACCTCCATGTCTCTGTTTTACTGAGGAACCCAGAACTGGATCCAGCACTGCAGCTGAGGCTTCACCAGGAAACAAGAGGGGCAGGATCCCTTCCTTCAGCCTGTGGGCAATGCCCTTCCTAATGCACCCCAGGATACCCTTGGCCTTCTTGGCCACAAGGGCACTGCTGGCTCATGTTTTCCATCATGACCCCCATAAGAAATATTCTGCACTGTTCACATGTATCATCCCTGGATAGAATTAGCCAGAATGTATTTGTGGAGGATGGAAGTTCAATACTTGAATCATATTACTAAGTCACCAAACCAAATAAAAAAAAGTACACCTACCTATATCTCTGTTACTTTACCAACATTGGTAAGCAAATGACTTGTACTTGCAGTAATTCATTTAAGCAATTACCTTTATTTGTGAAGAAAATTTTAACTCAGTCTTTGAGAGCTATGCAGACTTAGATTGAAAACCAAGCAATTGCCAAGACCACCTGTTTATATCTCCTCTCCTGCAGCATAATCTTATCTTCTGCAAAATATGTTACTGCATTTCTCCCTAGGCATGATCTAGATAAGATTCGCCAGCCTTGGAAGAAACCCCATTTTCAAATTCCAGTTATCCCCAGATATTGCTATTTCAGTCATTCCCACTGCATGGTAATCAGCTAAAATATCATCCACAATCTCTATCAGCTTTACAGCATGGCAGATGAATGTTAATTAGTCATTACTTTTGCTGAAAGGAAGAGAGGTTGATGAATTAAACCTCGAGCTATCAACACCTAAACACACAAAATCTCTTAAGTAAGTTAACATTGAAAAATGTTACAAAGAAATAAATAGCAGCAGGAGACAAATCCTTCCAAGAAATCTCTAATTTTGTGTCCTATAACTTTTGCGTATACAAAGCGGCATGGAAGTTCTTAATTACACTTTTATTAGTACACCAATATAGTTCAATAGAAATCAGTACAGAGACATTCTCCAACGTACCCCAGCACCCTGATTCAATGAAGATTTCACTTTATATCAGAATGAAAGAAATCAATTGTATGGCCTGCACTGAGGCTAGTTACCCTGTTTGAAAAGTATGTCATTTTACCTCAGGCTGTGCAATCATGTCTCAGTCACCTTCAGGATCTGAGTTCAGCTTCCCAAAGTACTGCGTAACTCTGATGTACCAGCTGCAGCCTGTACAAGTTACAGAGATTTTCTCTATAAGTACTCCATGTTATAAGAGAATTTTGGTTGGATCAAGACCTGAAAGTGCATAACATCTGAGAGATATACTCCCACTCCTGAAACTATCAGTCTGTCTCATAGATGAACTTTGGAGATGCCTGAGAACAGTTTGTATAGTTGAAGGAAAATTTCAAGGGACTTAGTACTAGTGAAAGACTGAATCCCCACTCTTCTATCTCCTCCTCCTCCTTCTGATGTTCCTTAGTCTCCATGATGCCTCACTTTTATAAGACTGCCAAGGGCACAGTATGTATAAAGAAGAATTTTTATGCCAGGGTCCTTGAAAGCAGCAGACAGGCCTTAGCCAACCTTCCCCACTTTTCCTTTTCAAAAAATATCTGTAATTTGCAATCACTTTGTTGTACATATAATGGCACATTTAAGCTCCTTTACCGGTTTCTGGAGAAGAAAAAGAAAAAGCAACCCACACAAAAGGGACTCTCACTGCAAATCAGATACAAGTCCAAGCTATTTTAAAATATAAAATTAATTTTCTATTCATTCTTTTTTCTTCCTCCCTCCAATTAGCAGCTAATCTCATCCATATAGCTGCAGGCTCCAAACTGGTAAATGTTGTGATTCACTAAGAAGTAGTTGGAAGCTTTTTTTCTTATAATTACAAGATATAATTACTTTGGAGTTTTTTTAGAAACTTCCATGATTAGTAAAGCTTTTTGTAATTGTAGACATAGCATTTATATTTTTAATAAGCAGAAAATTTTATGTTCAAATAAAAGAATTAAATACACAAAACCCAAGCAATTTATGGCTTAGAACCCCCTGGAATACATTTGAGAGATACAAAAGCAAGACTTCAAGAACATCAAGTTTTTTGCATTGAAAATAGGCAATGATATTTTGGTTATTAGATTCAAATGGCAGTACATACATGCAGGAAAGGAAGATATTTCCTGAGACAAAATAAAATAAAATATAAAAAGACTCAAAAGTTTGGTTAGAACTTTATATGAATTTTGCCTTGAACTCAAAGATGAGAAATAGGAAAAAAAATCCCTTTGTACTCCAGTAAGGAGCTGAGGAGTAGCAGCAGGCTGAGGGTAAAAGGAGGCCATGCTGGAGTGCAGTCTGTGGCCCAAGGGTAGACGTCTACTAGGGAGAGAAAAAAAATCTGGGGCACGGGAGCTCAGCTTTCTCCATTAGTAGCTTATTAGCATTGCCCCTAGCACATATTTTGGCAGCGACAAGGACCCATGAGTACAGGCCAGCAGTTAGCACAGGTCAGGACCAGTTCTTGGCAGGCATCTTGCCATCAGGAGCCCTGTCTTGTAAGGCAAGAAAACTTTTGTACTGATGCAAACAGTTCTGCTGTAGCTGTTTTCAGTGGCAGCCAAGGTTTCCAGGAATACTCGTCCTACTATGACAGAGACGGGGCCAGTGCTGAGCACAGCAGCTGTGCAGGAACAAGGACACTGTGCAACACCTACCCTCTATTTCAGCATCCTCTGAAGAGATCACCAAACCAAAGCTGACCTGCTCCTAAAACTCAATGCACTGCATCAAAGTAACAGGTAGATACAAAAGATGAAAATAGAGTTCCTCCCTAACAGAGTTAACGATTCCTCTTCAACTTTCACCTCAGCTCAGAAATGAATGCACACAGCCGTATTACTTCAGGATTCGAGCTGGTTCATGGGAAGAGACAGTAAAATGCATATCTACAGAAGATTTGAGCACAATGAAATCCAGAGCTAGGTGGTTGAGCTGAATGTACAAAAGTGCTATGAAATATCATATGCTGAAATAAAAGACATTGAGTACCACTGTACAGGCAACACTTCTAGGAGTAGCCATTCCATTTCGTCACTTACCCAAAATGGAAAATTATAGAATGGAAAACTACAAAAGAAAATAATACCATTATATGAAAATCTGCTGGCTCATAGGGCAACTTGTCTTGCAACAAAACCTAGACTTCTAATTTTTGCAGGGTTTGTTGAGTTTTTCAGTCATTCGTTCGCTGCTTGAAGAAAAGAGAAAACAGGGTCTTGAAACAATTCAAAGTCTGCACCTAGACTTCACAGAATCATTTAGATTGAAAAAGACTTTTGGTATCATTAACATAGCCCTGAAAAGTCCAATGCTAAACCATGTCCGCAAGTGCCACATCTACATGTTTTTTTTAAATCTTCCAGGGATAATGAAAAGACCATTTAACTGGACAGGCTGTGTCAAGGTTTGACAGCTCTCCATGAAGACTTTTCTTCCTAATATGCAAACTAACCTGACCTCAGCACAA
Source organism: Catharus ustulatus (assembly GCF_009819885.2). Taxonomy (NCBI): domain Eukaryota; kingdom Metazoa; phylum Chordata; class Aves; order Passeriformes; family Turdidae; genus Catharus; species Catharus ustulatus. The sequence goes on along the minus strand of NC_046223.1, from coordinate 74,647,301 downwards.
TTTAAGGCCATTTAATCTTGTGCTGTCACTTGCTGCCCAAGAGAAGAGGCCAGCACACACCTTGTCATAACCTTCTTTCAGGATTGTAGAGAGCAAAAGGTTCCTCCTGAGCTGCCTTTTCGCCATGCTAAACAATACCAGCCCCTTCAGCTGCTCCTCATCACACTTGTGCTCCACACCTTTCACCAGCTCCGTTACCCTTCTCTGGACTCGCTCCAGCACCTCAATGTCCTTCTTGCAGGAAGGGGCTCAGAACTGGACACAAGACTCAAAGTGCTGAGGCAAAGGGACAATCACTGCTGTAGTCCTGCTGGCCACACTATTGCTGATACAGGCCAAGATGCCATTGGCCTCCTTGGAGCCCTGGGCACACTGCTGGCTCACATTCAGCTAACTGTATACCCTTTTTTCGTTCCCACCCGGTAACTTTCAAGCCATCCCCAAATGTGTAGGATTGTAGGGACCATGTCAGGGGTTGAAGGGTACTGCAGGAAGATCAATCAACTGCCAATACCTGGCTTTCAATGTGATTAGCAACCTAAATACTTCTTGATTGCATAGATCTCATTTCAGTGCAGCAAAGGACAGTTTTACTATTGAATTATATGAGGTGGATTTCCTCAGTGTAATCACACAGACATTATGAAACTAATGTATGTTTGTCCACAGTTACATATCTTCTCTTTAAACTAAGCGACATTCCAGAACTAAGAAATAAAAATGGTAAAATTTACTTCTGGGTGCTTTGCATAACCCAGAAAACAAAATTACAGACTCCGAAGGGAATAGAAGCAATGCGAAAAACCCAAAAAGACATTTTTGAAGTTAGTTTCTCAGAAGAAATAAATGGAAAGAGAAGGAAAAAACACCTAGATATATGATCCAACCTGTTAAAAAGAAAAGAAAGAAAAAAATAGCATGCTAATGGTCTACATTTGCATCAGACATTTGCAGAGAAATAAATGTACAAGAATAAAACAAGAATTTTTTACTGTGGGTTTTTGTTAATTCTCCATCTTAACACAACAGGGAACTGAAATGTTATAAAATACTTTACTTTCTTTCTCTCTATCTTTTTTGGATAACTGTTCTTGGCAAAAGTTTCTGTGAGGTTTATGCATGACAGAGGCTGAGCGTGTCTGAAATTGATAAAGGTTCTACAGTAACATATACTTGCAAGACAGGTTGTCTGTGAATATATTTTAAAGCAAATCTTATCAACAAAATGTCAGTGGTGTCCTGCTGTTATTCTGTACAACCACAGCATATTCACTGCAGCACCAGAAAGATACTCACCAGGGATTCAAACTCTAAGCAGAGACAGGGAAAACAAATATGAACACTCTACAGATTCAGATTAAAAAAGTTACTTCCCTGGACATTGTAGATTTAAATAAAATTTGGAATTGAAGTTTTCATTTAGATACTGTCAGACAAGCCACAAATAAATAAATAAATACAAAAATAATATTTTAAAAATCATCAGCATGCTGCTGTGTACATAAGTTGAAGCTGCATAGGTTTTCTTACAAAATAAATGCAATACCTTCTTGCTTCTGCCTTATTTTATAAGCATCATCTTTTCCTGCTAAAAAGTTGTCTGTACAACAGAAATATGTATTTCAGCAGGGGACAGTTGACATTCTGCTCACAATAAGAAAAGAATAGAAGATTGTTACCTAATTTTTAAATCATTCTGGAATATTTCTGTGAGAGAGGGCTACATTGGAATGCAGCTAAGATTAACAATTATGCTGTAGGAGGAAAAATGTGAAGACCATCATTATTTTTAGCTAATATATAACACATCAATCAATCACTAGTCTGTTGCTGGGAGGGATCTTATCTCTAGACTTGTCACTTATCCACTACATTTTATTTTAAAACTGTTTAAAGTTTAAGAGAAGGAAATATTAATAAATAAATGTATTTTGCATCTTCTACTATGACTCCCTGAATGCTTTAAGCAAGTAAAAGACTGCTGTTTATATTTTTTATGGGGAACTTTTAGAGTATGGCTTAATATGACACAGCAATTAGAAAATATTTTATCTCAAGATCACCCATTTAAGAGCAGTGCGTTTGAAGCTGCCTGAAATAAACCACAGAAGTTATTTCTGAAGGAAAAAAATTACATTTTTACCCATCTGCATCAATGGCAAATGACATTACAAGTCTGTTTTCTGGTTAACTGGAATGTCTGGACTTATGAATCTCGCTGAAACAAGAGGAGATACTAAAGCTGAGAGAATGGATGGAGGTAAAAATAAAAAAGGACAGACATTGGAATGAAATTAAATGAACATCCACAGATGTCTGAGACACAGTAGTGTATTGCATAGAAACTTCTCAAAATGTCTAAACAAAGACTATATTGTACCTGAGCTGTTCACTGTGTATCTGTCTCCTCAAGATATGTCCTCTTCCAATGACCATGAAACTGTCAATCCTCCACCGATTTCTATTGAAAATCTCTACTGTACCTGTTCTCTCAGGGTTCACAGAGCACAAACTTTACTCAAATTGTTACTTCCCATAGCTTGTTTCTTAGAATACCTTCTCCAGAAGATCAATTTTGAGACATCCCCAACAATGAAAGAGGAAGGTTAGGATTGGAGTTGGTCCCTCATAACAGACTGTGCTAATTACAAAACTGTGGGAGGTAACTGCATTTTGTTGTTTTTTTGGGTAACTATGGCATTCTGAACAAGAATTGCAGAAGCCACACAGGCCAAAGGAGAGCAGATGTTAGCAGTTTGTCTTATCCAGTGGGAAAGATGCTGTCTTGAGTGGCTGGTTTCAGAATTATCCCTGGTTTGTTTTTGTTCTTTCATCCAACAAGTAGCAAATAAAAACTCCATCAGCATCCCAGGAAGCAGAATACCACTTACTGGGCAAGTGCTTCTATCAGGCAAATGTTCAAAAAACATAACTCTGGCTTCCAGCTCTGGGGAGCACAGTTCCTGCAGGAGACAACATTTCAGAAATGCTCTGCTCTTCCACATTTCCTTATTGATTGGTTTGGGCATCCCAGCACTTAGTGCACTGGCAGCTGTCAATCTCACCTTGCTCCAAACTGAAATTAGCTTTGCAAATTCTGGTTTTGGAGACAGGCTCTGAGGTTGGGGCTTTTGTATGCCACATGTCACAACAATCCTTTCATTTGAGCAAGATTTAAATTGTACTCTTGTTATTCCACAATATTTTCCCTCAAACTCACATGCACAACTTTAGACAGAAAACCCTATTTTATCATCTGTTTTAAAGGACTTTTTCATCATTTAAGCTTGTCCTAGAGAAACTGCAATTCAGTGAAAAATATACAGCTATACACAACCATGCAGAAAGTCCTCATCTTGACCGAGTTATTTAAAATAATACAGTAAAAACACAAAATATTAACAATGAAGCCAGCATCATTTGGGGCTATCTTTGTATATTTTATAGCTAGATACATACTTCTCTCAGGCAAAACTGTCTGAAATTCATTAAAATCCTCATTTACTTGCAGAAATTGTTTCACTCTTAGGACATCATATAAACAAAGAAAAACACCCACACCAGATTATTTAACACAACATAGAAGAGGAATGTCTCCCAGCATGAAATGTTTCTCATCTGAGTTGCCATATACCTCCTATTACTTATTCCATTTCTCCATCTCCCCTAGCATAAACATTTCCATCCATTAAGAACCTTTCAAATTCTTTACACTTTAAATATTGTATAGCAACACATGTAAACAGAAATCTATGTTACTTTTATTGCACTCTTGGTACAAATTCATAGCACCTGACAGCAAGATCTCAGCTCAGTTTAGGAAATACATACTTTTTCAGCTGCAAAAATTTTATATGCGATAATTCCTGTCAAATGCTATATAAACCTCTACATTAAGGTAGCAATATCATACTAGAGCATTTCCTCTGATTTCTCTTCCTAATTTCCTTCAAAGTCTCTCTGATATTTAAAGAAAAAAAAATATGTAGAAAGAAACTGCTTTTACTACATACTATCTTAAAGGCAAAATAAGAGCAGCTACAGAACATTTCTGAGTTTGACAGGCTGGAGCATAGCCAATAAAATGAATGAAGTCCCATTAAAGTCAATGTGCCCAAATCCTTCTCACTACCTAAGTAATGGAGAGAAAAGAGGCAAACTGCTGTTTTAGAAGCCTGTTAAGGAGGCACTAAAAACCAAATCTGTGCCATGAGTACAGAGTGTATGGCGGAAATGGTGAGGGACAGTTAGTTTTCACAAGAAGATTTATTATTTTCTAATAAATATTTTTTGCAATCCTTTTCTCAAGGATTAAAATCAATCTGCCACAAACCCTAAACTTTTACTTCTGATTTGTTAAAGTCCCATCACAGTGCAACTGATCCAGAAATGGTCTTTTGTGTCAGTTCAGCATCAAGCAGCATCTCCTCTGCCACTGACAATGAAGTCAGTGTAAGGAGTGGGATGGACCATAGAAAGTTCTTCATCAGTGATTTCTGAAGATGAGGCTATCTGGTTCACATCAAATGAGCCATCATGCAGAAATCTGTCTACACGGGGTCATGGAGCCTTAAAGTTTAACACCTCTCAGAAAGTGAAGCTTAATATTGTGACAATCAGGCATTTTAACAAGAAAGCAAAATTCAATAACTTTTGAGAAAACAAAATATTTTAACTTTTTCAAGTGAATAATTATTCTTATATTTTTGAGTTAGTGTTTTTGTGTGAAATCTTTCATTTTGTTTATTTAATCACAATAACTTTACAATCAAAAATACAATGAAAAAAGATACATTTCTTTTAAATTCAAATTCACGTCAGGTTGGTACCTCCGGATTACACTCAGATTTGATTCTAACATATTTAGGAATCTGTGTCATCTCACAGTCCTAATGTTCTGAAAGTGCAAAGGTTGTGATTTTGGATTCCATCTCTGAATTAGTCACTCAAAACTCTCCATAAGTCTTGGCATTCATATTGAAATGTGTGATATAAAACTGCATGTTTCTACTGACCTTGTAAATAATACTGACGAATAACTAAAAAAAAACCAAACCAACCAACCAAACTAAAATTCCACAAACTTATTCTTTAAAAACAAGCAAAAAAACCAAGCAAAAAACAAAAACAAAAAACCACACAACAAAAAAAAAACCCACCATAAAACCTTTAATATTTCTACTAAATTGGTAGTTCAAAGAAAATTAATATTTTTTATAAAACTTTGGGTTTCCTAGTTTATAAATAAGCATAATTAAATTTAAATTCCAGACTACAAATAACAATTGGACCTGTAAACCTGAAATTTCCATTAAATTATGATTCGTATTTCCTGAAAACACTTTCACCATGCTTTAAAGAGTCATTGTATTTTCAGTTTCCATAAGTCCCCAGAGAATTTTTACCAATTAGCATAAGAACATGTTCACAAAAAAATAAATTAGAATATAAAATATCTTAAGAGGATTGTCTCACTTACTCAGTGATCAGAAAGTAAACACCAGACACTTTTCACTGTCTAAAATAGAATACTGAGATCCTGAGTATTTCAACTGCTTTTTTCAGCAGGATTTCTCAGTTTTGAACAGCTTCTATACTGAAGTGGCTGTAATCCTATCTGGTGTATACCACAGTAGCACAAAGCGGTGGTGCATTTTCTCTCCAGCCCCCAGTATAAGAAGAAACACAAAAATGAAGCACAAAACCAATCACTATAAAGTGTCATAAAGCAGTTTATTGAAAATTAGGGGCAAGAAGTAGCAAAGTCAGAAAAAGTAACATATTGGGAAAGATGTGTCATTGCAAAAGACAGTAAAGACCTGCATCCCAACACCCTGCCAAACCATTTGGCCACCACAGACTACAAGGAGGAAGTTGGGTCAGAACAACCCCTGGATAATCCAAGGAGATTTGAGCCTTTTTGACATTTGAGTTAAGGCGAGTCAACTTTAATGTGATTTTAATTATAGTATTTTCACGATTATAAGCCGCACCATTTTGACTAAAATTTTGTTCTGTACCCGGAAGTGCGGCTTGTACTCCAGAGCGGCTTATATATGAATGATGTTCAGAAATTTTCCAACCCGGAAATGAGAGCCCGCAGAAGCCCCGAGCCGAGTCGGAGCCCACGAGACCCCGGCAGCAGGGCGGCACCACCGATCCGCGCCCGTGATAGTTCTCTGTATTTTTTCGGTGTTTTCAGTCTTGTGTGGCTGCACAGCTCCCCGCCCACCTGCCTGCCCAGCCACCTGTCTGCCCGGTTCCCTGCCCGCCTGTGTGGCTGCCCGGTTCCCTGCCTGCCTGGCTCCCTGCCCACCACCTACACGGTTGCCCGAGTCTCCGCCTGCCTGGCTACCTGCCCGCCTGCCCTCCCGCGTGGCTGTGTGGCTGCCCAGTTGAGTGGCTATTTAAAGGCAATGTGGATTCGTTGGAAATGTTTATAAAATGACCGCACTATTGTTCATATCTTTTCTTTTTCAGCTTGTTAATAAAACTTACAGGGTACGCTGCCGCAGCTATTGTCTGTATCTTTCTTCGCTTGGAAATAATGTTTCCAAGGCCGGCACTTGCCAGTAAACCCCGCAATCCCGTGATTCTGTTATTAATTGGCAACTTTGTGAAAGTTCACTGCCAATGAAAGTGTGGCTTATAATCAGGTGTGGCTTATATATTGACGAAGACCTAAATGTTGTTGACACCCGGACATGCGGTTTATAATCAGGTACGGCTTATAATCGTGAAATTACTGTAATAAAAGTGAGTAGTTGTTGAGTTCTAACATTCTCTAAATCATATGGAGGGCTTGACATAACTTTTCACAGGGTTTCCCTCTTATAAGAATATGTGCAAAATGGTGTATGTGTATCATACTCACAGGATGTACTTCTGAGTGAATCTCCACCTGCACCATGCACTCTGCAAAGTCCAAAAGCAATGTCTCAGTGGATATCTGCTGTAAAATTGATTGACCTGGATCATAATTTGTCCACGACTTTCAGGATGTGTGGAAGATACCAGGTTGCAGTAGTCTTTTTACTGTTCAGGCAAATTTTTTTTCATCATTTTTTAAATATGCTTTATATATACTTGTCCTGATTTAAGGGATAGTATTGCCAGAAAAAGAAAAAGGCAAGAGTTTTTTTCCCAAAATGGATAGTGAAAAAATTCCCTCCCTCCCAGTTTACTATAATTTGGAAATTAAGGAACTCTCAGGCAAAGGTGTGGGTTTTGGAATAACAGTTCTTTACTGATATATCTACAAAACAGACAAGAACAACATCAGCTATGAACAGATCAGTGACAAAACAGAACGAAACTCAGTCTCAGTCCTTTTGTCTGGTCAGGCCACATGGTCCCAGTGGAGTGGGGGCGGAGTGGCTTTTTTTCTCATTCGCGGGAATTGCAGGAGCAGGCAGGCAGTCGCGGCAAGGCCGTCCCAGATGGGAGACAGGTGAAGGAAAAGAAACCTCCGCTCACCATTTGCGTCCCAGTTGTCAGCGCTGTTCTCAGAAGCAGGAAGCTGTGGCAGTGTTGGAGTGTAGGGCCTGGTAGCACCACGGAGCAAGAAAGAAGTTCTCCGTGTTCAGGCTGGCCAGCGCGAATGGATTATTGCAAGGACAAAGCAATTTACAGCTATTCATCCGCACCCCCTCTTTTGTCTTGAGCAATTAGAAAGCAGAGAGTTGCCCGGCCAGGTTACTTTGACATGTTAATGGGAAAAATTTTCTCCACTGAGGGAAAGAGTAAAAAAAAAACTCCCCAACCCTCAACAATACTATATATCTATGCAATCCTAGACATATGACTTCCATTATTATCTCCTAAGATGTAGAATAACAGAAGAGTAACCATAACTGATAATTTGTGTCTTACATTGTTTTAAATATTATATATATAATATATATTACTGTATCTACAAATATATATATAATAATGAATGTATTATGTTGTTGAATAAGCTGTTGTTGTTTATTTATGAATGATGTATTTTTAATGTATTTTTATGTGTGATGTCCTTAAAACCATTATTTTTTAACATTTATTTACATTTATCCCTTTTAAATTTTAAAAAATTTTGAAAAATTCTGGAATTAAATATGTCCCACTGTGATTCAAACAAATACCATGTTTCTGCTACTGTATTGCTGTCATTCACACTGGTGTGACTGAAGGTTAAGAATTAATGAAATTACTCTTAATGGAAATTCAATATGAAATCAAAATAAATGTGCCTGGTTATAAACATAAAAATAAAGAGTACTCTTAACTCACTGTCACAACTTTTTCTCCATACCAAAGAAAGAATAATCTAATTTTTCTATGTGATTTTAAGCAGAATTTTAAAAAAACCAACAATGATTAAATAAATATTTTGAATTGGATGTAATATGGTATTTAAATGAAAATGCCAACTTTAAATGATCTGTTTTCAAGTTATAGAACTTAGCATCTTATTGAAGACAAAATTTCCCCTTAAAATAGCATGGCTTGCAAACCTTATCTTAAACCATAAATTAACATAGTACTTTGGGTTGCCAACAATGGTAGCTATTCTTTAAGTCCTAACTTATTATTCAATTACATATTAATGAATGCCCTGTAGAATTATAGTTTATCACTTAATGTTTATAATTTATTTTCTTGCAATTTTAAAGATCATATATTATTGAAATTACTGTTATAGAAGTAGGAAGGGAACATTAGTAGTAATACTTGGCCATCTTGATGTAAAAAATTATGTAAATAAGTATATCCCTCTCTTACATTTTAAAATCAAGCAGTATTTCAGTTGAGTTTTAATCATACAGTTCAGTTAATTATGTCCTTTATAGTGTAAATATTAGTCTGTACAATTTTACTCCAGTTATGCTGGCTCCAATTTTACAGTGCTTGGCTGGTTGGTTGGATTTTTTTGTTTTGTTTTGGTTTTGTTTTTTGTTCTTTTGGGGTTTTTTTTAATTCTTCCGTGTATGAAACTACTATTTACAGGAATTAAATAGAAGTATTTGCAGTAGGTGCAAAGAATGTGCGTTGCAGTTCTCTGTTTCTGGGCAAACCCCAATATTTTTAGTAATTTAAGCAAGTCCATCCTAAACCTGTCCATCTAAATTCATTGTCAAATTTAACGACACTTTGCATGTTTCACTTCCTGATCTCCTGTTTTCCACAGAAAACCACAAAACGGTTAGCCTCATAATTGTTTGTTTCAATAAGGGCAATTTTTGCTTAAAGACTCTGATTAAGCTGGATTAGCAGTATTGTATATGATTACAGTAGTTTCACGAATACAAGCCGCACGGACTATAAGCCGCACCCCCGGTGCCTCGACAATGTTGCTGTCTTTGTCAATAGATAAGCCGCACCCCGAATATTAGCCGCACTTTCGTTCGTCGCGAGAATCCGTGCGCAGCTTTCACAAATTGGCCAATTAGTAACAGGATCGCGGCATAGCGGGCTTTACTGGCTCGGGGCGGGGCCAGGAAGGCTCGGCCCGCTCATGGTTGCCGACGGGGCCGGGTGGCCCAGCTCAGTGCCACGGCTCGGCGGGGCTGGCCGGGTGGTGCTGCCGTCGCCGCCGCCGGGCTCGCCGGCCACGCCGCGCCGCGTTCGCTAGCCCTGCCGGTGGGCTGCCGCCGCCGCCGCCGGGCTCGCCGGCCGCGCCGCGCCGCGTTCGCTAGCCCTGCCGGTGGGCTGTCGCCGCCGGGCATGCCGGCCGCCCTGCTGCTGCGTTTACTCGCCCTGCCGGCGGGCCGGCCCCCGCCGCCGCTGCAAAGCACGCCGGCCGCCCTGCTGCTGCGTTTACTCGCCCTGCCGGCGGGCCGGCCCCCGCCGCCGCTGCCAGGCATGCCGGGCGCCCTGCTGCTGCGTTTACTCGCCCTGCCAGCGGGCCGGCCCCCGCCGCCGCTGCCAGGCACGCCGGCCGCCCTGCTGCTGCGTTTACTCGCGCTGCCGGCGGGCCGGCCCCCGCCGCCGCTGCCAGGCACGCCGGCCGCCCCGCGCCATGTTTGCTCGCCCGGCCGGCAGGGCTGCCGCCGCTGCCAGGCTCTGCTGGCGGGGCTGCCGCCGCCAGGCTCGCCGGCCGCCCCCTCCCGTCTGCACCACCGCCGCGTTTGCTCGCCCTGGCCGGCACGGTAGGCCCCCGCACCGCCGGGCACCCCCACACTGCTGGCCCCAATTCTGCTGGGCTTCCCCCGCTGCCAGGCAGCCCCACCCGCCCGGCTTCCTGCTTCTGCCATGCTCCCCTGCACTGCTAGCCCCAGTTCTCCCGGGCTCCCCCGCCCTGCTGGCCGGGCTCTGCCGCCCCCCTGCCCCGCCCTGCTGGCTCAGGCTCTGCCGCCCGCCCCCCGCACTGCTGGCCCCGCCTCTGCCAGGCTTTCCCACCTCAGCCGGGGCCGGCCGGGCTCCAGCTTGGCTTGGGGCTGCTGCGGGCTCTCACTTCCGTGTTGGCAGCTTTTACAATTTTGTTAATGTATTAGCCGCCCTCGAATATTAGCCGCACTTCCGGGTTTCCACCAAACTTTTGGTCAAATTGGTGTGGCTTGTATTCGTGAAATTACTGTATTCTCATTCTTTGGTTTGATTTAAGGTCCAGTTCAAGATTCCCTACAGTAAGGAATATAACTACATTTGAATATTCTGAAAATACATGTCAGTAATAGCCCATGGGATGGAAGAACAATTCTGTACAATGGCATGAAAGTCTCTATTTTCTTTCTTGGAAAAATTTTAGGCAAAACTTCAGACTTAGACTTCTACCTGAAAATATCAATTTGGTGCATTCTGTTTTACTTAGGAAGTGGATAATTTCAAACAGAGCCATCATTCAGTATAGTGTATGTTATATATAAAAAGTTCTAAACTATTATTTAGCCTGTAAGCTTTTAAACACTTATATCAGCAAATATATTGATTTTTCAAACATCATAAAAATAGGTACATATTTTTATTTTAAATGCTACAATAAATTATTTTAACAGTTCTGTGGAAACAATCTTGTGAATTGAAAGCATCTCACAAATTTATCAAATCATATAAAATTTCTTTTTTTGATTATTTATATGAAAAATTGATGATACGATTGAAATTTTGAATGTTCTAAGCAAAAACTCAGCACTAGAGCTGCTCTAAGCAGGGCCTCCATTAGAATGGTAGAGAATCGTTATGTTTTTCCTAGTTAGCTTTCTGCATGGTGAAATCCCATGTTCTCTGCTACTGCACCTTACCATGTTCAATGTTACTTCTCCAGATAGTAAAGCTGCATCTATAAAGTCAAGATACAGTTCAAGTTCAAGACATGCAAATATGTGTGCTATTAAATATAAGAGTGCTATTTACCTGTTCTTAGTTTACAGTCCATTCCTCTGCAGTAAACAGCTAGTGGCCTGCCATGGAGTAGTTGTCTTTTGAGTATTGTGGATTCTATTCAGCATCTAGTTTAAACACTTGACAACAAGAACATGAATCTTAAATTATGAATATGACTAAAGGTACATATCTGGTGCTGAGATATTCTTGGATATGCAACATAACCACAAACCTGGCAGATATGGCACAGGACTGATATGAGATCCACATCTTCTTCAAAAGGACTTAGAGGTTTTCTGGGATACATGAGGTTACCTCAAAGTTTGGAAAGAGTTGTGTTTAACTGCATAATATTTCTACAATATAGAAAAATCAAAACCAAATGTCTCAGTTCCAACGTGAATCCCAGTGAAAGTTTTTGACTGTAAGCACCTCAAATCTATGCTAGACTAAGTACAGTAGTTTCACGAATACAAGCCGCACGGATTATAAGCCGCACTTCCGGTGCCTCGACAATGTTGCTGTCTTTGTCAATAGATAAGCCGCAACCCGAATATTAGCCGCACTTTCGTTCGTCACGAGAATCCGTGCGCAGCTTTCACAAATTGGCCAATTAGTAACAGGATCGCGGCATAGCGGGCTTTACTGGCTCGGGGCGGGGCCAGGAAGGCTCGGCCCGCTCATGGTTGCCGACGGGGCCGGGTAGCCCAGCTCAGCGCCACGGCTCGGCGGGGCTGGCCGGGTGGTGCTGCCGCCGCCGCCGGGCTCGCTGGCCCCCCTCTCCCGTCAGCACCGCCCTGCTGCCGCGTTCCCTAGCCCTGCCGGCGGCCTGCCGCCGCCCGGCTCGCTGGCCGCCGCCGCGTTCCCTAGCCCTGCCGGCGGCCTGCCGCCGCCCGGCTCGCTGGCCGCCGCCGCGTTCCCTAGCCCTGCCGGCGGCCTGCCGCCGCCCGGCTCGCTGGCCGCCGCCGCGTTCCCTAGCCCTGCCGGCGGCCTGCCGCCGCCCGGCTCGCTGGCTGCCGCCGCGTTCCCTAGCCCTGCCGGCGGCCTGCCGCCGCCGCCGCCCGGCTCGCTGGCCGCGCCGCGTTCCCTGGCCCTGCCGGCGGCCTGCCACCGCCCGGCTCGCTGGCCGCCGCCGCGTTCCCTAGCCCTGCCGGCGGCCTGCCGCCGCCCGGCTCGCTGGCCGCCGCCGCGTTCCCTGGCCCTGCCGGCGGCCTGCCGCCGCCCGGCTCGCTGGCCGCCGCCGCGTTCCCTAGCCCTGCCGGCGGCCTGCCGCCGCCCGGCTCGCTGGCCGCCGCCGCGTTCCCTAGCCCTGCCGGTGGCCTACCGCCGCCGCCGCTGGCAGGCATGCCGGCCGCCTCGCTGCTGCGTTCACGTACTCGCCCTGCCGGCGGGCCAGCCGCTGCCGCCCCTGCCAGGCTCGCTGGCCGCCCCGTCCCGTCTGCACCGCCGCCGCGTTTCCTTGCCCTGGCCGGCACTGCAGGCCCCCGCACCGCCGGGCTCCCCCACGCTGCTGGCCCCGATTCTGCTGGCCTTCCCCCGCTGCCAGGCAGCCCCACCCGCCGGCCTTCCTGCTTCTGCCATGCTCCCCTGCACTGCTAGCCCCAGTTCTCCCGGGCTCCCCCGCCCTGCTGGCCCGGGCTCTGCCGCCCCCCTGCCCTGCCCTGCTGGCTCAGGCTCTGCCGCCCGCCCCCACACTGCTGGCCCCGCCTCTGCCAGGCTTTCCCACCTCTGCCGGGGCCGGCCGGGCTCCTGCTTGGCTTGGGGCTGCCGCGGGCTCTCACTTCCGTGTTGGCAGCTTTTAGAATTTTGTTAATAGATTAGCCGCCCCGGAATATTAGCCGCACTTCCGGGTTTCCACCAAAATTTTGGTCAAATTGGTGCGGCTTGTATTCGTGAAATTACTGTAATTAGTTTGCTACACAGATGGACTAAAGGACAATATGATTGGTTTAAAAATAAAAGATGTTTACATGTACATGTCTCAGTGTAAGTTCATATTTGTTTTCGTCATTTTGAATGACTGAGTCTTCAAACATTCTATCTAAAAGCATAAACTTAATTAACAATCCTTGATATGCTAAAGTAAATCTTCTTGGCTCCTCTACACAAAGTCTGTGCAAAAATTTTAAACTTGTCACTCACTTTTCTCCACTTTTCTCCACCTTTCTCCACTTACTGTGGAGAAAGACTAAAATCTATCCTATTCACTGATCTTAGAAAAATGTTTCCATTCTTTGTAGATGAGGACATAGAAACAAAAGCATACAATTGGATGAAATTAACCTTCTAAGGCTGGACTAGTAAACATAGAGAACAGCTCTGGAGAGATGTATCCCTTTGAAAAGATTCTAGTTCAAAGTAGCATAATTTTATATTCAATATTTCTTGTATTTTATTCAATTGCATTATATTTCTTGTATTATATTCAATATTTCTTGTATTCTCCTTTAGAAATGAAAAAAGTTAATGACTCTTTTTTTTTCCTAGACATGTTTCTCCTGGGATTTTACAGGATAGAGCAAATACTATATTTTGAGTAAGCATATTTCAAGGATGACTCTTCTGGGATATTTCTTTTTCAACTTAAAACATTCCAAATATCAGTGAAGAAAACAGGAAAATTAATGACTGTTCCATTTCAAAGCTTCTCTCTTTGAAGTTATAAGAAAGTATTGATAACATTCCACATAGTAATAACTAAGCCCTGCTCAGCAGATAATGGCATCCATTCCAGGCAATGGATAGATCTTTAGGAGTGAGCTGAAAGTCCAGCAATCTAGCACAGGCAAGATGAATCACCTTCTGGAGGAGTACCTCTGTCTTTTGTGTCAGTAACAACTGGTTTAGATTCTTAATCATTAACCTACTGAAACACAGATTCAGCTCTTGCTATTTATCCTGGTCATCTAGGGTGAGATTGAGATTTTAATAGTAATAATATCTAGTTACCACAAGAAATATGAGCCTTCTCTTCCTAGAATTTCTCAGATTTAAAGATTTTGTTAAATATTAAAAAGGGAATGTCTCTCAGAATCAGAGGATCCTTTGGATTGAAAGGGACCTTCAAAGAACATACAGTCCAAAATCCCTAAAGTGAGCACATTTTCAACTAGAATGGATTCAACTTGACTTTGACTGTTCCCAGGGATGAGATGTCTACCAACACTCTGGGCAACCTGTTACAGTGTCTCACCACTCTCATCATAGAAAAAATATTCTTTATATCTAAGCTGAATTTACATTCTTTTAGTTTAAAGCCATTAACTCATTGAGCTATCACTACATGCTCTATGAAAAAGTCAGTCCCCATCTGTCTTATAAATCTCCTCTAAGTATTAATAGGCTGTGATGAGTTGTCCCTGTATTATTTTCTTCTACAATATCATACTGAGCATGAGATGAATAAATATCAATGCTTTTAATTTCAGTAGTCCAGCCTTCTGCATCATACAGGACATTAACTGTAACTTTGCTTGCAGGAAGGTCAAAATCTGTTAAATGTCTGACAAGGTCCTATTTTCTGTCTAAGATTTTGAACCAAGAGTAACAATTGTAACTGAAAGTATCTCTCTGCGTTTGGAGAGTCTTTCAGAGATTAATAGTTTGTCACAAAAAGCTCACTCTGGTAACCCTGATCAATAAAATCAGATATTCCAACCTACGGGTACATTTCACACTCAGTATCAAATGTATATGCACACCTGACAGGCCCAGGTAACACCATGGAAAATATCTATATTTTAGAAGAATCTATGAAGGATGAGAAATTCATTACTGTAGTGGATTGATCTTGGTTGTACATCAGGTGTCTTCCCAAGCTGCTCCATCTCTCCAGTCCTCAGCTGGACATGGGACAGAAATATAACAAAAGGCTTGTGGGTCAAGATAATGGCAGGGAAATATCGTTCATCTGTTACCATCAAGGGCAAAACAGCCTCAACTTGGGGAAAAATAGCTTCATTTATTATCAGTCAAATTAGAGTTAAATAATGATAAATAAAACCAGATCTTAAAATCACCTTTCCTTCACCCCTGCCTTCTCGCTGGGTTTCACTTTGCTCCCAGATTCTCTCTATGCCCCCCACCAGCAGTGCAGGGGTATAGGAAATAGGGATTGTGGTCAGTTCATCACACATTGCCATTCTTTCCTCCTGAGGTGGGGGACTCCTCACACTCTTTCCCTGCTCCAGTATGGGGTCCCTCACACAGAAGAGAGTCCTTTATGAAGTTCTCCAACATAAGCCCTTCCTACTGGCCACAGTTCTTCCTTAATTACTCCAGCATGGGTCCCTTCCATGGGGTGCAGACCTGGAAATAGGCTGCTCCAGTGTGGGTCCCCTGTCGAGTCACAAGACCTGTCAACAAACCTGTTCCAGCTTGGGTTCCTCTTCCCGCTGGTCCACAGGTCCTGCCGGAAGCCTGCTCCAGCACAGGCTTCCCATCAAGTCACAGCCTTATTCAGGTATCCACCTGCTTTGGCATGGGGTCCTCCATGGGCTGTAAGAGGACATCCTGCCTCACCAAGGGCTGCGTCAAGGGCTGCAGGGGAATCTCTGCTCCAGCACATGGATCACCTCCTCTCTCTCCTGCTTCACTGACCTTGGTGTCTGCAGAACTCTTTCTCTCACATACTCTCACTCTTTTTCCCTCTGGCTGCAATTGCGGTTGCACAGGTTTTTCCCTCCTTACATCTGGGGCTTGACCTTGGCCAGCAGCGGGTCCGTCTTGGAACTGGCTGGTGTTGGCTCTGTTGGACATAGAGGAAACTTCTAGCAGATTCTTAAAGAAGCCACCACTATAGCCCCCCACTCCTAAAACCTTGCCACTCAAACTCAGTAGAGTTTTAGATTAATTTAATTAAATTGTGATAATTGTAGCCAATTTGTCTTTAGGAATTTGGTATAACCTAGACAGGTTCCTCCTGAAAATACTACCAATCTTTCTTTTTATATATTTATCATAGGAAAAGGTGAATTGTCCCCTAAAATCTTTCAGTGTTGATTTCAGAGACAGCCTAAACAACTAATTTAGGTTAAGAGATTTGCATTCTAGAAGTCTAAAGTAATACTAGATTAATCTCACTCTATTTGACATGCTTGGTATGAAAATCAACATATTCATCAAGTACTATTACAAATTAAATTTTTATCTAACAAGGTCATTAACCTTAGTGTTATTGTTTTTTTCTTCTAAGGAAAATACTAATGACAAGTTTTAGAAAATGATACGGATATTTATTTAACTCTCCCCATTGCAAGTTACATTGATAATGCATTTTTACACAATGACTGACCTGATTTGAATTTTTTCATGACGCATTATCTGTTTTATCCAAAAACTAATTGGGATACAGCTACACAGAGGTAAGCACAAACAAATTTTTCATGTTCTTAATTCAAAAAGAAGGATTTCCCATTTATTATAAGAAAAATTTTCCTAACGAACTAAGAATCAGGGATTTGAACCACTGATTTCAACAGGGCCAGTTTATTTAACCAGGATATCTTTAACAATTAAATCTAAGGAATGGGAAAAGATTATCCTTCAGTAACTTTGGATTTCTGGGTTCTGAATGAATGCTGTAGTATCTGAAAGGACCTAAACTACAGCTCACTAACACACTTTTGTCATGTACATGCTGACAAATTCCTCT
The DNA here is from genome assembly GCF_009819885.2 of Catharus ustulatus. Classification (NCBI taxonomy): domain Eukaryota; kingdom Metazoa; phylum Chordata; class Aves; order Passeriformes; family Turdidae; genus Catharus; species Catharus ustulatus. Next base: position 74,630,344 of record NC_046223.1, on the reverse strand, counting down.
GTGGTGCCAATACCTATTGCTTTGCCATCAGACATCGGTCCTGTCTTTTGACTGGAGCTGTTATTTAGTCATTACCTTCAACCGAATATTTCTTAATGAAAAAAGTCAGGGTCTCTTTTGAAAACTTTTAATAATCTGCATTGTCCAGATAACTGTAAGGAAGTGTTGTTACCTGCTTTCCATCTACTCTTAAAACACTGTCTAAATTACTTTTATTATTTGTGTGACTGCAAATGCTTTCTCAGACCCATGTCATATCACGTCATTGAACTTGGTTTATTATATAAATAAGGCATACAGCCTACTGCAGACTACATCTTATGCTTTTGTACTTTTCTATCCACAGTATCCAGTACTTTTAATGATATCCTTAGAGAGATAGTCAAAGAGATTGGGGGTAGAAATGTGCTAGTGACTGTGAGTTCAGTTGAAGCTTGGAAAGTAGAGGGTAGGATTTGTGGTATTTTGTTTGCTGGTCCTCACTCAAAAACTCTCTCTTCAGAGTAATGAGGCGAGCATCAAATTCTGCCTCACATTTGACAGACATGTAAAAAAGTCTCCCTTGGGCTGAAAAATAGAATCAAAAAGAGCCAAAAGAAATGTAATATAACAAACATCTTTGTAATCACTGAGTCACCCTGATCATATCTGTAAGGCAGAATGAAAATAGAATAAAGGATTATAAAAATTATTTATATTTCACACTTTATTTAATTTGATTAAACTCCTTTCATGTAGGCAGAGTTACTAAAATTCCACAGAGCTGCACTGCTTTTGTGTGCATAGATTTCTTCTTTTTTCTCTGCTGAATCATGGCCACACAGAAAGAATAAAAAAACAAATACAAAATAGTTGTGTGTTTGTAGTGTGTATATACACAAAACATGTACATAGTGTTGTCTCAGAACATCTGACTACCATATAAAATACCTAGCGGGAACTATGGCAAAAATTTATATGGTTTGACAACAGTCATTATGACTCTGGAGAAGAAGCAATATATCTGAACCTAAAAACACAAATACAAATCTAGAAGCCTACATTTGAAGAATTTGAAAGAATACCTTAAAACAGAGTAAAATATCCAGCCCCAGTATTCAAAAATGTGAATTTAGAACATTATGGACATTAGCTAATCAAAAATCACAATCAAGTATCAACTTGTTTACATATTATCAGTTATTTGATTAGCTCAGATACACAATGGATTTGATGTACAAACCACTCTGGATACACTGAGTCAACAGCTGGTAGAATGAGTAACTATGACTAACATCCTTCAACAAGCTGTTTATATCTACCAAAGTAATTTTTCAAAGGAGAAATAAAGACTTTTTAAAAGGATTCATCCTCAGTCTGATTGTCTTCTGCTTTGAAAGTAAACACATTGTGATTGTGCAGCATCTGGAGTCCATTATATTTTAATTATATTTTATACAAGTGATATTTCCCTTTAAGAAAGTGCTTGATCGATCACTATTTATTCTGCATTGATCATTGCAGATTTTGCTTTTTTCATTTTCAGACCAAACTAAATAATATCAGTAGAGAAAGATGATAAAAGTGGTGATGAGAAGTCTCAGAGACTCAATTTAACATTATGATTACATTATGTATTATTCACTGAAAAAAAAATCTGCAGAAACATAGTAAACAGCAAAGTCATTTGGAAACTGCTAGAAAAAAAGGCTGAAAAGGCTCTGGGCAAACATTCAGCTGTGGTGGAGACAGAAGGTCCAATACAGAATTTCCAGTTAACCATTGCAAAAGACTGCCAAAGGAAGTGGGAGGCTCTCATTTCTCTAGGTTTTCATACGCTTTCTGGAAAACTTATAATAAAAAATATCATTCAGTCTAAGCTGTTGAATGGTCTCCGTTGGCCCTGTATTTATAAAATTACAATTGCACAATCATTTAATGCAACCACAGAGAGAAATTTTATGGGTTATCCTCACTATGGAATAAAAGCATAAAGATAGGGAAAAAAAGATTGCTATAAAACAAATACTACCTACATTTACTAGAGTATGTTGAATATCATCACTAGGTGCAAGAGAAGGAATAATTTGCAGTTGAATAAAAGTTACGTTAACAACACAACCTTTCTACAATCTTTAATGATAGCACAGCTGGGCATCCTGTACTCCTGTGATCTACTTTTAGTTTTAACAACAGGAGGTTTCAAAAATCTCCTTGAACCCAGTACTGGTATTTAGATATTTCCACTTGAGTATGTAATCTGAAAGGTCTACAGTTTTGCCTGACTTTGATGGAACTGGCTGACTTTTTCTGGTCTGAATGGAAGTCTCCTGGATGCATACTGATCTAGAAGGACAAGATCCTCTATATAGTGTAAAACTTCATTGTAATTTTGGTGCTTTTTCACCAAATACCTGCACCCATGTGATACACATCTTCTAAAGTTAATGAACAAACTTGCCTTCCTTAGTTTCTATGGCAGTGTTGAGAGAATCTGTTTCTTCCTCCTTGCAATAAGTTGAGAAACAACACTGGGAAAAAAAAAAAAAGTGAAGTGGACCAGAGGGTTTTCTCCTCCTGACCAGTCACATTGCCAGACTCCCTTTCTACTGATATATTCTCCTAGAATGGTGTTCTATATCCAGGTGGGAAGTGGGAATTGTATACTTAAACCCTCATCCCAAGTGCAGAAATGAACAACGGTTCACATTTCTTGGAAGTGAGCTCTGCCTTTAACCAACCTGGTAGCAAAATCATACTATCTGTCTTAGAAATAAATGTATCACACAAGGAGAAAGTTCCACTTTTTTCCTAGTGCTTTTATTCTTTTATACACAGATTTAGACAGATTCTCCTCAGAACACTGCTTTTCTGCTCTGATCCTTCAGCAGTATTGATGCCATAGTCAGAGAGCCCATAGAGACAAAGGATCGGTATATTTGGTCTTAAATGTTTAATATATTTCCTATATCACTACAACTCCATAAAAGCAGTCATAACACACTGTGAAAATGAATTAGTAGGACACAAAAGTAATTTTTAAGACAACTTAAGAATATTTTCATTTATTTTCTATACTTATCTGTCTACTCAAGTGTCATCACAAGGAATATCTCCTCTCAAATTTGAAGAGGAGTCATACATGTCCCTGCTGCAAGGGACAGAGGCACCCATTTGAAAACCCAATCAAATACCTGACGGCTTTTTTGGCCTGTCTGGGTTCATTCCTTTGACTATTATACCCTACTCTTATTCCATGTGGGCACTGACTGAGGATACTGACAAAGAAAATGTTGACAGTATCAAAAGACGCTACCAGAGCTCTGGGGTTAGTAGTCAAGGGTCCGAAGGCTCAGTGGTGTGTTCCTCAATCCACACATCAACAATAAAGTGTGTCAGAAGAACATTAATAGGACAAGTCTGTGAGGTTTCGGGCTCTATCATCATCAGATATTTAAATTAAGAATGATGGAAAAAGGACAGAGTAATCAGCAGTCTTGTGAGGGAGTGACAGACAGGGTCCCTGGCAAAAGGTCATTGGTGATGTGACAAAAAGGGATTACCAAATCAACCGAAATGAGTGGTGATCAGTGGCACAGAGCCTGGTCAATAATTAGTGGTGTACCCAGGGGCAAGTAGTGGGTGAAATCCTGTTTAAACATCCTCTTTAAGGGTGGGGATGGTAAGGCACAGTGTACCCTCAAGTGTGCTAATGTCTGAAAACTGGGAGGAGTCAATAATTTGCCAGAGACCTGTGCTGCCGTAGAGAGGGTCCTCAAAATGCTGGAGAAATTAGCAGATAGGAAGGAAGCTCATGAAAGTCACAAAGAAAAGTAAAAAATACCTTAACTAGGATAAAAATCGCCATGAACCAATGCATGCTGGTGGCCACCCACTCGGCAGAAAAGGACCCTGGGGGATCCTGGTGGTACCAGATGGAACATGAGCTGCTAGTGTGTTCTTGCAGCACAGAAACCTAATAATGCCCTGGGTTTCATTAGAAGTGTTGCCAGCAGGCCAAGGGGAATGATCCTGCATCTGGTTCTGGGATCCCCAGTGCAAAACACACATGGACACAGCAGAAAGAATTCAATGAATGGAGATAAAGATAATTAAGGGACAGGAGCATCTCTTCTATGAGGAAAGGCTGTGAGTATTGGAACAGTTCAGCTTAGAGAAGAGAAAGCCCTTGGGAGATATCATCACTGTATAAACATCTGAAAGGAGTGTGCAAAGAGGACAGAGCCAGGATCTTTTCAGTAAGATCTTGTGACAGGACAAGAGAAAAAGGGCAAAATTTGAATACTGGAGATTCTCTCTGAACATCAGGAGACACGTTGTTTTTTTTTTACTGGGAAGGTGACTGAACAGTACAATAGGATGATCAGAAAGGTTGTGAAGTCTCAGTCCTTGGAGTTATTCAAAAGCCACTTGGACAAGATCCTAGGAAACTAACTCAAGGTGATCCTTCTTGAAAGTCCAGATGGCCTCTAAAGGTCCCTTCCAATCACAGCCATTTTGTGATTATGTGATTCTGTGATGTATGGTGCAGCTTTCTCAGTTTGGATAGAGAAACAAAACATATCTATTGCTACACACATGAACCCTACCTTCATTGTTCGATCCTTGTCCTAAAGTTTTTTCTTCAACATAACGAATGAACACATAGATCAAAGAAATAAATCCCAAGCTCTCTCTTTCTCATTCTTTTATGCACTAATAGCTTATACAGGAAGAATAATTTTAATTTCAGATAAGACAAATTTTAATTTGAACAGCAATGTAAAATCAATAAACCACTATATATTTTTATTACAGTAAATTCACGAATACAAGCCGCACTGACTATAAGCCGCATCTCTGGGTGTTGGCAAATATTTCGGTTTTTGTCCATAGATAAGCCGCACACGAATATAAGCCCCTCTGTCGTTCGCAGCGAGGACCTGCGTGCAATTAGTAACAGAACCGCGGGAGGGCGGGGTTTACTGGCTGAGCTAAGGCTGTGCAGGCTCGGCCCGCTAGGGGCCACTGACGGGGCCAGATGGCCCAGCCCGGTGCTGCCGCTCGGGGCCGGCCGCCGCTGCCACTGGGCTCGGTCACCCCGGGTGGGCGCTGCCCCGCGGTGGCAGGCAGGGACGGAGCTTCCCCCGCTCCTACGGCAGCGGCGGTGGGCGGGGACGGAGCTTTCCCGCGCCCGTGGCGCCGGCGGCGGGCGCGGACAAAGCACCCCGCCTCCTCCCCGAGCCATGGCAATGGCGGCGCGCACTTCCCGCCCCCCCCGGGCCGCGGCAATGGCGGCGCGGGGCTCCCGCCGGCTCCCCGAGATGCGGCAATGGCGGCGTGCACTTCCCCCCCCCTCCCCGGGCCGTGGCAATGGCGGCGCAGGGCTCCCGTCGGCTCCCGGAGCCGCGGCAATGGTGGCGCCCCCCCCCCCCCCCCGTCGGCTCCCCGGGCCGCGGCAATGGCGGCGCCCCCCCCCGTCGGCTCCCCAGGCCGCGGCAATGGCGGCGCCCCCCCCCCGTCGGCTCCCGGAGCCGCGGCAATGGCGGCGCCCCCCCCCACCGTCGGCTCCCCGGGCCGCGGCAATGGCGGCGCCCCCCCCCCCGTCGGCTCCCGGGGCCGCGGCAATGGCGGCGCGGCCCCCCGCCCCCTCCCCTGGGCTGCAGCAGAGGAGGGAAGAGAGCTCTCCCGCCTCTCTCCCCGCCCCCCGTGCTGCCTGCAGGGAGCCAGGGCAACACGGTAACACTGTAACAATTGCGAAATGCCGGCTTTTACTGGCCGGTGCTTGGCTCGGCACTCTGGCTGGCACGTCTGGGGTTGTAAATGTCAGAAAATTATTAATATATTAGCCGCACCCGACTATTAGCCGCACTTCCGGGTTTCCACCAAAAATTTTGTCAAATTGCTGCGGCTTGTATTCGTGAAATTACTGTAAAATGAAAAAAAAAATAAATCTAGAGGTAAAGATTAGAGTTACAGGTTCTGATCAGTCAAAATTATTAAACTACTCAGGTACTTTTTCTAATTATAGTCCCTTAGATACTCAAAATGGCAGGAGAAGTTGAAGCTTACCCTGTTTCTCCTGCAATATGTTGCATGCAGTTAGTACCTTTTGAGAAAATGTCACTTTGCATTCTCGGTTTCAGATGTTCAGATAGTCAAGCATGCAGATGGCAGATTAAGACCTTCATAAAGTTAATCATATGAAAGCAGAGAAAAAAGTTCTCCTAGAGACTGAGTTGAATATGTAAATATAGAAAAACATAATTTGCTTTGCATGAAATGGAAACCTTTATGCTTTAAGGAAACCACTTTAAGAAAGCTTAATATTTCAGTAAATTTTTTACTAATTATCTGCATTTTGTTTAAAATAAAGCACTTGAGGGTCATGACATTCACAGTGTTTCAACTTTAGCATCAATAATTTTTTCGATTCTTGCAAAATGTCACATAATGCACACATAATATCATGCTGGTGAATCAATAGTCTAATATTTATGGCTGTAAGGAAATTTCGCATTTAGTTGCTAGTTCTTTTTAAATTACGTGTACAGATTATCATAAAATACAAGCTATATATTATTAAAATTAATAGCGAAATGGGATTGTGAAAATTACATAAAAAATAAAATATTCTTAGATTGTGTATATTTAACACTGGTTTCATATGGAGCTCGTATTTGATAGTAAGATATTGGTATTTATCAGAGTAGAAATCTATTTTTGTTACATGAGATGTGGGATATAAGCAGTTTTGTTGAGTTATGGATTTTATATGTAAATTTTTAGAATTTCCTAAGTTAAAGCCAAAAAAGTACTGTCTGATGAGCCTAATTCTTAAAACATCATAAGTCCAGGAGGAATTAAGTAATAACCCAAAGCAACCTAAGTTATACAAATTTAACTATGTAACATTCATGAATGTACAAATATGTGCATTCAAAATTTCTTACAGACCAGTTTTAATACCAAATCTAGTCAGAAAAATTATGTTAAGAAACAGCCTTAGAATTGCAAGAATTATCCATATTTGTACTCCATTTTCTTCTGTATAGTTTAGCCATTAAAACTGTTTAGATGGACCATAAACATTTAACTCTGGACAATCAAATATTGTGCAATATTTTCTCCTTTGAATAAATATCAAAGATAAGAAAAAACATAAACCCAATGGTCTTTTATGCTGAGCACTGTAATTTATCAGTAAGATAAATTAGTATAAACAGCCACATAATCAGGTTTTCTATACTGATGTACATTCCTTTTAATATCCTCTCACATGACTACCATACAGCTTTTCTGCTTTCACTATCACTACTACTGCATCAACATGTCACCTAAATAACTGCAATTAAGCATTCTCTGTAGCTGCTGATTACAGGATGCTGATGAACATTCCCAGTAGATATAGCAGACTCTTTCATAACAACGCCAATAATTATCTCATATTATAATGTCTGTACTTCTGAAGACTTCTTAAATAATCTAAAATTTTAATTGTACAGACTGTTGATTAATTCAGCCTAAAGTTCAACAGGAGCTTAATCAAAAGGGTTCAAGTATCATATCACAGACATTATTAAGCAATATGGTAATATACATCCTAGGAAATAAATACTTAAGCTACTTGGTCTTTCAACCAAAGAAAACTTTTACGAAGGTCCACTGCTCTCTTGAAAAGAGTATTGGAACTTCTTGTGTCACTTTCTATTGCAAGGAAAGAAACAATATTTTTTCTTTTCAGTGAGGATTTCTTAATTTTGTTGAGTTCTTTGTCACTTTGCATTGAGAATAATGACATTCAAAAAGCCAAAATGGAGAATTTCAATGTCTCAAGTAAAACTGTTATCATCTTTATGGTTTTGAAAACTGATGGATCATATTTTTTTTTAACTGAAACCAGGTGAATTCAATTGTGCAGTGCTCACCTGGACCAGTGTACTGTCTATGATGATCTCTAAACTTTTTACAAATTGTATCCATTACATTATATTTTCTTCCTTTTATTCCCGCACAGAAAAAGTATTCCATGCAAGGAGTGGGAACCCCTTTGGTTTATCCCATCACAGATGGCTTTAGAGGCTACATTCATTTGAATATGTGTAAATCAGCAGAAAGAAATGTTTAAATTTTGTTTCCTAATTGTGGTCCATGTTTTACACAGTCAAATCAATTGTTAAATCACAGACAAAGATGCAATCTATGACAGCTTTCTCTAAAATCAGTAAGGGCCATACATGTTAACATGAGGTTCATATGTCACAAAAGACTAGTGTAGAACCTCTGCTACTACTTTCTGGCAATTTTCAGAAAAGACAAATCATTTCCACCTTTCCCCTCAAATTCTGCAGAACATAACACATCTAGTCATAACTGCCTTCTGAACAATCTGCCTCCTCATTCTCATTAGTTATTTTAGATATATATACAGCATTAATTCCTTAGTATATTTTTTTAAATACATTTTTATTTCTTTCATGTTTGTATCTCCATCTACCTCATCTGTTGCTCAGAGTGGCCATCCTTTTCAATAGAGGAAAGAAAAATATTCTTGAGACAAAATGTCTATTTAAACACTCCAAAAATTGTCCTGATCATTTGAACAGATGAAACTTTGCTAATTCTGGGAGTGTCTGTGTTGAGATATATTCTCTGAGTATTCATTTTGACTATATTACTTCTTGAAGACTAAAGGACTATAAACAAGCAAATATGTAAGACCCACATTCACATTAAATACACAGCTTTGTTGTTTTGCATCTGCTATGCTGTGAAAAACACTAATTTTCTTCATTAATATAGCATCAACTAAACTGTTTGTAGTTTCTTAAAAGCTTTCTCCAAGAAAGATAGTTCTCAGACAGCGCAATAAGCCACCTAAGGTGTACATGTAAAGATGCCTACACATATACATACACATACAATGTGTGTGTATACATGTATTTAAATATTTTCTGTGAGAGACTGAAATCTTAAAAAGTTTATGAGTCCAACAATCAGTCATTTTCAAAAGCAGCAAGTGCTTTTCTCAGGCCAAGTTTTCACTCCACAACTGAAGGGGAGGAGGGGTGGGGGTGTGGTGGTGAAACCTCTGAGCTGCATAAGAATAGCCCAGGTGAAGCACGGCTGAGCACCTCTACCAGAGGATGACCAAGACAAATTGACCTTTACTTAACATCAAGCTGGATTTTGAGTCTGATACAGGAAAAGGCTGATAAGTAGAAAATTATGGTTTTTATCTTGTCAACATACTCCGTCCCAATGAGGCTCAGGTGGAAACTCCACCCTCACCCCTGGGGGATGAATGGGGACATTCACACGTAGGTCTTAAGGTATCCACCCCTTTTCATAAGGCATAACTGACTCAGCTGCACCAGCATAAGAAACAGGGTTCGTGTCTTAAAATGGATCATGAAACATCAGAGGCTCATTTCTGAGGCTTTCTGCCAGAGGATCATGCATGATCCAAAGTGTTGCATGAGACAGTGTAGAGATACCTGGGCATTCCTACCTAAATCTGAGCATATATTGCTCGCTAAATCTTTTTTTCATAGGCTCCCCCCACTCATGATGGACCCAACACTGTGACCATCATTTCAAACAATGGATATCAAAACTGCAACAATCAAGTCCTACCTCTGAACCTGTGAGCAGTGGTATCTCTTGTCTCCCCTATCTACTCTTATCCCTTCCTTTTCTTTCTTTTCCTTATATATTTTCTTAACAGTTATTTTTTATACTTTTGCATTACTATATTGCTATAGATAATAACCAAAATGGTTATAGAGCTCCTTTCCATTGCAACCAAATTGCCGTAAAATAAACCCACCATATGTATATATATATGTGTGTGTGTGTAAACACCAGAGTCATTCAGCGTTGCTTCATTCTAATCCACCCCAAGGGGTCTGTCTATTAACAAGAACCTTAGCTAGTCCTCATCTGTGATGGTTCATAGCAAATGTGTTTATTGGTCAGGTGAGCTAACAATTCATGCTCAGATTCGAAAATATACTTTCATATTTGGAAGTATAGAGTAGAAATGAAGCAACTCCTATCCTTGGGTCATTCATAGGATCTGGCTTTAAAATGCATTAGCAAAAGGAGAATATTATTTCAATGGTAACAAAACTCCAGTTTATAAACACAATCTTTAAATCCTATGCTGACAGGAGTTTTTGAGAGGGATAGATGGAAGAGTTAGGAAAATTAATAGAATCTATCCTAAAGGAAGAAATAATAATGATTCTTCAAATCAAATTATTTTCAGAGGTATTCTCCTGTTTTCTTTTTTTACTCTTCAGTCTTGAGATGCTCTGGCCTTCTTTAACTGTTACTGTTGAAAGCTTTTTTGAGAGATTCCATTGACCTTTGAGTTCTAGGCAGCAGTTAAGTTTACCTATGGTAGCATATTCATTTGAATAGTCTGGGAAAAAAAAAAAAAAAAAACAAAAAAAACAAATCAGGTCATTTTTGCCCTTTAAGTCCCCATAATACAAGAGAAAAGAGTAAGGGTGGAAGGAAATCAATCGTAACTTATCCCTTGACGAATATCAGCAAACACTGTGTCACAAAACCAATGTGAAGAAATGGAGTATGGATTTTCTGCTGACATTTGTAAAGTGTTTGTGTCAAAGTATTTTTCTAATATAGCAAAGGTTACAGTTTAACAAATTAAAGCACATGTTACTTTTGAACTGACATGTTGGTCATTTGGGTTAATTTAAATGGCCTGTGTTTTTCTAATAAACTCTCAACTTAACCTACTGTGATTATGGCCCGTCTTTGCATTAATCTGCCATAAGTAATTGCTTTTTCATCAAAATGAGCTGAATGACAACAGTGTAATAGTCCATGACTTTATCTAATACAATTTGGAGGAAATACTGTATGCCATTTAAAACTGTGCCCAGAAGTGAATTTGCATTGCAATAATCTAGGCAATGATTTAGGTTTAATATCTCTAATTTCTGTGTGCTAAAGAGCTCTTTGATATTCTTGAATGAAATAGCTATTTTCATTTGAGTTATAGCTTCTTTTGCCAAATTTCCTATGAAAGACAAAGGCTGTGTTTGTTTTCCTAATCTCCATGACTGGATTTACTTTAAATTAGTTTTTATATATAAATATATTTAGCACTTTTGAATTATAGTATGATAAACTATAAGGAAGACATCATAAATGCCAAGGTGTAATTGGTCTGTCATGTACTATGTCAGTAGTCATCACCCTAGGAAATTAATTCCACTTTTACTAAGAATTGAACACTAAATATAATTTTTGCCAGTCACAGTGTTTTGTTGTTTACATATGTATGTCTCTTGAGAAAATGCTTCATAAATTTAATATCATTATAAAGATGTGTTCTATCATGTTTTATGTGTGGTTCATGAAAATATTTTGATTTCCTAGAAGACTGTTCAGTACTAGTGCTAATGCATTTCTTTGTATGAACAAAACCCCAAACCCAAATTTTTTTCTGTATTGAATAATAAATATCATTTCAGAAGAAGTATGCTTCTGAAATCATAGATGGAAATTTTCCAGACCATCATTTTCCAAATGGTTGAGATCATTTGGATGTCAAAATCACAGAGTGGATTCTTCCTTTTTAAGTCTGAAGATTGCAGTAAGAGGATAAAAGAAGGAAATTTAGAGTTAAGGTGTCATCTAACTGGTCCCTAACAAGAATGGTTGCACTCACAGTACGTGCTAACTGTAATTCTAACAACTTTAGGTGACCATCTTTATGTTATTTACAGTGTTACACATGGCCAAAATGTTGGTTTTTTTAGTTTTCCATTGCCTGTGATGTCTGCAGAAAAAAAAAAATGAAATGAGTTTCCCAAGATTTCAACATTTAACTAAAATCTTTACAGATTTTGCCTAATTACACATACATGCATATAATGAGTGTTGTGTAGGAAAGGCATCTCAAGAAAATCAACAGTGTTGAAGAGGATAAATAAAATCTATCTCGTTCTGACTTTGGACTCTCCTACAAGGTGAGGTGGGACCATGTGTTCTCAGGATTCCTTCATAGATGAAGAGCATAAGAGAAGCCTGCTTCATTCTGTGTGTAGATTAAATGATCAACACTTGTGCAAAGTGTCTCTGCATAATATAACAAATAGAATGCTTTTTTAAAGAATAGTTTCCATATTTTCTTCTGCTGAATATAGTAGCAAGAATCAACCACTATAATGAATATGATAGACCTCACAATACCCCCAAATTCCAAGAACATACAAAGAATCAACCTCCTGCATAATAATAGTCAATTACTTAACAGTGTGTGCTTATGCAAGCATGTGGGTGTCCTTGACAGAATTCTTGTCTAAATTCTCAGACATGCTTGTGTCACACCCTTGGGTTTATAACAAAAGGTGAAAACTCTGAGATTGGACTAATTTACATTTAATTTTGTTTTTATAAAACAATTTTCATTCATCTTCAAAATATAAGATAACTTTCTTTCCAAATGAATGGATTTTGGTCACAGTACCAAGCCTGACAGAGTTCAAGAAGCTCCTGAACAATCCTTTGAGGCACATGGTGGAATTCCTGGGGCAGTTCTGTGCAAGGCCTGGAGTTGGGCTTTGATGACCCTTGAACTCAGGATATTCTATGATTCCGTACTGAAGGAAGAAATTTTATTAAAATAAGAAGGTAAAGTGCAAAGTAAAGTACAAAATGCAAGTAAGAACCAGACAGTTCAAGTGCCAGCTGACACACAGGTACTTTGTAGACTTTCTTCTCATAACTGTTCAGATATAGTGTCATCTACATTTTATTTATTTATAAAAAGTGAATGTTCAGCTTTTAATATCAGGCTTTGATTCTCACAAAGTGAATGGGACAGACTCTATGTACATATATACTTTGTTTAATTCCTTCAACACAGAATTCTGTAACGACAGGTTCAATTTATTTTTCCAGGTAGCTCTGAAGCAATGACTTTATGGGATAGAGAGAATTTTCAACCAACCATTTTTCATTAAAGAAATACTATTTTGCAGAATACTAATGCTTTTTACTAACACACTTCAGCAGCAGCAGATTTTGTTCTTTAGACTCATCTCAAGTTCAGGAGAGACTTCTATTATTCTTGAAATAAGGCGCTAAAAGAGTAAGCAAAGTATAAATATGACATGAATAATAATAGGATGTAATCTTTTCATCAGATAAAATGACCATGAATATAATCTCACACAGCTCCCTAGCCTGGTGACCATGGGTTTTGGCCCTGCCGGAGCATAATTTTTAGTGACAAGGTTTTATCCACCATAAAAGCAAACCAGCAAAATGCTCTAGAAACTCTTATTAGTTTGGTTTTAAAGAGGAATTCATGAATTTTTCAAAACTTACCTTTCTGCCTTTTTCCTGTCCTCTGGATTGCTAGGGTTATTTCCTTATTGCCATTTATTTCAGGCCAGTCCTTTCAAACCTGCCATGTTTCTGCAGTCTTTACCACGCTCCCTTCTACAAACCATGAATTAATTTTAAAAGAAACAACTGTGGTACTGCAGGGTGGTCCTGGATCAATGCACATGGTGGATAAAACATGCTAATAAACTTGTACGTGATGGCAATGCTAACATGCAGTTCACTTCTAACTCATTTCATCAGCACAGTTCCCAGAAAGAAACTAATAAAGCATAAAGGAGATTTGTTTTTGGGAACTTAAAGAAAAAGCAGACTCAAAACCACCCAGTCAAAGAATTAGCATGAGAATTTCAAGTTACTTAGTATCAGAAAAGGCAATGGCAATGTGCTACCAAAAAAAAAAAGAAACAAAAAAAAAATGGAGTGGAAATGAATTTACATAAACCCCTGACTGCTGCCTGTGGCCTGTCTGAGAAAAATGAGTTTCTAACTGTAGAAAAAGATGGGAAATCACTTCACCAGCATCAGAATTCCTCCCACTCTATTGTGTCTAGCAGCTTCAGTTCTTCTCAGACAGATGAATGACTGAACAGTGAAATGTCCCTAGGTCACTTATCTTGAGGGAGGGAGTGGTAAGATGTGTTTCCTGAGCTGATTGAAACAGGAAGAATTCCAAAAATATCAGAAATATGCCTTCAGTCATCAGGGTTGAGTCAGGACAATAATTGAGGAAAGATACTACTCTATGGCATTTATAGGACATTCCAAGGTGCCCATACTTAAAAGGATGGATACTTCTATTCAAGTAGTATACGTATGATTAAAATAAAGTAGTATTCCAATGACAAATTATTGAACATGAATATTCATCTGGCAATAGAAGAAGGAACAATATAAGACAACAAAAGAATTTGTGCACATTTTTTGCAGTTGTTCAAATGCAAGATGGAAACCTTGTTTTTATCTATTAAAACATTATCTGAGAAATTTCCAAAAGCAAAGCTTACTCTAGAATATAATCAAGAAGAGCTACTAAGCTAAAATTTGTCTTCAAAGCAGGTGTTCAAAGAACATTGTTTCTGTAAAAGCAGAATTTAAAAGATGCACTGAGTTTGGTACCTACAGAAATAGACAACTCTTGCTCAGAGGACTTATGCATGTATACAGAACAAACAGATCAAAAGAAAATGTCCTTACCTACACAGAATTTGTAACTGGTTTCCTTGATTTACCAGTTTTGATGCTGAAAAAAGCTTGCTGGCAATTGACTTGAACTCTTCTCTTTCCATTTCATACATATAAATAAGATTTGAATTATTTATTTTGGAAATAATTTACTTCTGGTTGTGGAGGGGAACTATCACTTCTCATACTCTAGACTTTTGAAATATAAGAAGTCATATGGGACTGCTTTTTATGGAGGGCTTCAAGTGAAAGTGTTCTTATGCAGCTGTGATGTTCTTCTACTAAAAATAAAACATTAAATATTTGTTATGTATCTGGTTCACCTGCATCAGATAAGACTGTCCTTTCTGCCCTGAAGAATTCCCTTTTCATGTCCTTACCTGATCTGTCACAACTTTTGACATAATCAGAATTTCAGTGCACTTTAACCTAAATCACAGTCACTTGCTCCTATAAAAAGCATAAGACTGTAAAATTGGATTAGCACCATAGAGTGCAATATGTAATTTTAAATCAGTATAAAAAAGGGATGTAGATCAGCATTTAGGAAGTTCTGACTTCAATAAGATTTGACAGTGAAAGGAAAAGGAAGCAAAACAAAGCAGTGATCGATTTCAGAGCAATGGCCTCTGGACTGTGATTATAAAGCATTCAAACTTTTTCTGTCATAGATATTTGATGCTTAACTAAGAAAGTAGATTTTGTAATAAAGTAAAAAAAATAGTTTGAAAAGAGGGAAGGAAGTTCATAACATTAATAAATGTTGAGCACTTTAAAACAATAATATGGGAGCAAATTAGAAGTATTGGAAATTGTTGCAAGGAATCCCATGTGGGTTCACATTCAAAGAGACAATGAATTTGGGGGGGGGAAAGTAGATACGAAACCTTTTTAATGTACATCTATAAAAATTATAGATTATATATGATAACCTGTATTGTACAGGTGAACTACATACCAGAGATGTGTATTTCATCTAGATGTCTTCAGATTTGGTCTATTTAAATGTGATTTTCAATATAGACAAGTAACTTTGGATGTCTCTCTGAAAAACCTTAATGGCTCATAGTATTAAAATGAAATATGTATATGATTTCTCAATTTAGTTGCAGTGTTTGCTTTCAAAAACCTTGTCCAACACAAACAGAGGTCTGTAATCTTTAAGAAAGAAAATGTAGCCGTCCTTTTCAGCACTGTAGATAATCTCAGTTCATATCCTTGGAATCTATCATAACTTTTCAAATCAAAGATATTAATTACTAGCATGCTAAACACTCTGTACATATTTAAAATAATTTAAAGTGTAGGGGGAAAAAAAAAAAGGTGGTTTATCTGTTCATGGATGAATCTGTCATAAAAACATAATAGTCTTTTTGCTTAGAAACATACCAGAATTTAATCACAGAAAAATGTTCCCTCAAAGAACAGTCTAAAACAAAATAGAACAGATTTGTTCATTCTTATCTCAATAATCATTTTCTAGAATAAAAATAGAGTCATTACTTCTGCCATTATTTAGGACTGTTTGTGTATCTCATAGCTGATCACAGAATTTCAAAGATACAGAATAAAACCTATTATTACACTTAACCTGTTTTTCCCTTCATATGCAGAGAAATCTTAAATGAAAACATACCAATGGTCTTATCTCAAAAGACAAATAAATATAAGTCATTTATCACCCCAGGTTTCTTCTAAAGCCTGTGATGAGGAATTGCACCTTTGGAGACCAGTTATTCTTAGCTGCATATTTTAGTAGGAGTTGTAGGAGTTGAAACAATCCCTCCAGAGACGTACTTTTCCCTAGATAAAGGTGATGAGTCCCTGCTTAAGTAATGTTTAGAGACTTACTGGGAAGAAAAGACTTCTTGGAAAACTATATATGTTCCTTCTGAGGAAAGCTCTCAAAAGCTTAAAACAATAATGCAGGGCATGTGATCTAGGTAGTAAATAAGTCTCAGTAAACCCTGTCCCATTCATTGTCTGCTTCAATCACAGTTTTCACTGAAGGAAGTCTTTAGAGGTTCCATCTTTGTCAAACAGTCGAATTCCAGCAACTGTGTTGCCTCTGAAATAAATTGTACCTCTTCACTTGTTCTTTAAGTAGCTGGGGATATTTGTCCAAAGAATAACCTATATTATCCTTTTTTTTTCCCTTTACTATTTTATATTCTTTAGAATCATATCGGCATGAAAAAAAGGTTAAGAATGGCTATTGAAGTTATTCTGTCAGATTCAATTTGCTTATTTGTTCATCATTCACCAATCAACTATGAAGATGTTTCAAAGCCAAGCCTTTTGGAGAAGGTATCATTGACCTCAATGCTTGTATAATTGACCTCATTTTGAGGGGGGTTTTAGCAGCAGCAGCATTTACTTGCAATCTTCATGTCAGATAGGTGTAATTCAACAGTAAATAATAAATCACTGTATTGTTATGGTCCAGCCATCAAATATTCAGACATAGTTTGAATAGTCTTTCCAGGAGAACTTGAAGGGCTGTAGCCTTACCATCAAACT
This sequence comes from Catharus ustulatus, assembly GCF_009819885.2. Taxonomy (NCBI): domain Eukaryota; kingdom Metazoa; phylum Chordata; class Aves; order Passeriformes; family Turdidae; genus Catharus; species Catharus ustulatus. The sequence goes on along the minus strand of NC_046223.1, from coordinate 74,613,274 downwards.
TAGTCTCTTTCAGCATTTTCAAATTGCTATTGCCAAGCCAAAGCAGTACATATTTTTTATGCCTTTCATATATGACATACCTAGAATGTGTGGATCACAAATATTCTTTGAAGCAGCTTGAGCATGTCTACTGCACCATAAAGGAAGTGTTTGATCTGAGCCAATACTGGATTGCAAAATGCAGTGCAACATAAATAATTTCTGTATCCTATGCCACAATCATAGGTTGCACTGCTTCTCAACCATGCTGCACCCACTGCATCTGCCTCTCATCTACACTATACTTAGGATGGATTCAGCTGTAAATTCAAAACACTGTTTACAAACTGTGCAAAATGCCCTGCTTTTTTATTCACTTGTTCCTGGTGAAAAACCTAGGTGCTCCCTCTCTGCAGGCAAAGATTCACTGCAGCTGCAGTCCCCTGTCAGTCCAAGAATTGATCTGCCTCTCAGACAAATGAGATTGTCCTCTGTTCCCACTTCTTTATGACATAGGGACTCCAGGAGTTAGTAGTTATTTAGAGAACATCTAAGATTGTAGTCTCTGCAAAAAAAGAGTGCCATTAAATTATGATTCTGGACCCAGTAGCAAATTAAGGACAATACAACGTTCTCTCTAGAAACCAAATATTCCAGGCACTATACATGATATCTACCTTGGACTAACTATATTTGTATGTACATCATCTCTGGGTCCAGACCTCTGAGCAGCCCAGGCCGTGACCACCGTTGTATGGACTCAAATCTATATGTGATGCTTCTGCAAATCAAGTACCATCCAGGCTTAGAAGAATGCAAGAATTCCTTAGTGTGAGGGTGGAGAGGCACTGGAACAGGTTGCCCAGAGAATCTGTGGATGCCCTGCCACATCCCTGGAAGTGTTCAAGGTCAAGCTGGATGGAACTCTGAGAAATCTGGTCTAGTGAAAGGTATTCCTATGCACAGTAGGTGTGTCCTAGTTTGGAGGACAGGTGTCTGCTAAGAAAGGCAGGAGCCTCTCTTTGAAATGGAGAATGTAAACCCCCTCCCTTCAAATTATTATAATTTTGAAATCAAAGGGCTCTCAGGCAAAGATATGGGAATTAGGAATAACAGTTCTTTACTCAGAAAATTAAAATAGAAATACAGTACTACAAAGCACAAACCCCAAACACTAACAAAGTCAGGGTACAACCTGACACCCCGTCAGGCAGGGTGTTGGTAGCAGTCCCATTCAATGGTGGCTGCATCCTCCTGCAGTGACAGATGTGATTCAGTTGAAGCAGTGGTCCTGTAGAAGGTGCAGTTTCCCTCCAAAGGTCCAGTGGTGACATGGAGAAACCCGGTTTTCCTCTGGAGTCCAGTGGAGAAAGGGGCTCCCTTAGTGTCCCAAAACCTCTGTTTTCATCTTGGTAAGAAATGTTGGGCTCTTTCCCCTGGCTGGAGCAACTTCCAATGGGATGAAGTAATTTTATCAGTCACACAGTGGGACTCCATGGGTCATTAGCAGAAGATAACTCCTTGGAGGAAGGATGGGTTGTGAAAAGATAAAGAACAATGAACCACCTGGTTTCAATGGATGGCCCGTTAGCAGAATATCTCCCATGGAGATAAGGATCACTGCCCTACCTGGTCACAACAGATGGTGATAGAATAGATACTTTTGATCACATCCTGTATTGCAACACAAGACAAGGGGGGTTGGAACTAGGTGATCTTTAAGGTGACTTCCAACCCAGACTATTCTATTGATTCCATTATTCTGTGACCTCAGATTCACAAGAGAAAGAAACAAAGTTTCCAGCTGCACTCTGTCTAAGGAAAGCAGTACAGTCCTCCAAGGACTGGTGGTAGGGAACAGACCAGTTTGCACCGTGGGAGGATCTCTAAACCACTCTTAAAACTGCTGTTTGATGTGTTTTACAGGGTTTCAGCCAACCATACCCTTATTCTAACATCAGTGTCCTCAGCATGCTTCCATGTCCTTAGTCTCAATAGTACCTCACAGCTGTAAAAAAACCTAAAGTTTTAATTTTAATAACAAAATGGTAGCAAAATTTTCTAATACTTATGTTATATTGCACAGAAAAACCTCTTTTTTGGTTTGAGTACTGGTGAAGTTTGCAAACAAATTCAATAACTCCAAATCCACTGCGCTTCAAAAAAGTGCTGCCTGTAGCTACTAATTTGTTTATGTGCAATTTTGCGATGTGTTTTCAGAGGGAACAACTATCTTCAGGCTCTAATCCAGACAAAATCATTACTTTATTTTTATTATTATTTTTAATTTGGTGTGGAGAGCTACAGTATAAAGGTTGCCAACAACAATAACTGGATTTGAACATTTAGAAGTAAATTACTAAATATAATGAGATGTGGACTTTAATTTGCATTTACCATTAAAAAGAAAAGAAACTGGACATCAGCCAGTGCTCTTAAGCCAGACTTATTAACACTCCAAAATGCTGTCACAGCTCATGTGTACATGGGACATTAGTCATGTATTTTGTTAATCTAACATAATATGGAATATAATTCATCAGGACATCAAAATAACAGCTTTTACTCCATTTTCCCATTTAAGTGAGGATATACACAATAGACTCTAACGTTATGTATGCACTCTATTAGAGCTAATTGAAACTAGATGATACAATTAACGTGGTTCTTAGTAAAAAACATTAATACTTAATGTAAAATTCTAATCACAATAAAAGTGAATAACATTGGAAGGAAATGTAGTGTATAACTGCAAAACGTATTTTTAATTTATTGAAAAATAAAATTTTAACAAATAAAGAAATAAAAAGGAAAATAAAAAATAAGGAAGGGAAAATCAAAAAATATCAAAAGTGTCAACTAGATGAGCTATTGCCTCCAGCTTTGATCACTGTATCTTATTTTTCGGGATGTGACATTACAGTCACTTCCAGAAATGATGAGTTCTCTAATTCCTGAAATTTAGATGCAACACAAGAAAATGGAACAGGTGGTCGTGGTATGAATGAGTGGCAATAATAATCCATTTATACTATACACTGTGATGTTATAAAAATTGAACTTTAAACATTCTGTCCAGGGAAGTATCCCAATAATGCAATGAAACTGCCTTAACTTTTCTGTAGATTATGACTAAATTTTAACGCAAGCAATGACCAAAATTTCCAAGAGTTTAATTTCTGGCTTTTCAAAGAAAATTGCAATAAATCACTTGTTGACATTTTGTTTGTCAGCTGATTTGCTTTTTTATATACAGTAAATTCACGAATACAAGCCGCACTGAGTATAAGCCGCATCGCCGGGTGTTGGCAAACCTTTTGGTTTTTGTCCATAAATAAGCCGCACCCGAGTATAAGCCGCTCTGTGTTCGCAGCGAGGACCAGCGTGCAACAAAGTTGCCAAATAGTAACCGAACCGCGGCAGGGCGGGGTTTACTGGCTCGGCTCGGGCCATGAGGGCTCGGGGCTGCCAACAGGGCTGGGTGGCCCAGCTCGGCGCTGCTGCTCGGCGGGGCCGCTTGGGGCCGGCCGCCACCACCGCTGGGCTCGGTCACCCCGGTCCGGTGCTGCCCTGCAGCGGCAGGGGGGGCACAGAGCCCACCGGCACCTGCGGTGGCCATGGGAGCCGGGGATGTAGCCTGCCTGCTCCTGCAGCGGCGGCACGCGGGGACGGGAGCACCCCGAGCCGCGGGGCCAAGCGGAGAGAGCTGCCCCTCCTTCCTCCAAGCTGTAGGGACAAGCAGGAGAGAGCTGCCCACCTTCCACCGAGCCGCGGGGCCAGCAGGAGAGAGCTGCCCCTGCCTCCTCCGAGCCGTGGGGCCAAGCAGGAGAGAGCTGCCCCGCCTTCCCCTGAGCCGCGTGGCCAGCAGGAGAGAGCTACCCCACCTTCCCCACCCCCTGTGCTGCCTGCACAGAGCAGCTCCACCTGCCGCGCAACAGAGTAACCAATTTGTAACAACCGCGTAAATGCAGGGTTTTACTGGCAGGAGCTCGACTTTGCAGTTTGCACTGACTTGGTTTGCACTCCCAGGGTTGAAAATGTCAGAAAATTATTCACATATTGGCCGCACCTGCATATTAGCCGCATTCCCGGTATGGGAGCAAAATTTTGGTCAAAACAGTGCGGCTTGTATTCGTGAAATTACTGTATCTTATTTCTTCAGTTTTCTTTTTACACATGCAAAAATGAGCAACAGAAAAACTATGTTCAAGCTATTTGGAAAATGACAGTATGTTGTAGGAATGTTTATGGATAAAGGTCTTCAAAAATATAGTTCACCATAAAGACTGGGATTGTGTGTAGTCATACAGATGAAATCAACATTACAAGCACATTATAGAGTATGAATATAGGGTGATTATAAGAAACCTAACTAATAACGGTATTTTAAACAAATGTTGGGGTTTGTGATGGTTTCTGGAGTGCAGCCTTGGAGAATGAAATCACCTGACTTACTGCAGAACAAGAAACCAACATGCAGCAGAATCTGTACTGAGAAATTTAAACAAAAAAGAAAAAGCTCTCTTTTAATTTCTTTTCAAAAATTCTAAAAGCCTTCAGGAAATCTGAATGCAGTAATTTCACAACCATAAGGCACACCGGACTATAAGGCGCACTTTTTTTTTGCAGGGAGGAGCCGTGCGCCATGCAACAAAGTAACCAATTACTGGCAGGTGCTCAATTTGCAAACATTTTTCAAAGATCAGTGTAGCCTTTAAACACAGCCCCAGGCGCCCTCCCCATGCAGCGAGACCCAGAACTCTCGCCCACCCCTGGTTCCGGCTGGCACGGCTCATGACTCCCACCACGCGGCCGTGCTGCGTCCCGGCTTCCCCCCGGTCGGCGGGGGCTGCACCTGACACTGTTTCCCCGTGGCCAGCGGCGCCGCCGCCACTTCTCACCACTTTCCCATGGTTGAGCCGCTTGTCACCGCTTTGCCGCAACCGCAGGGGTGTGGCCGGCGCCGCTGTTTGGCGGTGGCAGGGGCTTGGCAGCACCACATTTCAGCAGCCACAGGGGTTTGGCCGCCGCTGCCACCACCACTTTCCCATGGCCACAGGGGCTTCACCACTGCCACTACTCCGATGCCGCCACCGGGTGGGCTCTGCTTGGAGCTATTGTGGGCTATTCTCATGCCCCCCACACCCAGGTTGGGGTCAGCACCGCCCGGCTTCACATTCCCCCCATCCCCGCACCCAGGGTGGCGCTGCCCGGCTTTTTGTTCTGCCCATGCCTGGGCCGGGGCCGGCGGCAGCTCCCTCCCTCCGCTCACGGCTCCTGCTGGCCGTGACCACCCGCTCTCGCCCCCACCTCGTGACTCGGTCCTCCCGTGGCACCGCCCCCCCATTGCAGCTCACACTTCTGTTTTGGCAAATTTCGCAACTTTGTCCATTATATAAGGTGCACCGGACTATAAGGCGCAGTTCCAGGTTCGGGGGAAAAATTTAGTCAAAAGAGTGCGCCTTATAGTCGTGAAATTAGTGTGCCTACCTGGATCTTGTCCAGTCTTCTCACAAACCTGAGAAAAATAAAATTTACCCATTTTAAGAGTGTTGTGTTAAAGCTGACTATAGGAAAGTTGGGGAGAGAGTTGAGTTGAATAGTTGGGTTGAATAGTTGATAAAGTTGGGGGGTGGGGAGGAGAAGTGGGAGACATGTCTTAAAGACCTAATTTGCTGATCCCTCTGGAACTGTACAGGAGAAGGAAGGGGAATCAGCAGCTGCTGCTCAGTGAATGCCCTAAATATTTTCTTGTTCCTCTCAACAGAATGATCTGCTAATCTTTTCAAAGGAAATGTAGGTATTAAAGCTGTGACGGCCCAAGGAACTGCCTACTTAGTCTGCATCTAGGTTATTAAAAAAATTTTGGGGAGGCGGGTTAGAAGCCATGCGGTAGAAGCCATGGAGAAATAAAATGGGAAAAAAAAGGAACACATGGCACTTTCAGGTGCTCCTGTAAATTATTTCTGAGCTTTATTTGCATAGCTATTTTTACTGGAAGCTGGCATAGAGTAATTTAAAAAAGAATTTAAATTGAGATTTTGTTTGGTGGGCTGCCTTTTGTTTTTCTCTCAGGTTTATGCTTTAAGGTTCCTGGAATCCTTTGTAAAGTCTGTGACTGCATTCTGTTCAACGTCTTCACATTGACTGGCTTACTTATAAGCTTTGGCACGGATATAAGAACCAAGAAGATTTGGAGATTTTCCTGTGCAAAGGAGACAGAAACATGTCTTAGTTGTGTTTTAAGCTGCCAAAGGCCCCTCCAGAGAGTCTGCAAGTGGTGAGATGGAGCAACCAAAAAGCTCCCTTTTCTTTCTAATTTCCTTTTCTAATTAAGCTGAAATACCTGCTGCCCTTGATTTTTCTCCCTGAAATGCAAAATTAGCTCCAACAACAAGAGCTGAAAGAGATTTGTGTCTTTTCTCTGTGCTATGGAAAAACAAGTCACTGTGCTGTTTCTTTACACAGAAGTCTTTGCTTTCTGTTGTATCTCTTAATGCACAGCACCTGCCGAGACAAGCTCCAGAGCAACACATTGATTTCCCCACACCAGGTGAGGCCAAAGAAATTAGAATGCAACCCCATTCTTTACTCCCTTCTGGCAAGAACAGACCCGCAGCTGTAATGACAGATCCCACTTGGGCTTAATGTTTCCTAGGGGAACATCTCTTCCCAAGTCATGAAAGGCTATTGCACATTATTCTGAGCTTTGAGGCCCATCATCCCAAGGAAAATGCTGAAATGCATCAGATGGACAAGGGATTTAGCTTCTTTTATAAGTCTGAAACAAAGACAAGGAAAAACTACGGAAATAGCTGTGAACAAAAGAGAAATTACATATTACAAGTGCACTTGCTGGGAAAAATTCATAAGGATTTTATTGAAAGCAGATGTTTCAGCTTGGAACATTAAGTCTGTTTTGGAAAGAAGCAGGAGAAAAAGTACGTAAAATCAATTTACATTTTCAGAAGACAACCCAATCATTTATAATCTTTGCATCATTCATAATTAAGTCAGATTAGTATAAAAACAGAATGAAAGTGTCATATAAGTACTCGTATGAAAGCATCAGTAGCATACTTAATGTTTGCTAGAATATACTAAAAATGAGATAGAAGAAAGATCACTCCAAAGAAAGGAAAGTATTCCATGCTGCATTTTAGAAAGGAGTAGAATTTAGTTTTAGCACTTTAGCATTGTACTATAAAATAGCACTAAATCACAGTAAGTGTTTTTAAAATGCACATAACATGGAACTGCTATTTGTGCATTTGAACGTAGTGAAAATAACAACTGGATGTTGCCTGAAAAATACTTTTTTTCTTATTTTTTCAAAGCTCTCTAATTAGAAACATATAAGAGTAAGGCTTTGTGATGTTCATGCTCACCATTAATAATGTCTGACCACTGAAATAACCAGAAGAACTAGGAAAAGCTATTTTAAGCATTCTAGATTTCCATACAATAGTGATATGTATGAACTTAGCAATTAGCTGGAGTAAAGTATAATGTTTAAGTAATGTAAATTATCTCTGTCTTGATATTTCCTAGATTACATTAAAGATTTTGATCCTTATTCATCCCCTTTTCACCAAAGGAGGAAAGAACCTAGTTCCAAGTAGAATTCACATTGTACAAAATTCAAAACCAAGCCTTCTTCCCCTCATAAAATGAAAATCAGGTAAAGCACAATGAATGTTTTCTCCATCAGTTCTTTGACCGAATCCATCTTGGTTTTGAAGCATGAAGAGAGGAGAGCTACTGATCGAGCAAGTCTGAGACATTTTTCATTCAAGCAGTTCTTCTTGAGGGATGGGAAGAAAACTTGCTGAAGGACAATAAGGTACTATTTTGTTGTGTTAAACAGAAACAAATACCAAGAGTGACACTTGATAAAAGGAAAATGGATGTGATGAATGATATGGTCTGTTGAGGGGGGGGGAAACAAAAAGATAATTAAATGAATGCTTTATCTGTGAAGCTGTTTAGTAAAGACATGTAGCAAGATTAAGTTATCTTAAGTTAATGCTGTCTTCTAGTCTGAAGAGAGATCAATCATTATTACGACATGGTCTGTAAAAAAAAAAAAGAAAGAAAAGAAAAAAAGTTATTTTTTCTGAGTGGTTTGTGTTTTCAGATTTCTTTTTGTAAGCTATCTTTATTTTAGTCTTTGACTTATTTGTGTTACTTGGTATGCCATTAAATTGATTTAGGAATAAATTTGAATGACAGCAGAGTTTTCACGGGACAAGAGTTCAAAGGTAAGAACAAGTAACTGATAAGGAAAATATGTGTGTTTAAACTTTTTTTATATGTGAAGGGAAGATTCAGAAATCAGCTGGGGTGTTACTGATCACAGCTTTTGGCCCCTCAACACCCAGTGTACTTCACAAGCTTGAGCAGTGTATGTATGTTCTCTGCGCAGGCATGGAGAAAGCTATGGAGCCCAGGAATGGAGTTCACCATAACTAATTCATAGCTTCTGGAAATGATGGAAAAATCTAAAGGAGAAATTCCCCTAATTTTTCTGAAGATTGTATCTGATTGATGTTCTGAGTTTGATGCTGTATGGACATCAGTTTTCACAGTATGAAAATTTCTTTTGGAGTTAGGATTGAGATCTACATTAGATCATAGATTGAAGTAGACAGCACAAGTGAATGTGTCCTTTCAAGTACCTGTATGATTCACAGGACCAATGAGTGAATGAACATTTGGGAAAGTTATGTCCATGGCTCAGTGGGGTATGCCCCAGAAAAATTATATTTGAAGCATTTTAGTATCAACTTAAAGTGTGATGAAAAAAAACCTCCCCACAGTAAATGTATAGAACATATTGAACATGCAGAATTCAAAATTAAAAGGTAGGAAACAGAATCGTTTAATTTCCGTACTGGAGGACACAGCATTGAAATCTATTTCCTCATCACATTTATAAGTGAACTGAAAAAGGGGTTGCATCAAGAGGCATTCCAAGTAATATGGACCCTAACAGTCAGGATAATGTGAGATTCAGAAAGTTCTACAAAAGAACTCTAATACTGGTTGGGGAATAAAGACATAAATGGAATGCTGTAAAATTTTAATATAAAATTAAAGACATGGGAAAACAAATCTCTGATTTGACCTACACAGACTTCTGAGCTGACTGTTTGTTCTTAAGAATGGGGAGAATATAATAATGATATTATAAAGATAGATTTATAAAAATGTATGTTAGTCAGAAGTAGGTGGTAGTCAGAAAAACAAAAAGAACCTTACAAATTATTAGAAATGAAAGACAGGAAAAAACTGCAAAGCATAATTACATCATATTATATATCTACAGTTTTGAATACAGAATGAATACTACTAATGCTGAAAAATATACAGAAAGGAGTGAAAAATGGTTATCCATCAAATGGATAGAATAATTTCCATAAGGAGCCTAAGATTCATCAGCTTGGCAAAAAAAAAATCAGAGACAAAAGACTACAAAACCATGAGTGGCAGTGAGAAGATGAATAATGATGAACAATGCTCACTGTGGTTTTAAGTGAAAGACCAGAGGTACATTAAGTGAAACTGGAATGTGGCCAATTCACATGAACAAAGCAAGATATCCTTTCTACCAGTTTATAATTACAGTTTGTTTTACAGAAACTGTGAGATTATCCATGTTAAATGGAGAAAACTAATATAGGAGCAATCCTTTGCAACACATAAGAATAATTTCAGATTCCACTAAACAAATATTTGGAAACTAGTAGAATGTTTTGGAGAAATATTGCAGCACAACTGAGGTTTTTTTTCATTTTCATATACATTGTCCAACATAAGTCTGGTTTGGCAGTCGAAGCCACATCAGCCACAGGTTCAAAATCCAAAACAACAACAGAATGTTTACATCAGTGAGCGCTAAAAATTTGCTTTCTCTGTCTTGTGCCATAATTTCTTTCCCTTGTAAAAGGGAAAGAGTGTAATTTTGAATCCTCATAGGCTATTCTGGGAACTGAACCAAGTTTCTTGGTCCCTGTGAGCAATCCTCAGGGACTGATGTTTTAAATGAAATTACTCTGCTTTTGTTTCCGCAGCCACTGTCAGTATGTGAACTTTGAGAGCACATGTAGAAAATGCAACAACCAGGACACTTGCTTTGTTTGTTAAACGTTAACATTTCTATGTGTTCTCTAGCAACTCATGTATCAGCAAGCAGCCAGCTCTTAGGAAAGCAAATATGAGGATCTGGATCCCCAGACTCTTGTTTTGTAAACCCATTAAAGTAAAGAAAAAAAGTGTTCTGGATGAAAATCTGGGATTAGCATTCCAAACACGAGACACCATGTTACAAGGGTGTCTCAAACCATCTCCTCATTTCTGGATTCTGAAGAGCATCTACAAATTACTGAGATTTCCAGTCAAAAGTCAACAACCACTTAGTAGATATTCAGTGGTGTGACAATGGTACCCTTTTTGCTGAAGTAGCCCTTTTTCTCTTGTGTTTAGTCATCTGATGTGTGTGATCTGAGCAATCATAAAAACCTGTGCTTTGAATTTTAATTCTATTCGACCAAATCCCAGTTCCTGAGTGTATGTATCATTTGAAGCAATAAAGTTATCATGGGAATTCTGCAGACATGTGGATTGGAAATTTAGCAGTGGCCATCTTTTTATTATTAGATTCTGTTCTCAACACACAATATTACATTAATAACATTTCTGTAGATATTTTAGAGGGATACACTTTTTTCCCCCTGTAGATTGCCTTTCAGGGAATTGACAATCAATCTCTAGATTGTCTGTAGTTATTGTTACATTCATGTCATTTTTACAAATTTAGTCCTTCTAAGTACCTAAGACAATAAATGAATGAACGAAATCTTTATG